>NC_058418.1:40601495-40901495 GCF_002201575.2 Neomonachus schauinslandi
TGGGGGGGGGGGGGAGGAGGACGATCCTCAGTTCTGAGAGCTCCCAGTGCCCCAACAGACAACCTTGGCAGAGGGCAGGTCTCCTGAACGAAATCCGAAAACATGTGGGAAACGCTCCTCTTAGGTCACCCAAGAAAATAGAAAATAGAGCAGGTTTTTTTTTTTTTTCCTAAGAAAAAATGCCACCAGAGTCTGTTGAAGGTGCTAGGAAACTGTTCCCTTCATGTCCTTGTAGAAGCAGATGTGAATCTTTTGGAAATCAGTTTGGCAGTATGAGTCTACACCCTTTGACCTACTGATTCCTCCTTTGGGAAATAAGTAGGTTAAAACCTAAGTAGGGAAAATGTTGGTGTGCAAGGCAGTGCAGTTTGATGTTTCATAAAATGTTAGCCAGTGGAAACGACCTCTAAATCTACAACATTAGAGGACAGTTAAGTAAATTGAGATTGTTTATGCCAAAATGGGGTATTGCACATGCATGAAATGTATCATTATGAATAAAATGCTCTTAAAAAGAAAACCACGGTGTAAGTTGTGGTTTCAACTATATAAAAATGTATACAGAATGACTAGAGGAGTCACCTAATGATAAAAGTAATAACTACCTTTTTGGAGCAGAAGGGTCAAATTTCATTAAAACCTCACAAAACCTCGTGAGGCTGGTATTCTCATCCCACTGTCAGACAGCTGAAGCGCAGGCAAGTGAAGCAGTGTGTCTGATGTCAGACAGCTAGGGTCATACCTGGTGTGCTCTTGGGCCTTTGGAAGTGCTATGTCCAGCCAGTAGTTGAGGGCCTGTTGTGTACCTCGTATGGGGCCGGGCACTGGGAAAGCCACTGGTGAGTAAGGGAGCCTAGGTTCCTGATTTCATGGAGCTTACAGAACAGTGGAAAAGCAGATACTTCAATAAAAATTTAAACAGTCTGCTAGAGAAAGTGAACATGGAAGCTAGACCGTGGGCTCTGGCAAGGAAAAGGATTTGGGAAGGAAAAGAAAAAGGGGGGCCCCTGGGTCAGCTGTGAGGGATGAGTAAGCCCTGTGGGGAAGCCTTCAGTGGCTAAGAGTGGAGAACGTATAAAAACCCTGTTTTCTCCATTTTCTGGAATATTATTTATGTGTTGTAATGGGAGGTAGGGAGACTAAGTATTTTGAATTTAGTCAACTCTTTTGAAGTTTATCTTAAATCGCTTTTGTTCAGAATGGTAGCACATGTTTTCAGAAGTCGTTGTTTTTAAGAAATTGAATTTGAGCTTTCTTCAACTCTTTAATTTTCAGGTCTAAAGAAAGCCCCTTTTGCTGAAGGAACACATTTGCTGGTGTAGTTTCATAATGTCAAGTACTTTGCCCTTCTGGATCTTAAAAAATTCTGCAAGGAACAGCATTGCCACGTTACAGGGGGGCAGACGTTTCTATTCAAGGTGTGCCTCAAATAGAAATAAAGCAAGATGGAGACTCTTTTCCCAGGTACCAGGCTCCGGAAAAATCAGTGTCCCGTGCAGTGACGTCGCTCTGCAGAAAGCCTACAGACACACATCAACAGAGGAAGATGATTTTCAGTTGCAGCTCAGCCCTCAGCAGGTAAATGAAGTGCTGCGAGCCGGTGAGTCAGCCCACAAGACTCTTGACCTCGTCAGTGGAGTCCCAAATTCAGTGCTGCGGTTTGAGAGCAACCAGCTGGCTGCCAATTCCCCAGTGGAAGACCGGCGAGGTATCGCCTCCTGCCTGCAGACCAACGGGCTGATGTTTGGCATCTTTGACGGACATGGTGGCCATGCGTGTGCTCAAGCAGTGAGCGAGAGGCTCTTCTACTACGTGGCTGTGTCACTGATGTCCCAGCAGACCCTGGAACAGATGGAGGGAGCCATGGAAAGCATGAAGCCCCTGCTGCCTATCCTGCATTGGCTCAAGCACCCAGGGGACAGTATCTACAAGGATGTCACGTCAGTGCACCTCGATCACCTCCGCGTCTACTGGCAGGAGCTGCTTGACCTGCACATGGAAATGGGACTCAACATTAAGGAAGCATTAATGCACTCCTTCCAGAGACTGGATTCTGACATCTCGCTGGAAGTCCAGGCCCCCCTGGAAGATGAGATGACAAGGAACCTTTCACTCCAGGTCGCCTTCTCTGGGGCAACAGCTTGCATGGCCCATGTGGATGGAGTTCACTTGCATGTGGCAAACGCTGGTGACTGTCGGGCCATCCTTGGGGTCCAGGAAGACAATGGCATGTGGTCTTGTCTGCCCCTCACTTGCGACCACAATGCCTGGAACCCGGCTGAGCTGTCACGGCTGAAGAGGGAGCACCCTGAATCAGAGGACAGGACGGTCATCGTGGACCACAGGCTGCTGGGCGTCCTCATGCCCTGCAGGGCCTTTGGGGACGTCCAGCTGAAGTGGAGTAAAGAGCTGCAGCACAGCGTCCTGGAGAGGGGCTTTGACACCGAGGCCCTCAACATTTACCAGTTCACCCCCCCACACTACTATACTCCACCCTACCTGACTGCCGAGCCTGAGGTCACCTACCACCGGCTGAGGCCCCAGGATAAGTTCCTCGTGCTGGCCTCGGACGGCCTGTGGGACGTGCTGGGCAACGAGGACGTGGTGAGGCTGGTGGTGGAGCACCTGGCCGAAGTGGGTCGGCACAAGCCAGACCTGGCCCGGAGACCTGCCCACCTGGGGCTCATGCAGAGCCTGCTGCTGCAGAGGAAGGCCCAGGGGCTCCACGCAGCCGACCAAAACGCAGCCACGCGTCTCATCAGACACGCCATAGGAACCAATGAGTATGGGGAGATGGAGCCGGAGCGGCTAACAGCGATGTTAACGTTGCCAGAGGACTTGGCGAGGATGTACAGGGATGACATCACTGTCACGGTGGTGTATTTTAACGCAGACTCGATAGATGCATATTACAAGGGGGGTTGAGAGGCTCGCGTATGGCCAAGGTCAACTTAAATGCTTTGGTAAGACATTTTTCGCGTAGTCTTAAGCTGGCTCTTCAGACAGTAAGCCCAGCAGATGTAGCTTGCTTAATCACAGACTGACATGAGGAAAAAAACAGCGTTGGTTTAAAAACAGTGGAATGATTTCATGTCCCCATGTGTTTGGTCACCTTTTCTACGTAGAGAGGGCAGAGCATTGAAAGCATATGGACTTGGGCCCAGAGCCAAAGTCCTTTTATAAAGACACTGTTGTTAGACTGTCAGCCTGAGCCTTCAAAGGGTAAATTTAATTATCGTTCTAGGAATATGAACAACTTCAGGATTTTCTGAGGTTGTGCCGCAAAATCGGCAGACTTCGCAGTTTTTCCTGATTCACAGTCATGGACGTCTAGACTATGAAGGGAGGTTTTATTTTTTATTTTTAAATTACTAAGACCTAGGTTTACAAAACATATTCTAGAATACTTTTCTATGCAATATTCTAACTTTTTTGTGTGATTATACTTGTGAAAACACTTTGTGATGCTGCATCCTCGTTGCGTTTTAGTTTGTTCTAAAACTGAGCCCTCAAACTTGCAAACAGGCCTGCTGTAAGCATGCTTGGAATGACTCATCTTGATTTTCAGCTGAGGGGGCGGGGGTGGCTAGGCCTCTGGACCAGCTGAATTCACTTGTGCAGCTTGTGATCCCTTCTGCTGTGTCCCACCCCTTAAACCTTGAGCCATACTCGGAGGTAACTTCTGTCTCAGCCTTGATTCCTGGCCTTCCCTGCATTAATAAAATACCCTGCGGAGCTTAGCCTCTGCGCGGGTTATTTAGAGCACTTAGCCTTTCTGATTATACCTCTCAAACGTTCTTCTGTGAATTCCACCTAATCCTCCTACCCGTGCTTTGCTGCTGCTGACTGCGCAGTACTGTCTGGGAGGAAGGCTCCCTCTTCAGAGAGTTGCAGGGAAGGAGAAAATGTGATTACGTAGGGTGATAGTTGTGACAGGTGAGTGGGCAGGACTGGCTGATGCAGTGGATTGTCGACTTAAGTAAGACTCAGCCTGAACCTGGACAGGTGAAAACACGAAGGACTGAGAAGTCGCTAACCAGGACTGCCCGCATCCGGAGAGGCAGTGGGGAAGAGGGAGGAGTGAGATTTGTCAGACGGGACACTTGCCTCGAGACTGTGGGCTGAACCGCCGGGCTCCTCCTCAGGGACCAGACCATATTTAGTATAGGAGTTGGCAAAAACAAAAATGTGACCCGTAATGGCTTCTGTGGGCAGCACAGAAATCTTTGTGTTGATTTCAAATTAAACCACGTGCCTCCTTTCTTGGGGAACAAATTTCATGTTCTCGTGAATTGCGGTGGCATTTAAACAACAGGAAATGTGTCCCGAAACAGAAACACAAATATAATCCCACAAAGCTGACAGTTACATCTTCCTGCACTACGTTGGTTGATCCTCTCCTCATCTCCACCTTGTGCCATCCACTGAAAGAAAAGAGAGTTTGACTTTTCATGTCCCAGTGACATTCATTCACATGTTGGGGGACTTCTAGCTGGGGGACATTCCCCTGTCCGTTTTCCAGTGTAACTGTTCGGTGATAGGGGTTCGTCTCTACTCAGTGCTTCAGCCTCGGTCCTTTTATTCTGAAACCATTAGTGTTCCTTTTGATCTCCTAGACTGAGAAATGAAACGTGAATCACCACTATTGTGCTTGCATGAAGGTTTGTTGCTAGAGCTGAAGACTGCTTGTCTGACATGCTTTGTTCTTGATGCCAGCTAAACCCTGGTGCACCTCGGAGCATTACAGACTGTCTGAATCCTGTTTGGGAGCCTGGCGTGGGTCATAAAATGCATCTGATTCAGTAACTCAGGGGACAGCTGAGAGGATACAGACTTCCCGCCTGCTTCTCCAAGCATATCTGTGTTCTCTCCCTGCCTAATATATTGCCTGCTTTCTAATCGGTATATCGAGATGGAAGAAAGGCCGGTTTATTGTCTGCCTTTTTCCACTGTGAACTCTCTCAGCTCTTTCCCTGAATGCTCCAAGGAGAGTGTCCTGGTTAAGCCCCAGCATGTCTGTCTCCCGGACCACCCTTCTGGTGTCATTGGCCTTTCTGAGACACACGGGCTATTGCTTGAGGACACTGGGATTTGAGAGGGGGTTGGTGGCACTTGTCAGTCTTCCAAAGCATGCATCATTTCTTTATGTAAAGCTTTCAATTTTGAGACATCTAAAACTAACTAAAAAATAACACTGACCATTTAATATTTTGGATGTAACTTGAATAAAGTATGCCTTGTTTCTTTAAACTGCGTATTAGTTTAGGTAAGAAACTTTGGTAATATTGGCATAATTTAGATATTGTTTTATATATAAATAATACAGCACTGCTGATTCTGGGGATTGGTCAAAACAGAGAGGATGGTATAGTTCTAAATTCATATTAGTATGCTAGGTCAAGTTACTTAGATTCAGTTTTCTGAAGGATTATCTGTAACATTAAAGCTAATTTGTTATTTTTTTTAAAAGCTGATTTGTTACAATGAAAATGTGAACTTTGAGGTACATTAATGTATAATCATAGTTTTCCCAGAAGTGTGATTGGCCTAAAAGATCGTTGGTATTGGACACACTGGGTAAAAGTTAGGTTAGACGCAATTGAGCTGGCACCTTTTGTACGTAAGTGAAATATAAACAGTTTGAACTTGAGTCAGCGAAAGAAGAGAATAATGAATTGTATGGAACAAGAAAATGTGTTCAGAAGGAGTCTGGCTTGACTCTTTTGTCCATCAGTTCCTGGTAACCTATCTTCTATTTGACAGCTCTTGGGAGGCCTCTACTTCCCAGATTAAACCAGAGGATCCTGGAACTGAGCCATCCTAGTTTCATCTTAAAGTGGTGCATTTGTCTCTGAACATGACTCCTTCCCCTGGCAGAAAAAACCCCGGTGTAGCTTTGGAGCTGGGATATAAAGGCTGGTGGTACTGTCCTCATGCGAACTGCCTCGTGTATCCCCGAGAGGGAACACGGGTGGCTGAGCAGGCTGAGGCTCTGTCCCTTATGCCTGGGGCACCTGATGTGTAACTTGCTTTCTGGAAAATAATTCTTATCAAGCATTGACTTGGAAAAATGATTAACCCTGTTCTTTAATATTTACTGACATTTGTATTTTAAGCTGGATAGCAATGTTCTTATTTGACATTGATTTTCTCTTAGAGATATTTAAATGAAACTTGTAAATAAAAGAGGCAAGATGAAATTTGGTTTCTTTTGGTTTGAATAGTAATTTCTTTCGGGCCTCAGGGTACTAGATTAGACCAGGCTTTGATTCACCACCTTTATCTGGCCATGGAACATTTTAGTCTGTTCAAGGTCTCCCCTCCCCCACCCCCAAAGAAGTTTCCTCTGCAAATTTTTGATGGCCGCTGACCACACAGAAAGTCCTCATTTAGTGTTAACCGTGTGTGCGGGGACCTGAAATGAAGGAAAAGGAAATGAAGGCTTTTGTTGTAAGGGACTCCACACGCTCCGTGCCAAGGCCTGCTGAGCTTGTGTTAAATGCAGGGCCAGCTCTGGGGAAAAGTTCCAGGCAGCTATCTCCAGTGTTGAAGACCCCCCTCCATCCCACCCCCACTCTCTGAGCTGTGTCTCCCTGCCTCTGGAGAGAGAAAGCTCCTAAGGACTGCCCCTGTGGGTGCTTCTTTAAAATGCAATCCAACTGTTGAGTCGTTAACACTTCAGTGTGGTCTAGGGTGGTTCATCTGGGCTTGAAGAGGAGCAGATTTGGGGGAGGGAAAGGTAGAAAAGGGAATGTCTGTGGTCTGATGAAGATAACAAGAGGAGCAATTTCCCTCTTTAATATCATAAAACTAAAGAACTTGCCCCTGACACCGTGGTAGGGCTGGGATTTGAACCAAGTCCACAGTCCATCCACTCGTCCCAGTACTGGCCCCTTCAGAAAGGGAACATAATGCATGAAACTCGCTGCACAGTTTTGGCCCAGGGTGGGTGGGGGTGGGATGGAGAAGTAGGTGGTGCTGAAAAGGAGCGAGATATACTTAACACATGTGTTCCAATATTCCATCATTTTGGAACACGATAAAAATACAAGGGGAAAAAATACAAGGGAAAGGGAGAATTACATTTTCAAGATTGAGCTCTTCGGACTCCTTCCAAGGGAAGAAATAAATTTATGCTGTTTCCTTCATATCTAGAGTTTTTGTTTTTATTTTACTTGATGCTACTAAATGCCCTGAAGTGGTTCCCAGGCTGGTGGCCCTCTGAATCGTGGGTGGCCGGTGCTCCACGCAGCTCCCTCTGGCACAGGTGAATCCTTACCAGACTTCTCGGGCTCAGAGTGTCCATGTTCCACTAGCCCCTGACCTGATCTGTTCCGTAGGGGAAACTGCCCGGCCGGCTGGGAGGAGCAAGGGGGCATAAGTAGGCCAGCACACATTCCTTTCCCTCACGTCTGGAAAAGTGGTCTGGGGAGCGACTTGGCCGAACCTGCTCTGTCCCACGTCTTAACTCTTGCTGCCTTTCCAGCATTCTGGAAAGCCCTCACTGGCCCAACCTCGTCCTCCCTACAGGAGATGAACAAAAAGAATGTCTGTCACCAACCGCTCTCTGTCCAGGCCACCCTGCACAAACCTCGTGTGCCCCAGGTCCAGGCTCCGGGGACGGCCCCTCCCAGTGGGAGGCTGAGAGGCGTGACACTGGGCAAAGTGGCGACGGGGATGGGCCACACAGAGCAGGGAAAGGAGCAAGAGGAGTGAAGCACAGGGGTGGGTCCGGTCCAGCGGGTCTTTATGGAAGTAGGGATGAGAGTGCAGTGAGGGCTGAGAGGGGAGGTAGCCAAATGTGGCTGGGTGGGCAAGGGGGATCCCTTCGGGTGGTCTCTGCGGATAGGAAAGTGAGCGCGGCCAGGCAGGGAGCGCAGAAAGGACTGTGGGCGTGGCTTGCTCCTCAGCAGCACGGAGGTGGGGGGCAGCCCCGCAGATGCCACCCCCATCTCTTCACTTCCCTGGCAGGTTGCAACCAGGTGCTTTGGGGCATTTGTCCTTGTTTTTCTCCTCCCCACTCCAGGCCTGGCCCCCTGTCCTGCTGATTGTAGAATGAATGAGGAAGGAGGGGGGGATGGACAGAGGGATGGATGATTTAGGGAGGAGCAGAGGAAGAGGGATCAGCCAAAGAGAGGTCAGAGGAGTAGTAGGAAAACCGTGAGCAGTGGTGTGAAGAGGTGTGAGGAAAGGGGGCGAGGAGTGTCTGGTACCAGAAAACGCATGGGTGTGGAGAGATGGAAATGCACACGTGATTTAAAAAGCATCGCTAAGGAGTCCCACGTGAGAGATTCTCACGTGGGACTCAGGACACAGGATGGGCCTGGATGGTGAGGTGGAGGTGAGGGGTTGGCTCTGTGAGAAGAGGTTGGCTGAGCGGCTGGGAAGACCCTTCCTCTGAGATAAAGTGGCGCAGCGGGTAGGGGGATGGGAATGTCACAGAGCCCACAGTTCCTTGGTTGTGCGAGGGAAGAGTATCCATGGGTTCACTTGGGGCTCCAGGGGCTTTGCTGACTCCAAACTGGGCTTTGGCATGGAGGGACGGAGGAGCCGGGTCTTTCCTGAGCTCTGCATGGTGGTTGGTCACTCAGTCCTGAGGATGGCACCACCGGAACACCAATGGGGAGCCCTCGGCTGGCACCACCCGTGCAGGCTGTGGGATTCTGCCCAGAAGCACTGTGAGACAGGAGGCTGCCTCTAGATGTCACCATCTGGCCGTGTTGGTGCCAGCCACAGCTGGAGCGACTGGGAGGACAGTATTCCAGAGATGAGACCCTGAGGCACAGCCCTGCCGGAGCAGGGGCTCCCTGGGACTGCAGCCTGGGACACCCTTCAGGGAGCCTCACCAGACCCGGAATGAGTGTAGGGTGGGAGAAGGACCCTGTCCTGTGATCACTTAGCCCTGTTTGAGGGAACAGGGCTGCTGAAACCCCAAGACTGCAGAGCCAGGTGGTGGGCTCTAGGTGGTGGGGGATCGCTTGCCACCTTTTCCAATCTCCCCCAGTGTGGGCGCTCCCCTCGGTGGACTGCCCCACACCTCTGAACCCTTCCCACCTCCTCTTCCTGCTCCCTGCAGCCGGGCCCCACAGACAGCCGCCCAGCTCTGGAGTCTGTTCCTCCTGCCCCATCCCCTGTCCCAGCCCCAAGAGTGGTCCAAACCACCTTTACCCCCACCCTCACCCCCAAACAACTGCTGCCCCCTCCAGTCACCTCCACCCAGCACACAGCAGCCAGAGTGATCCTGGTTGGACTTGAATATTATGTATCACTCATCTGCTCCAAACCTTCCAGGCTCCCCCTCACCCTTGGGAGAAAGCTCAGAATCCTCCTCCCCAGCTTCCTCCAACTCCTCCCCAGGTATGACACAGGAAGAAAGAAGTGAGAGAAGAGAAGGAGGTCTTTCCTCCACAAGCTGAGGTCACCTCTTCCATTAGTCAGGGTGCCTCCCTGGTCACCTCTGGGAGGGAGCCTGGAACCCTCCACCTTTTGATCCTTGTTGTGATTTGAAGGATGATCACAGATTCTTTGCCACTCCTCCCATCAAGCTGTGGGGTCTAATTCTCCTCCTCTTGAATCTGGGCTCAACTTAGCAACTGTGACACTGGGGATTGACATTCGTGTGCAGCAAGGTCTTGATAAGAGGTCAATCTGACTGACGGTTGTGATGGTTAATTTTCTGTTAACCTGACTGGGCTAAGGGATGCCCAGAAAGCTGGTAAAATATTATTTCTGGGTGTGTCTGTGAGGCTGTTTCCGGAAGAGATTAGCGTTTGAAACAGTAGACTGAGCACAGAAGTGGGTGGGCATTAGCCCAGGACTGGAATAGAGCAAAGAGACCAGGGAAGGGAAAAATGTGCGGTCCATTGAGCTGGGACATTCATCTTCTGCTCTGGGACATCTGGTGCTCCTGGTTCTCGGGCCTATGGACTCTGACTGGAACTTATACCATTGGCTCCGGTGGTTCTTAGGCCTTCAGCTTTGCACTGGACCCACACTGCTGCCTTTCTTGGCCTCCAGCTTGCAGAGAGCAGAGCATGGGACTTCTCAGCCTCCATAAGCACATGAACCAATCCTTCATAGTAAATCTCACAACCATATGAAGTGAGTATCATGAACCCATTTTACAGATGGTGAAACTGAGCCCGGAAAAGTGAACTGATGTGCTCAAGGTCACAAAACTAGTAAATGTGGAGCTGAGTTTTTAATTTTTATTTATTTATTTTATTTATTTATTTTTAAAGATTTTATTTATTTATTTCAGAGAGAGAGAATGAGAGAGAGCACATGAGAGGGGGGAGGGGCAGAGGGAGAAGCAGACTCCCTGCCGAGCAGGGAGCCCGATGCGACTCGATGTGGGAGTCGATCCTGGGACTCCAGGATCATGACCTGAGCCGAAGGCAGTCGCTTAGCCAACTGAGCCACCCAGGCGCCCTGGAGCTGAGTTTTGAACCCTGGTATCTGACTTCAAAACTTCCTCTTCGCTTTCATGTGATCGCCTAAGCAATCATGCGAGTCTGTTGAATTCACGTGATTAAAAAAAGCAAACAAACATGCCCTCTCTGCTCCCTTAAATTAAAGCCTGGCAGGAAGGAGGGAGCTGTGTGTCTGTGGAAGCATTCTAGCAGAAGCTGGAGGGACATTTGGCAAGATGTGACTTGGACGGACTGTGAGGGGTCCCGCCCTGAGGCTGGGCCTCTGCTTCTGCCTGCAGTGGGGCTGTGTGCCTGCGACAGAGGATGCTCTGTGTATGGCATTTACTTGTGTCTCCAGTCAGCCCGGCCTGTGGGGTTGGGAGGGCAAGAGCAGGTGGAAACTGGGGGAGGAGTTGCTTGCCTCAAGCAGGTAGGAGGGAGCAGCAGATCACAGCCTGCCCTGCTTCTCCTGACCTCGGGGCCCTGGACTGGTCTCTGATCCCCCTCCCTGCCCTAGGCTTGTCACCTCTGGCTTGGGGGAGAGCCCAGAACTATTCAGCCATACAGTGAAACCTGCTCTCCTGCCCAGCACCTGTCCGAATGTATCAGAGAGAGCGGACCAGGCAACTGTAGAAAGGGGGCTGGACAAATATGGCCATGGCCCTGGTGCTGGTAAGAAAGAGAAAGTGGACACCGCTGACATGGCCTTGCTCAACATACTGGACAAAGAGATTCTGGTGCAAAGTCGGGTGGACTTTAAAGAGACAGTGAAAAGAAGTGATGGTGGAAGATCTTTATTATTAGACGGGAAATTGCTAAATGGAAATACTGTAAGTGGGGGGTGGGGTGGGAAATCACATTATGAAACAGAATGTACAGTGTGACCCTAAGTTGAAATCCTTCCCTCCCCCCACCCCCAGCCCTCACACATGCCCCTCCAGCAGCTCCCTCGTGACTTAGCCCACGGGCCAGGGGCTGGCAGTGGAGGAGGGGACTGTGACTATATTGGGAAGGGGATGAGATCACCCAGAGGCTGGCTGATTTAGAACCGGGTAACTTTTTCCACCCGTTTGGCTCTCAGAGGCTTCTGCACTGGCTCATAAACTTTGGCGCCAGCCTGCAGGGTGGAAGGGAGCCCTGTTCCCCTCCCCAGGGGAGGAGATGGTGGCTGAAGCTGGATAGGGGACAGGTGCTAGGCTGAAGTTGAGATAAAATGACAGAGTGGGCCTGGGGGTGCCCAGGGCCCTGCTGGGACCCTACAAAAGCTTTGCTCTCAGCAGAGCTCAGTGTCTTATCACCACCGGGGAACTTTATGGGCAGAAAGTACATTTTGTGGGTGCAGGAATATCCCAGAGGGTGGCTACGTTGTGGCAAAGTGAGCCGGGTCCCCCTGGGCCCAGCTGTGATACCCTGCATGTTATGTCTTGAGATTCCTATTTGCCAGCCTGGCCCTCCCCACCAAGAGGACCCCACCCTGGCCAAATGCAGGGAAAACCCTGGTGGGGGTAGCTGAGAAGAAAGAGGTCTGGGCTGGGGAAGCAACTGGGTTCCAATTCCAGCTCAACAAATAACTGGCTTCAGTTCAATTCCCACCCTTGACTACGGTGCCCATCGGACTCCCTCAAACCTGTGCTCCAGCCTCACGGAAATGTCACAGTATGTTACAGCATGTCCCAGTCCTCTGAGATTTTCCTGGCAGTTGTCCCAGCCTGCCTATCCTTCCCTACTCCGGCTGCCTTTGTCAACTCCCACCCCCTGAGCCAGGTCAAGGGCCATCTCTCCCCCAGTCAGCGGCCCCCAGGCCGGCTCGTCCATGTCCATCGGGGCTGACCCTGAAGGCAGGGACTGGCTCCAGGGAAAATGCTAGGACATGTTGGATGAAGGAAGGGGAGAGCCCCTGGAAGGGATGAGGGGTCGGGGGAGGACCCTTGAGTGGGACCTTGGGGCTTCAGGCAAACAGCAGAAGATTATGGTTTGAGGCACCCTGACCTGGGCTTTGCGGGCGAGGAGTGGGAGTTGGACAGAACCAGAATGAGCCAGAGCATCCCCTCCTTACCCTGAGCCCTGGGCAGCAGGGCTGGGAATGGAATTCTCCAGTTGGATGGAGTTTTTCCTGGAAAATCCCCACAAGCCCTTCCAGAAACGTGCTTTTGTGCCTGACTCTGACTCCTTCAGATTGGTGGGTAAGAGGCCCGTTAGCCAGTGGGCTATGCAGACAAGGCCCTTGCCTTCTCTGGACCCCTGGGCTTGCGCTCTGGGACAGCTGAAATGGAGATGCCCACATCAATTTAGCACCATCTGTCAGCTTCACGGAATTCTCTCAACTATCCTGAGAGGCAGGGATCAAGGTTCCTATCATTTGAGAAGGACGCTGATGCTCGGAGATGCTAAGTGGCTTGCCCAAGATCCCATGGCCGAGTCAGGATTCGAAGCCCACCTCTTGACGGTTGGCCTGCATATGGCTCCAGTCCCCACACCCCTTTCAGGATTCCTGAAAGGGCAGGGTGAGCCCTCAGGCCAAGGATGCCACTTCCAGCTCAGTCCCGTTTCAGCAAGCCTGGCCTGGCTCTGTGCCTGCCACTCTCAGAATAACCCTGGCGGTTCTGGGCACGGATCACTGGCCATCACCTGGGACCTATTTCTGTGCTTCGGGTAACGAGGAAGTCTCACCTTGTGCAGTAACCACTTGGGGCAAGGGTGGAACATGTGACCCCCAGTCCCAGCTGACCTTGCTGCCCTGCTGAGAAATGACCCCAGAAGGGAAGTGGAAGCCTGCTTAGCCACTCTCCCTTTCTCTCCCTTCCCAGCCACTTCCCAGAATCTGGCTTTCTACCCCATCTCCTCTTCCCTTCTTGGCAGCCCACCCCATCACCACCCCCCACATACAAACTATGATCAGAAGGCCGAGAGCATCTTCATTTCTCCTCGTGACCCATTGCCAAATCTTCTGCATCTGAACAGCTAGAAAATTCTTCCTCACTTCTAACTGTGGAAACAAGCCCATTTCCTCAGGTTCCAGCTGGAGGGTTCTAGAACCCAGGTGCAGGAGCCATCTGGGGATCCAGCATCTAGAACTTGACTTTCCGTGTCTGGGGCCCTGAAACCCTATGAGGGCAGGGGTTGATGGCATTTGAGATGACAGAGGCTGTGGGCATACCACAGACATCCTGAAACGGTCTCAGGGGTCCAGAATGCAGAGAGGAACACCCCAACCGAGTCGGAGGGGTTCCTTTCTGCAGAAACCAGTTGTGTGGAGGGAAGAGTATTATTACCCGAACTCAGAAACATAAATACATTTTAAATAAAAAGACTGGAAGGAAACCTGATAAAAAATGTTACTGTAACAGCAAAACCAAGAATGACTGTAGCTGTAATGACAACATAAATAATAGTAGCTATTCTCATTTTCTGAGGGCCAGGGATGTGCCAACCCCTACGCTAAGTAAGGGCTTTGCTCTTATTATCTAAGTTAATCCCCACAATGTGCTCTTCTCTTGGCCGCGGTAGCCAGTGGCCTTCGGGGTGAGCTCTATAAATGAGGTTGGTTTTTGCCAGGTCTGCAGCTTCCCTGGAGGTGGACGGACAAGCCCTCAGCCCAATACACAGGGCATGCTGTGCTCCCCCCGTAGGCCATGCTGGGTGTCAGAGGGTGGGGCTGGCCCCCAGGGGCGGCCTTCCAGGAGCCAGCCAGGCCCACTGAACTGACCCCAGCCCCCACTTGGCCCTACTCCTATAGGCGTTGGGGCTTGAAATAGTGGCCGTTTGAGAGCTGACAATCAAAGGGCTGCTAAAAAAAGTCCCCTCAGTCTGGGCTCTGTCGCACACGGCTCTTAGGGCCTATTTTGGGGGAGAGGGTGCCGACGTGCCAATGGAAAATCCACGAGGCGGGAGTCTCCAGGGTGGGGAACCTGTGTGCCTCTCTCTCCCCATCCTGGCGGCCCACCCTAGCGTCCGTGCGCGCACACGTGCACACACACATCCGCAGCCCTCGGCCCGAATTCCTACCTACTGGACTTTGTCGTTCTTACAACAGCTTAGGAAAGGGATGAGGAAACTGAATCTCAGAGAGGGGAAGCAACTTGCACAAAGTCACACAGCCTAGACGTGGGCAGGACCGTGGCCAACTGGGCTTCTGCAGCTCACGATACAGTGCTCTCCCCCTAGAGGCAGCCCCCGCCTACGGCCTCACCCGGGAACCCAACACATTGTCTTCCGGGGCATCAGAAACTCCGGGGTCGTGTAGTATGGTTGGGACTGGGTAGGAAGCTGAGGATGACCTGCGGGTCATAGGAAGTCCCACTGGAAGTCCCACTTCTGATGGGACCTTGCCTGGCTGTGGGAGAGACAGATGCCGCAAGCCTTGTCCCAAGTGAGCCCATCCCCCCATCCAGTCCATGTGACCATCTCATTGCCCCCTACCCAGGCCCCCAAAGCCTGGCAGCCCCTGCCAAGTTTCCAGAGAATGTGTCAGATAAGGGACTGGTGCTTATGACTCCCTCCCACCCAGCCACTATCTTTGACCCTGCGGCCACCGCTAAGTAGGTAAGAATAGCAACAGCCCTTGCGACTGGGCATGCACACGGGGACAACACAGCGACATCTTCAGGCAAGTACCAGGCCCCCTGCGCTGGCAGTTCTGCCCCATCCGGCTCCCGCACCATCCTGGGCCTGAAGTCCCACAGCATCTTAGGAGACAGCACCAGGCCTGGTCCTCTGCCTCTCCTGCCTCAGTGGATGGGCTCTGGAAGGCAGCACGCCACCTTGTTGAGGCCTGTCCTGAAGCCTGCCCTCCACTGAGGAGCTGTGTGACCTGGAGCTGCTCACTTGTCCCTTTCTGGGTCCAGAAGCAGGACGAGGTGGCACAGCGGCCCGCTAAAGCCTGGCAAACATCCAGCAAGGCCTCTCCTGGGGCTGGAGCCCCTCGTTGTCCTGGTAACCACAGCCGGGCCTGGCTATCAAATACTCCCGCGAACTCTGACCCTTTGACTTCCCAAACAGCGGGGATGTGGACAGGGTAAGGCTGTGGGAGTCCCTGGGATATGATCACAAGGTAGGGCGGCATGTTGTGACTGAGTCCCCTCTGTGAGGCTCCCTGTGACACTCCTGTGGGTGCTCCACTCTGTCGCACGAGCGTGTGAGGGTGGCGGCATCACTCAGAGGAAGAGGCTGTTGCCATAGGACCCAGGGTGAGCGTCACCGTGACACCCAGAGTGGGGAGATGGAGGGAGCTTTGTGTCCAAGTTCCTGAGTCACTGCGATACCTGGGGGGGAAGCAACCCTCTCCCGCCCCCACCACCACGTCAGTGGCCCCTGAAGCTCCCACAGCCTGACTCACTGCATGGCTCAGACCCGGCCCCGGCCTCTCCCCCAGCTTCCTCAGCCCTCTGCTCCCAGCCCCCTTGACCTCCTCATCTTCCTGTCGAGCTACCTCCTGTCAGCTTCACTCCCCACCAAACGCCACTGATCCAAGTGGTCTTGGGGAGAGGGATGCTAGGGCAGGGGAGGAAGGGAGGGGCTGGTGTGAGTTCCTGGCACACTC
Organism: Neomonachus schauinslandi; assembly: GCF_002201575.2. NCBI lineage: Eukaryota > Metazoa > Chordata > Mammalia > Carnivora > Phocidae > Neomonachus > Neomonachus schauinslandi. The sequence continues at coordinate 40,617,447 of NC_058418.1, forward strand.
ACACACTGTGACACCATGCAGACCAGACTTTAATATGAACTTACACACCCACAAACACACACATACACACACCACACACACACCTGCACGTGTGTGCGCCTGATGGAGTGACAGGGTGGCCAAGGGGTCTACAAGCTCAGTCTCTCAACACTAGCCCTGCCAGGTAGGCCCCCATAACCCTTGACATCCTTTGGGTCCTCCCAAATCTCTTAGGTCCTCTCATTAGAAACACGTGATCCCACAGCAGCAGGACCTCTGGAGGTGTGATCAGAGGAAGAACTTCCCTGAGGCCCAAGCTAGAGTCCTGGGGTGGGTACAGGTAGGTATGGTTGAGATGGAGGTCCCCGGACTGTTTCTTTGTGAGTGAGGGCCGGACCGACCTCTGGGCCTCTCCCTTCGAGAGCCCTAATCTCTGGGGCTGGAAAAAGTTTAAAAATATCCTCATGTTTACATTCTTTCCAAGCCCGCCTCCCAATCCTCAGTGCTGGGTCCCTTTGATCTGGCCCAGTGCCTCTGAAAGGGGCCTGGGAGGGGGGAGCATGAGCTCCCCACTGGGGCAGACCCTGTGACTCCCTGAAGCTCCAGACTAGTCTGAACCCTGTGAGACCCCTCAACAACCCCCCAGAGAGAGCTTTAGAGCTGGCAAGGAGCCAAGGCCAGAGGGGGTGTCTTGCCCAGGGTCACCCAACAGGGCCATGTGGGGGCTAGAGTTGGGGCTCCCCTTCATACTCCCTCCCGAACACCTGGGCCTCATGGGGCCCAGGGGAATGTGGGAGTAGGTGGCTATAGGCGTCTGCAGTGGATACCTCGACAGTCTGTGCACCCGGGAAAGCCACGTGTACTCAACTCCCGCTGTGTGCCCAGAGCTGTGCTAAACACATTTTGTGGGGATCATCTCATGTAGTCCTCTCAACAACTCCACTTTAGTGAGGCCCATTTTATTAACAAGTAAACCAAGGCTCAGAGAGGTGAAGTGATTCATCTGGGAACACACCGCAAAGATGAGGCAGAGCGTGGATCCACACTGAGCCACCAGTTATTCCTCACCTTGCCTTAGCAGCTAGGCCCTGCCTGCAGAATGAGGCCTGCCTCCTCAGTGTAATCTCTACTAGCACTCACTGAGCCATGGCCAGGTCCACAAACCAGTGCTGTCTCTGTGTTTCTCTCCCTCTGGGACCCAGGAGGAGCCATGCCCCCTCTCTGACCCTCACTTTCCTCTATAGAATAGGCTGCGGATCATGGAGAGGCTTATGTCCACAGACTCAGGAAAAGTGAGCCTGTGTCCCTGGGGATTATGTACCTTAGGGTCAGCGCCAGAACTGACACCATCAGAGGGTGGCCTGGGGCCTGGAGGCCAAAGAAAAAAAGCCCTCAAACTGGGGCAGGTGCCTTAATTTGCCCTGTCAACATCCACTCTTTCCTTTGTTGGTACCCCACCGATCTGCTTACCAACCCATCCACCTATCCGCCCATTTACCCATTTACAATCCACCAACCTGCCCTCCCATCCACTCATTCACTCATCCACCCACCTACCCATCTACCTATCCATCCATCCAGAATAAAGACCCAGAGAGTGGGGTGATGACCAGGGTCCCAGCTCAGATGCTACATCCCACCAGCTGGCTGGACTTGGGAAGGTCCCTTCACCTCTTCGTGATTCACTTTCCCAATTTTACAAGAAGGAGCTGGCCTGACGATCTAAGGCCCTTCTCAGGGATCTCATGGGAGCCGAGGCCGCTGAAGGCTGTGGACACTTGGGGAGAAGTAATTCTAACCTTGGCCAGACAGTCCCACCTTGTCTGCTTCCAAGACTCTCAGCTGCAGCCCTTAACCTCTCTGAACTTCAAGAAACTCACTGGCAAACGGGGCCAGTAACCCTGCCCTCACAGGTTGGTGGGAAGATTAGATGAGATGCCACCTTTGAAGAGCTTTGCACCCTGGAGATTTCTAAGTGGATGCAGGCTGAGTAGAGGATCTTGGGAGAGGGACAGGAAGCTCTGCTTGGACTGCAGTAGTCCGCAGAACCTCACGTGTGTGTGTGTGTGTGTGTGTGTGTGTGTGTGCTGGGCCCAGGATGGCGGGGCTGGCCTCAGAGTTCAGCCCGGGGCTGGGGATCCTCTGTGAGTCTCTCAGACTCTTCAGGCCAGCCAGGATGCCCACCCCATCTCTCTTGGTTGAGCTTGGCCCCCATCCCACAGAATCTGCCAGGAGCGGAGAGATTATCTCCTAAAAATAGGGCCTGGGCCGCACAGAGGTTGTTTTTCTCCCTTCCCCGTGATTTACCATCATCAGCTCAAGGTGCCTGGGACAGCAAGTCCCACCCTGGCTCCCTAGAGACGGTTGGGATGGGTGCATGGAGGATCAGCATGCGTCTGGGGTCAGTCAAGGGTCAGGGATTGGAGGTCGGCCTGGAGGTGTGGTCAGGGCTCAGCAGGGCGCCAGGGCCATGGCTTAATCTTGGGTCAGGGGAAGGGGTTCACTCGGGGCAGGGGCAGCTCCAGGGTGAGCCATGGGGGTTCCTGTCTGTCTGAGTGATTCCTCTTCTCTGACTTTCTGTAGACCCCACCCCCCACGCACTCACCATCCTGTATATGAAACCCGGAGGTGTGCTAGGGCCTATGCTAGGGCAAAGGGACCCATCCCCAACCTCACCTGTCCTGTTCCAGCCCTATTAGACCCTCACAATTCCTGTGCATACCCCTCTTAAGACTATGGGACCTCTGCTCAGCCACGTGCAGGTGACTCACAGATAGAGCAGTGGTGCGCACATAAGCACAGGACATAGACTCACAGGTGCCCTCCCCTAGCAAAAATGTCCAGGAAATCAGAATGCACTCGAAAGGACACCCTCCTCAACCGTCACCTAGTCAGAGTGGACCCATCCAGGGTCTGCAGCCGTGGTCTCCAAATGCCCATAGAAATGACCCACCCTGCTCCAACCTCAAGTTCTCACCAAGAACCGACATGATGCCCCCATGTCCCTCCTTCGTAGGGGACCCAGGCTTGTCCCTCAAGCCCCTAGGCCCTTTCTGCACAGCAGGAGATGGGAAAGGAATGAAGGAGGACATGGGTAATGCACACACGCACAGGACTCTGAGATGCAGGCACAGCCCACGCCCTGCTCTCTGAGGCTTTATTGGTGGACAAACGTGGCCCCATTTGGAGCACTCCCATGGGCAGCCCATAAAGTCAGTGTTCAGGCTCTACAGACTTGTCTGGTGATGCTGACTCCACCCGAGGGCCGGTGAAGGGGCTCCTACTCTGTCCTAGCTCCCGGCGATCGGCAGTGCTGGGCCCTCTCCCAGGGGACTCAGATGGAGGTAGAGGCCAAGCTCCCAGCTGGGGCTGCCTGGACCATTCAAACCGCCGCCTTCAGGGGCATGCTGTCCACTGGCTGATTTAGGTCCTTCTTCCTCGCCAGGGTCAAGTGAGTGAAGATGAGGATGAGGAAGATGCCTGAGGGGCCCAAGAGGGATGGATCAGCTCTCAGAAGGAGCCATGTGACTTGTCCACCACCGTGCTATTGGTATTGATTTAATAAGGAAACAAGGTTTCCTAGACAGCATCTGCAACGCCAGGTGAGTATGACTGTGGTCCTGGGGCCAGAAGAAGCCTGACTGTTTGGCCTGCAGCTCTCCAGAACACCCCAGCCTCCAAAGCCCCCTTCTCTGGGGAACGGTTCAATGCTAGTCATCTGGGAAACAGTGAGCTATTCCCATGGACTCTGACAAAAAGGCACATGGTAGCATTGTGCTAGAACTAACAACAACAACAAAAAACAGCCAGAGAAAAATCTAGAGGGCCAAAGAAATCAAGGGGATAAAGAGGGAGGCTTGGACTAAAGGGATTAGGCTGGAAAGACCTGGGCTCTGCCACATTCTGGCTGTGTGACCTTAGGCAAGTCACTTAACCTCTCTGAGCCTCAGGGATCTCATCTGGAAAATGGGGAGATGCCACAGTCTACCTCACAAGGTTGTGGGGGGGATTCAATGTGACAGTCCTAAATTACACAGTCAATGTATAATAATGTAACAGTAAATACTGTCATCAGTGATGATGACGAGTAGAATAGTACGAAGCAGGAGCATGATGACTAGGAGAGTCGTGGGGTTCCTTCTCCAGCCCTGGGGAACACCGTGGGATAGGGCACTGTGCACCTGGAGACTATCACTCCAACCATCCTTCACCCTCCCCCACTCAAGAGCCCAACATCCATTACCTATCGCCATCAAGGTGCCCACGAGGATGCCCACTGCCGACAGCTTCGTGGGCATGCCCTTCATGCGGCCCACCTTGCGCATGCACTGCCCCTCCACGTTGCAGCGACACACAATCACTGGGGGGACAGGGGGCAGGAGAGGAAGGTGCAGGCGGTGGGGGAGGGCTCTCGAGCCGCTGGGAGGCTCCAGCGCAGCCGGCTAATACACACGTTGGGGCACACATGTGTATTTATGTGTGTGCGGCACTCCTCTCTGTGCGTGCCTCTGTGCGCAGGCATCTGTGTGCCTGGCCACGCATGCGCAGGCACGCACGCGCATCTGTAGCCCCCGTGACCCTGCAGGCGCGTGTCCCCAGCCCCTCCCCCTGCACGGCAGCGGCTCCCTGGGGAACTGCAGGCACACAGTGCCCTGGCCTCACCTCGGATCCGGAGCTGCCACGTCCGGGCATTGTGGCTGACGACTACGGGCACTGCGTGCTCACGTGGCTCCACCCAGTGCAGGGCCAGGGTGAGGTAGGCATGGGAACCTGTGGGACCGTGAGCAATGACCAGAGCCCCTAGCCTGGACAGACCCGAGGCCCAGCCCCATCTCACTTCTGAGAGCCCCACTGCCTCCCGCCTTGGCCACAGTGTCCCGCATTTCCCCACCACACACCGTTGAGAGCCTGGAGGTGCCAATCCCGCTGTACCGTAGGGTTGGGGCCCAGGGCAAAGCTGTAGGGGCCATGCCCCCCGGCCAGGCCAGGGTCCTCGCCGGGTCCACTGATAACCACGCCATGGTCCTGGCGGGGTGTGCAGAGGTGTCGGGCGGGTACGGGGTGCAGGGTGGGGGCCCAGGCAGCCGGGGCCTTCAGAAAGTGGATCACGAGGATTGCAGAGGTGCTCAGTGCCGGCTCATCTGCAGAGGAAGTGCTGAGCTAGCCCCAGGTGGAGATCTCACCCTGCTGAGTCTCTGCCACACCTGCTCTACTCCACCCCTCCTCCCCATCCCCAGCAGCATCCTCGCACCTGTCTCTTGCTCACAGTGCACTTGCCCCCTTCACTATCCAAGCGGCTGCCAGACCTTTCTGTGCCTTTCCAGATGCCAGGCTTGCCCTCACTGCCCCACCCCCTCCCCACCCACTGGTATCAGGGCCCGACAATGTGGCGATGCCCTGATTTGGGGGCGCTCACTTTTGCTGGGTCTGTCGTGCACCACAGGACAGTCCAGCCCAGAGCTGAGACCCGCCTCCCTGACATACCCACCCCGGGGCCAGCTTTTCATCCGGTCAGTGTGGCATTCAGAGTCCTCCATACCTGGCTTCAGTGTCCCACTCAGGCTCCCGTCCTGCCTCGCCTGCCACAGACACAGCCCCAGTACTCCTTCCACCTGCCTGGCCCCGCAGCCTCTGCTCCTGGCCTATGTCTGAAGCCAACACCTGAGAGGCCCTCCAGGGCCAAGGGGCAGGGCTGGAGGATTTTAAGTGTCCAGTGAGGAGCGTGGTCTGAGAGGGGAAGCAGACGCCAGGCGTCCCAGAGACCGACATTGGCCCCGGCCCTCATCCCTCTTTCCTGCCTGGGGCAGAGTGGATGCCAGGAAGGACCCTGGGAAGGAAGCTCAGCCCTGCCCATCTCTCTGTCTGCCCGAGGCTTACTCTCCCTCCCAGAGGCCCCACCACTGCCCGGCCATACCTTCATACTGGGCCTCCACGAGCACTGTGTACATGTCCCCAGGCTGGGCGCCTTGCAGGGGCCGGGCTGTGTGCACCTCCCCAGAGACCTCCTTGATGCAGAGCCAGCCCTCTGAGTCATTGACCAGGGAGAACCTGAGGCCCAAAGAAGACGGGGGGGAGGGGGCAGGGAGGCACTGGGACCATATATGGGGTCTTACTCAGAGACCCCCCCAGGGCCGTGTGACCTGCTCAAGTTCCACATCCTCTCTGTCACTCGGGGTGGCCAGTTTCTCTCCCCAGCTTTAGGGACTCGTTGAGGGACAGGGCTTGAATCACGGATACTGTGGGGGGTGGGGAGATATCAGAGCCCGGGGGGCCTGACTCAACTCCGCTAGTCTCAGGTCACCCCATAAAGGGACAGGATTGGGCCAGGGAAGAGCCCTTGTGCTGCAGTCTGGGTGAGGGATGGGGGAGGGCCCATTAGGACAGCATGGGAGGCAGCATCTGAACTTGCATGGAGTCCTAACTCTCCTCTCCATGCCCTATCCAACTCATCTAGCTCTGACCCACCCGCAAGTCACAACCTTGGCATTAGCCATGGTTTGAGGAACATTCCAGAACATAGATAATGTGAGTCCCCTCTGAGGCCCTGGGGGTCATCCCTGGGGAGCAGAGGAGGTCCAGTGCAGCTAAGGGCTGGGCGTCTGGCTCACCTGAGGGGACTGCTTCCGGGGTCTGAGGGTTGGACGGTCAGCAGGAGGGAGCCAGCTGGGGTGCTGACTGGAATGCTGGCCTCATAGCTCTCCTGGTCCAACTTGGGGGGTGGCACCAGCTTTTCCACCAGCACAGTCACTGTGGCTGTGGCTCCAGGGCCTGGGCCTGGCCCCACCAATTCTGTCACGCTCCGAACCACTACCACCAACTTGTGGCTTGAAGCTGCCTCATAGCTGAGGTTCTAGAACCAATGGGGTCTGGGTCACTGTTTGGACCAGGGGGTGGCACCCTGGTGCATGCACGTGGGTATATATGTGCCCCTTCCCCAGCCCCTTACCTTGAGGAGTCGGAGTTGGACATGACTGGAGTCTGGTTCCCAATCGAGGCCGAAGGTCCCCTCCACATCCCCCGCCTCAATGGCAAAGTCCATGAGGCGGAAGGCAGGCTCAAGGTCAGCATCAGTGGCCATGAGCGTGGCCACCAGAGTCCCTGGCTCTGCGTTCTCAGGGAGGCTTACAGGCTCAATCTGGAGAGATGGGGACAGGCCATGAGCCGCTCATCAGTGCCTTCCCAAGATCTCCTCCCCTGTTCCTGCTTACCTGGGAGACGGTGAACTCGGGGGCATGGTCATTGACGTCTGTGATTGTGACAGCAACCTCACATGTGCTGCTGAGGCCTGAGGCAGGACAGGGCGTGTTGGAGAGACCAGGAAAGGACCAGAGAGGGAGAGAGCCCGGGTCACCGCCGGGCACTTACCGCCCTCAGCTCCTCCTCGGTCAGCAGCCATCACCTGAAGCAGGATGTTCTGGCCAGCTCGGAGGGGGGCATCCCCCAGTGTCACACTGCCTGAGGTGAAGTCCAGCTCGAAGGCTCTTCCGTCTGCTCCCTCCTCAGGCTCAGGGCTCAACAGCTGATACACAATGTGGGAATTGGGAGAACCAGGGGCATCCATGTCCTCTGCCAACAGCCTAGTCACCTTGGTGCCTGTGAAGACAGCACCCACCTGGGTGGGACCATAGGCCAGTCTGGAGGCCTCCCTGCACCCATTCCTCTTTTGTGCTGGACCGAACCTGAGCTCGTGTGGAGGAGGGGCCCATCTCAGAGAAGAGCAAAATGGGATGGGTCATAAGGACTTCAACCCTCCCGCATCCCCTAACAAGGCCCATAGCCCACCTGGGGGGCTGAGCTCAGGAATGCTGACTGGGGAGTCATGTAGGAGGCAGACAGGCGCATTGTCGTTCTCATCCATCACTACCACACGCAGCTCCAGAGGTTCTGTGTAGTCCTCACCGCGGGTATTCCGAGCCTGCACCTGGAGCAGGTACTGAAGTGGGCAGTGGGGGGCTTCAGATGAAGGCCAAGGGCAGTTCCAGCCTGGCCCAGGTCTGAGTTCCCTTCTGGTGGCCAGTTCCAGCTCTTCTGGGTGCTCTTCCACTGCCTCAGTGCCTGTGGGGGATGCGACACCCCCAGAAGCCAACCAGACCGTGACCAGGCACCCCTCAGCCTGCCCTCCCGGCTTCCCCCTCACCTCACCTCAGCCTGGGCTTCTCGGTCCAGCTCCTGGGTCACGTAAAGTTTCCCCTCTGCATCCACATCAAAGGGTCCAGAAGGCTGGCTCTCCAGGTGATAATGTATATCTCCCCCACTCCAGCGTACCTGGCAGTGGAACACAGAATGAGGGCACCCTGGGATGAGGGCCAGGAGTAGCCCATGTCAGCTCTTCTGCCTCAACTCTTCCTGGGTGGGGAGCCTGGCTCCCTGCTGCTGTGGGACCTCAGGCAAGTTGCTCTCCTCCCTGGGGCCCAGGTAGGGTCCTTTGGTTTGGGACACTTGTTGATGTAGCAAGTCCCTGGTGGCCCTGGTCCAAGGCTGGTCCCTGGCCAAAGTGCCTGAATGACCAGGTTGTGTTATTCTCTGCCCTCTTGGGCTGGGCCTGCCCCCAGGGCATTCCTCGAGGAGGTCTGAGACATTCCAAGCCCAGGTGACAATCCCCATGGCAGCAGGGAGGTGGCAGCTGTTCTCCCTAGGGAAGCCTGGGGCAGGGGCAGGTCAGGGCCCAGAGCCACGCTGGCCAGAGGAGAGCAGGTGAGGGGCTATGGGCCTGGTCCCAGGGCCTTGGACACTGTACTCCATGATGGGAACTGATGGGGACAGTAGAGGGAGGAACATAGGTAGGGGAGGAGCAGGGGTCAAGTTGGGCCTCAGCCCAACCCCCCAAATCTTGAGACTCAGTCCCAGCTGTACCAGCCACGGGACTACTTCAACCACTGACAGCCACTCACTTACCTGGGCCATGTGGTGTGGGTATGGAACTTGGAGATTCTCGGCCAGGTGGACAGGATCTAGGGGCACCCAGGTGTTCTCTACTATGGAGACATCTACAGTGGCTGTGGCCTGGTGGCCTGAAGCCTGGTCACCCATGTCCTTGACCTGTACCAATAGCTGGTAGGATCCTTCTTCAGCCTGGTCTAGGCTGGTGCTTCCTAGAAGGGGCAGGGTGGTCAGCTGGCAGGAGTCCAGGGCATCCTTCTCAGCAAGGTAACAAATACAAAGCCAAGCATATGGCAGGTGTTTAGGATGCCCTCTGGGCCCAAGGGCAAGAAGTGCTTTTAGCACCAGAGTGAGACCCAAGCAGGACTTGAAAGTTTGCAAAGTCATTTCTATAGCTATCCACACAATGAATGGCTGATGGACTGGATGACTAGGATGAGGGGAGGGGTCCATGGGTGGATGGGGAGATGAGTAGATGACCAGCTGGATGAATGGATGGTTGACTAGGTAAATGGATGGGGAGTTGGGTGTGTGGATGGGTTACTTTGGGTAGGTATTTGAATAGATGGGCTGCATATGGGGCTGGGTGGTAGATGGGTGAATGGGTGACTGGCTGGTAGGTGTATGGTTAGCTTTGCTTCCCATCTCCATCCTGTGCCTCTGGTCTGAACTCCCAGGTCCAGCTCTCCCTTACAATCAGTCCAGAGGTGTCCCAGCAACATCCTAGGCTATAACCCCTCAGGACTCTCCTATCCTTGACCCTTAGGCTTGGGTGTCCAGAGTGTAGGGCTGAGGCTATTCCGTTCATACCATTTTTTCTCCCCATGAATGCTTCAAGCCTTTTGCCTTGCCGCTCTCCACCTAGAATACTCTTTCTTCTTCATCTCTCGAGCTTCAACCTATCCTACTATTACAGCTCACAGGCCGCCTTCCCCAGCTTTCCCTGACCCTCTCCCCTCATCACACCCAGCTTAGGCTCACCCTCAGGGCTGAGGGCCAGAGCCCCCAGCCGAGGCTCCAGCTGGAACATGTCTGGGGAAGGCTGGGCTGGGGCCTGGTTCAGGATGTAGAATCGGAGATCTGAGTTGGCTGTGCCTGGCTCATCCTCGTCCAAAGCCTCAAGGAATAGGAAGGGGATGCCTGGCATGTGTGGAGAGGGCAAACCTTAAGGGGTGCAGGGGGTGGGGAGAATTTCCCATGCCTCCCCCATCTCTCCCTGGTACTTCCTTCCATATCCGTCATCATATCGGGACGCTGGAGGTGAGCCACAGATTAGAAAGGAGGACAGGGAGTACTGAGGGGACTCAGTACTCAGTTTGCAGGGGAGCAAACTGAGGCCAAGAGTGGATGGGACTGGAGGACTCTCAGTGGGGTGGGGGCAACGAGATGGGACAGAAGTGGGAGGGGGCAGCTTGGACCCTGGCTGCCCTGTCCTTATGCTGATGGTCAGCCATCCCTTTACTCTCTGTTCTCTCCTCAGGGCCCACCTGACCTGTCGCTCGCTGGTGGCCCTGGGCACTCACCGGGCCTGGTGCCCTGGCTGAGCTGAACTCTGTAGAGGGACTGAGAGAAGTGGGGCACCTGGTCATTCTCATCCTTCACCCGCACAAGCACAGGCCGCGGGCCCCACAAGACGCGTCCGTCCTCAGTCTCCAGGGCGACCTGGCAGGGAAGGCTCGTCAGCACCCTGGCCCACCTCCACCATTCTCCCCGACATCGGGCCCAGTCATACCTGTAGCCGGTACTCCGCTTGTTCTTCTCGGTCCAGGGCCCTGGTCACCAGCAAGAAGCCAGACTCTGGATCCACAGCAAAGGGGCCCTCAGCTGCCACGCTTGGGGTCCCCGACAGCACAATCTCGCCCTCAGTCTCCTCAGGGGGCAGTGGCAGCTGTGAGGGAGAGCAGAGGTAAAGGCAGTGGGAGCTACCCCTGGGGGATGCCCCTTCACCCAATGGCCCCATTTTATATGTGGGGAAACTGAGGCTCAGAGAAGGCTAGCACTTGCCTGAAGTCACACAGCCAGTAAATCACAGGACCAACAGTCAAAGCCAGCACTCTTTCCCCTGTACTTGATGCTCCCCAGTACTCCCCGCCCTCCCTTCTAAGCCCAAAACCCCACGACCAATAGTTTATTAAAACTCTACTTTCTTCTGGAATTGAAATTGTGTTAGTCACTCACACTATATCACATACTGTCCAGAAAGCAGGATTGAAAGAAAGGCAGAGCAAGAAAGAGAGAGAAATGCTGGACGTGGGGGAAGTGCGACCTGGGGGGAGGGCAGCCCACCCAGCTCTTAGGCTCACCTTGATCAGGTACAAGGGGAAATTTCCACCATAGTTTTCTGGGACTTCCACATACAGTTCTGCAGGCTGGACCTCGGGGAAAACCTGGGGGGAGGACTCTCACCTTGTCTCCAGGCTTTGCCTTCCTGTCACGGGTGCCCGACCAGGACGGGGAATTTCTGCCCCTTCCATGGGCCTGGCCATACCTTAGCCCATCCACCCTCTGGCCTTTGACCTCCTGATCCCACAGGAGGTCTATAGCCAGCTCTGCACACCCTCCCACAGCTAGTCCCTTCCATGGTCAGTGCGGCTGGTCCAGGTGGAATGGGAGAGAAGGGCGCCAACCCCCAAGGCCAGGATCCGAAGGGGACGAGTGGGGCCCAGCTCACCTGGGCTACAGAGAGGCAAAACAGCAACAGCCAGACAGGCACCATGGTCAGGACGGGCCTGAGGGACGTGGCAGGAAGGATCCAGCCAGATCAGCGGGCAAGGGCTCCCTCCCACTACTCTCCTCCTAGAGAGTATCCCTCCCTTCATCCCCACTCAGCCCAAGCCATGGCTTCCCCAGGCCCCACAGGGGGCAACTGTGCCTTCTTCAGTGGGACCTCTGCTACCTGTCACTATGGGAAAGGCAGTCAAGCCTCCTCCTGTCCCCTGTCCTTCTATACTCTCAGAGCTGCCCCTCCCCATCTCACCCATTTGGACATTGCCCTCCACCCACTCCCATCCTTGTCCCCTGCCTCGGTCTATTCCATACCAGTAGCCAGAGGGACCTCACGACAGACTGGCCTCCTCTTCCTCCCCTTAGAGGAGCCTGTGACTCCCCACCTCCTGCAGGGTTGAAGGGCATCCAGCTCCTCAACCAGGCCCACCCAGGCCCCTAGGCCCAGCCATCCTGCCTCTGGTTCTTGCCGCCACAAGGATCTCCATGGGAGTTTCACTTCCACACCTCTGGCTCCTTGCTGACATAGCCTCCCCAGCCTGTACAGAGATCCTAAAGTGGTAATTGCCCAGCAGCCCCAAATGTCACAAAAGTCTGAAGCTGAAAAGACCCTGATGACCCTGAGGGTCACTTCCTGCAGCCGCCTCATGTTGTAGGCAAAGCCTGAAGGGCAAGGCCTGACCAAGGTCACACAGGACTTGACCGTAGGACAATTCCTCCTGGAACAGAGGACCTTGGGCCCTGTTTTTCCACCCACTGCCATCCTTCAGACACAGAGTCCCCTCGGGGCAGGAACCCTGCCCTCCTCTTGGGATTTGCCAGCCCTCAGCTTGGAGCTGGGCATGCACAGCATGGACAACCACTCCAGCCACTCCTGGGAATTCTTCCCTGAACAAGGGCTGGACAGGCCAATGTTTTTCCTTCCCCTACCACCAACCCCAGCCTCAGCCCTGCTCACCCCTCCACTCCAGGGCCCTCACCCTCCGGTGCCTAAGGCGGGCTCCCTTGGTCCAGCTGCCTGGAGAGAGGGCTCTTTCTCCAGGGAGCGCTGGCCAGGCCGGGATGGGTGGGGTGGGGTAGGGCAGGGCGGACACTTGAGCAGGTAGGCGGTCCAGCCATGCTTGCTCAGGAGAGGAAAACACCACTGGGCCTACAGCAGCAGGCCTGGCCCTGCCCAGCCCCCCAAGTTACTCATTGACTTTGGAAAGCTGGGGGCTGCTCAGCATCCGTGACTGCCAGCCCCGGGAGGTGGGGAAATCATTGGCCTGGCACTTCTCCCGTTCCTATACAGCCCAGTGGGGACTTCTTGGGCCTCTGGGCTTGGACATTACTTCTTTTTCTGTGGTTCCAGACTCGATCCCACTTCTGGGAGCATCTGCAGCTCTACCTTGGTCCACTCTGTTCCTTTTGTCTGGAATGCCCTTCCCTCCCTTCATCTGTCTGGTGAGCACCTACTCAGACTTCAGTACTCAGCTCAAATATTCCTTTCTCCAGGAAACCTTCCCTGGGCTCCCAGGCTTGTTCAGGATTCTTTTCTGGGAATACCCTCTATGCCATGCCATGTGCTATACCTCTATCAAGGCAGAAAAGACACCAGATTGTCATTGTCTATCTCTCCCATCAGACTGGGACCCCTCCAGGGCAGGTCTCAGGGACCCAGTCATGACCTTGCCCTCACTTGGCCCTGACAGCTTCTCACTGGATCAAAAACAAGGAGCTAGAGGTTGCACATGAAGGATAAATGAGCATGACCTGAACTGGGTATTTGTGGCTCCAGACCACCCAACAGTGGGACCAGTAGGTGGGGGCACAGAAGCCCGTGAGATCCCCTGAGGCTCCCAGAGGGCTCACCCTGGCTGCTGGCACGGAAAGGGCTGGGACAGCGGACTGTCCCGTGCCTCTGAGAGGGAAGAGCAGATTGAGCCAGCTCAGGTGACCTTGAGGGAATCACAGGGCTTGCCAGAGACCCCTCCCCCACCGAAGGCAGCCAAGTGGAGCCAGGAGAAGCTTCTGGGGCCTGGGAGTCCACGACCAGGGGTGTGTGGGGGAAGGGTCAGGGATCCTGTTGCCAGTCCATCCTTGTCCTCGGAGTTTCCCATGGTCTTCCCTGAGTCCTTCTCACCGCATATCTGGAGGATGGGCGGGGACGCCTCACCCGCCTCCAGCCTTGTCTGCCACAAGCCCAGCGCCTGCCTCAGGGTCACTCAGGCACCCCAGGCACCCCAGCCTGGAGCAGGGCACTGTGGGGTTGTTGAAGGGATCTCCCGTGTGTTGAGCTCCTATACTATGCACCCAGCACTGCTCTAAGCACATGCCTTCGGTATTCCCCCAGCTCCACTTGGAAGGGGCACTGTCCCCATGTCGCATACTAGGGCACAGAGATGCTGAGTGGCTTGCCCAGGGTCACACAGCCAATAAGTAGCGGGGCCGGGAAGGCCTGGATTCTTCTTCAGGCCTCAGGATGTTCACCTGCTCTGAGAAAACCATGCCTTCCACATGCCTCTAAATGCCTTCCACATGCCTCTAAGTATGTTGCAGGGTGGGAGTGGGGAGCGGCAGCAGCTTTGAGCAGTTAACACTGCCCTGGGGGGCATGTGGGTGAGTCAAGACAGGTCCTGCACATTCAGAAGTGGCCCTGACACCTTCTGCCATTGAACAACTGCAATCAGTGTTCTAACCAGGTTGCAAGAGCTCCTAGGGGCCTGTGGAATAAAGGAATTGAACCAATGAAGGAGATGTATAGACCCTTGCCCAGAACTCAGAAACTGTCCCAGGCCTCGCCACAGGCTGCTTTCAGGCTCTGGAGACCAGCAGACTTATATACCAGTCCCTACTCAGCCACTTCTACCTGTGTGACCTCAACTTCTTCGGTTCCCCATCTGCCATTGCCAAACAGAGATAGATACTCCTTCCCCAAACACCGTAGGGCAAGTGCCAGCAGTCACCTGTGTCTGGTGTCGGTGGCGGGGAGACAGGCACAGCCCCAGCCATCAGCAAACATACACACATTCCCACACAAATACAAAGCCTCTCCTTCTAGGCAGGGAGGGCTCCGGGAGGGGTTCCCGCCAAGACCATGTCAGCCAATGCTGAGCACGGGAGGCTCTGGCCCGGCCCCTCCCAGAGGAGACAACAGTGAGGCCCTTGCTCCGTGGCCCAGCCCCAGACACTGGCCTCCTCCTTTCCCAGCCAGGGAGTCTCAGAAATCTTCCACAGCTACCCCACCTCAGCAACTTTCCAGCCCCTCGGGAGGAGGCAGGATGGAGACACCAGCCCAGAAGTCAGACCCAGTGTTTTTGTTTGGCCATGAGATCTGGGGCAGGCCATGGTCCCTCAGACAGACTCAGTTTTCCTTACATACAGTGGGGTGGCTGAACCCTTAATCAGCTGGGCAATGCCAGGCCCCAGTGCAAGAGAAAGATCTGGGAGGGGCTTTTGTCTCCTCCTGCTGCTTGGCTGTCCAATCAGGCCACGACCCACACCTGCCCCTCTGGTCCATCTGGCTAGATCGGAGCCCAAATATTAGGACAGTCAAGGCCGCACACTAGGGTAGGGCAGTGAGGCCCATCCCTCCACCTCAGGAACGCTTCCTGCTCTTACAGCCCCCTATCGGGAGGAAACACAAAGTCAACAGCCCTGATCTATCAGGAAATAGTCTTTATTACAAAAATTTGCATGTAAACAAATAACCACTGCACTGAACAGCCTCCCTCCAGAGCATGCACACCCCAAGTGTGGAGAAAGCTAGAGTCCTGTCCCCACACACAGGCCTGCCCCACGGGCTGGGCTCGGGCCACTACTGGGGACACACCCTGGCCTGTACATGCATCGCCGAGGGCCCAGCCCTTGATGGCCACTGGGAGCTGCCCGGGCAGCACTGTCTATCTGTCCATGACCATGAGGTGGGGTGTGCCCTGAGGCACCCAGGGCAGGTGGCTGGGCCAGCCCACCAATCTGCCCATTTGTATGCACAACGCAGTATGTGCCTGTGGAGTCTAGAGCACAGAGAGATCGTGGCAGGACTTGGACTTGGCACGAAAGGCCATCTTGCGGCTGTTGCGTGCTACGATGCGGCCCAAGAAACGCTTTGCCTTCTTGCCAAGACTCTCTCGCCGCCGGGTACCCGCTTGTCGACGTGCGTTGGCCTCTTTGCTGTCCCTGCGCAGGCGTATCTGGCGCACAACACCCTCGAACAAGGCCTGGACATTGTGGTGCAACGCCGCGGAGGTCTCAATAAACTTGCAGTCGAAGACCACAGCACAGGCCCGGCCCTCTGGTGGGGACAGGCACATGGCAGTGAAATAAAGGGGGGGGGGAGGAGCCCACTCAGACTCTAGCCACCCCGTAGCAGCTACCACTCAGGAATCTGGGGACCAGGGGAGGAGCTCTGGGGGGTCCCCAGAAACACTGACCCCAGCTCCTGTACAGAGGATCCAAGGCATTGCTGGGTCACCCAACTGGCAGAATGTGCCCACCTTGAAGGAGTTCACAAAGGCTTACAAGAGGAAACTCATTTATTGAAATAATTTGAAGCCTGATATTTAAATGGAAATGCTGAAGCAGTCAACACAAGAGAAGGAGAGCTTTGTTGGGCACCTTAGTATTTCATGGTTTGAGGTTATAATGAATAACCAGTGAAACTGGGAGGAGGATGTCACTGAGTCACTGCTAGGTTCCTCTGAGGGACTCCGTTCCGGGGGCCACAGAGGAGAATGCTGAGCTGAAGAGGAGCAGATCCTCCCCAGGGTCAAGCCCACGCCGAGACCGGCCCCGGCCCTGAATCCACACTCTGACCTCCTAGCCCAGTTCCCTGCACTCTCCTCACTCCTCATCTGTCAGGCCAGGGCCAAAGGGTGCAGGAGAGGAGGGTCCTGAGGTGGCCCAGCTCAGTGCCCAGCAGCTTCTTCCTCCCCAGAGCATCTGATCCTTCCCCCAGGCCTCTCAGCCCGCTGCGAGTCCCGTGGGAGGGCAGCAGCTTTCCCCCCTCTCCCCCTCAGGTTTTCTTCCTGAACATTTTTAGCCACTTATGATCCCCAGGGACCTGAGCTGAGCCAAGACTGAATGGACCACAGCCCAGCCAGGATGTCCCTCCCTTTCCGACCCACTCCCTGCTCACCATCCAAGGAGACCTCTCGAGAGCGCACCAGGTCGCTCTTGTTGCCCACTAGGATAATGGGCACGTCGTCCATCTGCCGTGCCCGCCGCAGCTGGACCCGCAGCTCTGAGGCTTTCTCGAAGCTTCCCTTATCTGTCACTGAGTACACGATGACGTACGCATCCCCCATAGCCATGCAGTGACCAGGTAGCCAGTGGCTGCTATCCTGGGGAACACATACACATGCATATCTACCAACAGTTCTCATGCCCGGGCTACAAGGCTGCCCCTCTAAGCAGGCCGCTATACCCAGGTCACCCCTCCCACCCTGGCCTGGGTCTCAGCCTGCAGCCTACCTGCTCCCAAATGTCATAGACCATGAGTGATGCCTCTTCTCCATCCACCACGATGGACCGATCATATGTGTGCCCTAGGCAGGAGACTAGTAGTCAGGTGATCTGCTGGCTGCCAAAAGCCACCCTCCCACACCATGTGCCAGGTTTCCTGTTTTGGCCACACCCTCCATCTCCACCCTAGAGCCCCCCTAACCTTTCCCTCCACTGATGGCCACTATGTGACAACAGAAGTGACAGGGCCAAGAAGCGGGCCGTACAGGGTGTGGTGTGTCTGACCCTCACCTAGACACCGCTTCCCCAAGCTGACAATGTCCTGGGTTGCCACTCCTGCATTCCCCGCCCTCCTGTTGCGTGGGCCCCAGGGTAGCTCTGACCACAGTAGCCTGAGTTAGAATAGTGACTGTCACATTCTTTGGGAGCCTTGGTCACCTAGGGCTCTTCTAGAAACGCCCTCTGGCTGTGTTCCTGCCAGTCCTGGCAGGGAGGGATGTCCTATCCCCATCCTACAGGTATGGCCTGGGCCTTCTACTCTGGGCATTTCTTCCCCTACCAAGGGCTGGAGATCCCTTCTCCCTTAGTTTCCCCATCTGTGAAATGGGTAGGTAGAGGTATGATTCTGAAAGTGCCTTCAGAATCCCATGGTATGTGCCGCTTTTAATCCAGGTCCCCCAGCTCTGTAGCCCTCAGTCCTGCCCTGGCATCTCCCCTCCCTTGAATAGTCGCAGCCCCTCACCTGCGGCCTCTGCTTCAGGCCCATCCTCGACACCACCGAAGATGCGCGCCAGAGCGCTCTTGCCCACACCAGGCGCCCCCAGCAGCAGCACCTTGTAAACGCTGTCGTCTGAGTCGCTGCCCCCTGAGCTGAGCGACTCGGAGGAGCCCTCGGGCCAGTCGAGCGTCGCACCCTGGGCCCCGGTCCCGGCCCCGGCCGCTGCCAGAGCGCCCGGAGTCAGCGCCGCCTGCAGGTCGCGCTCGTCCACCGGCATGCTTCGGCGGTGCAGCGGGGGCGCCGGGCCCCACGGTGTGCTGCCCCGACGGCGCTCGCGCTCCCGGGCCCCGCCGCGGCTCCCGCCCGCTCCGCTGCCGCCGCCATTCAGAGTCATGGCGCCCGACGCCGTCTGGGGAACGGGAGTGGGGACGGCAGGGTCAGCCGCCGTGCAGACCGTGTGGGAGGCTGGACCCCCGGGCGCGCCTGCCCGACGCCGGGGTCAGGCCCGACGCTCGGGCCGAGGACCTGCCGCAGTCCCCTCCCGGCCGTGGAGGTCCTGGCGCCCTGACTCGTGAGCCACCCTCCCGACTCGTCCATCCGCACCCCGGACGGACGGTGCGACCACCCGCACCCCGGGCCGCCAGGACACTCACCCAACCGCACACGGACACGGTCCGAAGTAGGTTCCAGGCCCGGATACAGTCCACTCGCAGACCCTGGCTCGGACACCCGACGCTGCCGCAGCCGCCGCCTCCTCAGTCCGCTCTGGGTCCCGGCTCCAGAGCTGCCTATTTAAGCGCCTGCCCGCCCCCGCCCCCACCCCCGCGCTCGCCCACGTCCCCGCTGCTGCGGGGGCTGACGTGTCGGTCCGCCTCCCCCTCGGGGGAATCCCCCGCCCCCCTCCCAGGACCTCGCACCCACCCACCGAGACCCCGCCCCACCCGACTGGGCAGACAAAGCCCGGGTCTGAGCGCGTGCGGTGGGAGGCAGGGACGGAGGGACCAGGAGGGGGTTGGACTAGGTTGAATGGTGTGGGGGAGGGGTTTGGAGTTGGGGGTACCATCCTGGGTGGGGTCAAGGGGGAAAGCCGGACTAGCCAACTGTGCCAGCTCCTCTCTGGGGAAGAATTAGTTCTGGCCCTTTAACAGTGAATTCTCCCTTTGCTCTCCCCCAGCCCTGGCCTGTTGCCCAAGCAAGCCGAGGGATACAGGCTGGACAGACTTCACCCTTCTCTGTTCAGGACACCCACTCCCCACAGGCCCATATATGAGCTAGAACTGAAGGGTCCTAAATCTGGGCTTCTGGCCTTGGTGCCAAGTCCTCCCTATTCCCCTCCCTGCCCTGGGGAGTTGAAGGTTCTACCTGATGAGGCTGTCCTTCAGGGTGAGGGTTAGTGTCACCATGGGAGCCTCTGGGGACACGTGGAGAGCTTTCTGGGGGAGGGGATGAAGGAAGGGAGGTGTTCTGGCAGTGTATTGCAGGTAGGGGTGCATGCTTGGTTTTGGGGGAGGGAATATAGGCCCAGAGAAGGGAAAGGATGAACTCAGCACCGCCTCACCTCCCAGCACCCTCCAGACAGCTGCCAGCAACTCTGCTAAAAATACCTGGTCCTGGCCCTTCCTGGCCCTCCCTGGCCCTTCTGCTCCTGGCCTTTCCGCTCCCGATCATTCTGCTCCTGGGCTGGAGGTTGCTCAAAGCTGGGGAAATCTTGGCAGACAGGTGTCAGATGGCAGCAAGAGTGGCTAGGGGTGGGACTGGACCAGAGTCAGGGCCGGATCCAACTGCTGTAAGAGTCTTCAACGTCTCTCTCCTTCCCTTTCGCCCCAGATGGGCCTGTAGTTCAGGGCATATGCAGTGCCTGGAAGTTCAGACTCCCATCTAGGAGGGGCATAGGTGTAGAGTACAGTTTGGGTCAGGGCTGGGGCTGGTGGATGGGATGAGCCACCATTTGGTGCCCCCACTGCCCAGAGCTCACCCACTCCTTAGAACTAGGGTGGATGCCAAGGCAAGAGGGGAGGAGATATAATGGGGGAGCTTGGTTTCTAGACCTGTCTCTGCCTCCAGGCTCCTGGGTCTTGCCTCCTCTCCCAGCCTCAGGGTGCCCAGCTATAAAATGACCTGTTCCCTCCTTCATTCATGTCTAAGATGTGTGAGGATTGGGGGCAGGCAGGCTATGAAGTACTTTGTGACAGGGATCTGCTATCAGACTCTGACGTTTGATTGTGATGAGTGTGGCGAGGGTGGGGGCGCCCATTCAGGGCGCAGGTGACATCACCGATGGAGATCCTGGTGGGCTGTTGTAGGTTGCCATGGAGACCTGGGTGGGGTTTTCTGGCGCTCTATCAGTTTCCTTGGTAACAGCTGAGAGGGCCTTGGAGTGAGGAGGGCCTGGCTAGGTAAGTATGAGGGGGTTCATGCAGGACCCTCTGGTCTTGAGGTCCTCAAAGTAGGCAGCAGCTAGACTGAGGGGTGTCCTGGCCGCTTGTGTCCTTCCCATGGCCCCGGGGTCTTGGGGGCCTGGGCAATCCCAGACTGGCTCCAGCTTACTGGATGAGATCCAGTGGCCAAAAGGGAGTTGTGGGTGGAGCCTCCTGCCAGGAAACGCGTCTCAAGAGCCAGCAAACCACTTCCCATCAGGAATCCTGGCCTGGGCTGTTTGTGAGCCCTCCTACCCACCTCAGATACGATCTTACCCCTGAAAATAAACCCTGAATGTCCAGCAGAAGGTAGGTATGTGGTGTAGCTGTGACCCTTCCCAGCAGGAGCCATGCAAGAAATTAGGGCTGGGTTTCCCCTCCAGTAATCTGAACCCTTGATTTAAGCAATGTTTCTTCATTGCCAAGTAAACTGCATCCACATGGGGCCAGTCAGGCCCCAGGCATTCCCCATAGGCCAGATGCACTCACCACAAGTGGGGTATGGCCAGGGGCCCCAGGAGCCAAGACCAGGACATGACCTTGAGACATCCCCACTCCCACTACTGGTCCTCCCAGCTCTTGGGCTGAGCTTGGTTACCCAGAAGGAGCAAACTGAGTCTGGAACACACCTAAGACAGCCCAGCCTTCAAATCCCAGCTCTGCCACTTGCTAGCTGTTTCACCTCTGCCCATTTATCTTGGGTAAGCCTCAGTTTCCTCCTGTGTAGAACAGGGATAATGTCTGTATGGCAGTTGTTATAATATATAAAAAACATGAAATGCAGAGGTAAAATGGTTGGCACAGCCCTGGCATATAGTCATATCTCAGTAAGAACACTTTTACCATCCCTGTTTGGACGGGACAGGTTGAGTGAATCTGTGGCCCCCTCCTGCTTCTTCTTTCCTGCTTCTGTTCCATTCTCTCCAAAACAGTGGTCTGCCCAGGAGAGGGGCATTGCAGATACCCTTCCCCTCCCCTCCATACCCACCTTCCCTCTGTGGGACCCCACACCTTTCCCTCTCCCTCCAGTAGCAAAAGGTTGCAAAGGGAACTTGGCTGGGTTTCAGTATTCCCAGCTCTCCTCACACAACAGCCCCTATGCCCCAGTTCCTTTGTTCTAAGGCTCATTTCATTCAAGGGCACCTGGCTGGCTCAGTCAGTAAAGCATGCGACTCTTGATCTTGGAGTCTTGAGTTTGAGCCCCACACTGGGCGTGGAGCCTACTTAACAAACAAAGTAAAAAATAAAAATAAATAAATAAGGCTCAATTCATTCATTCATCTCACTGACCTGTACTTAGTACCTACTGTGTGTCAGGCCCTTGTGCTGTGGGCATGATAATAAGCACAAACTGACATAGCTGGGCATGTTCATACATGTAATCTAATCCCTGGGCCAATCTCTCCAGCTATGATTTGTTGTTCCAGTTTTGTAGACATGGTAACCAAAGCCTGAGAAGTCACAGGCCAGAAATAGCAGAGCCAGACACACCTGACAGAGGGCTTCAGAGACCTCAAACCTCACCCCGATCTCATACCCATGTACAAACAGCTGGAGTTCCAGAAAGTTCCCTGGGCACTAGCCCAGGATTCACAGATGGTGTCCCTGCAGGCAGCCAGAGGCCACGCACAGATGAGTCAAGACTGACAAGGGGACTATCTGATATGCCAGCTGTGACAGGAGCAGCTTGATGTCCCTTGCCCACCAAGGCCTGGCTGCCAGGAGGGCTAGCCGAATGACTCAGTGACACCTACCTCCCCCATGACCTCCCACCCCCAGCTGAACACAGACACCACAGACACCTTAGACAGATTGGGGTTGGCAGGGCAGAGGTACATACATGGTGAAGCCCACAGCTGGATACAGGTGGTTGGGAATGCTCCTTGAGCCCAAGGGGCTCTGGTTGGTCACCTTGCCTTTCTGGAAAGGTTGGAGAGGGGATACAGTGCCTGGAAGATCACCTGAAATGGGTGCAGATCCATTTTAAATCTCCACAGAGCAGTCCCAAGTGATCGTCACAGCTATGCCCACATTACACATGAAGAAACTGGAGAATGTGGGCTGATGACTTCATCTCTCTAAGCGTGGGCAGCCAGATCTTGGTCACTAGGTGGCAAAGCCCCTCCTTCCTGGAATTGGGGGCTGGCGGCTGTGGGGGGACAGTGGGGGCGTAGGCCCTTCCATCCAGGCAACAGCGCCCCCTGCCAGCTGAGGAGTACGTGCCAAACTGCTCAGGTTCCTCTTTACTCCCTGGCTGGAGGTCTTGGGGAGTGAGTTATTTATTTCAGAAGCCCATTTCCTCATCTGTGAAATAGGGATAATAAAGGGTAGCAACTGCAACGCAGGGCTGGGTGGAGGATTGACCTTCAGCTAGTGCCCACTCTCAGGACAGGCTCAATGTTGTCAGCAACCCTCAACAGATCTGCAAAGAGCCTCTGGAAGTCTCTGCCCACAATCACACCTGAGCCTTCGCAGGGAAGAAGTGGCCAGGGCAAGGCTTCTTAATATTCCTATTTATCCTCAGAGAAAGAAACTGAGGCCGGGAATCATGGCATTATAGTTTCTAACTGGCTGATCCCAGATCCAAACCCCATGGTCCATGCTGGTGACCGACTGTGCTCTGGGCACAGGGTTGGGGGAGGCAGAGGGCCCAGACCTCAGCACCTGAAGTGACACACATCTTTGGGGATGCTGGTGAAGAGGGCGCTTCAGGGTCCTTTGAACAGAGAAATTGGCTGTCACTGCCCTGACCAGGGGACCAGACCAGGCATCACCAACAGTGAGACAAGCAGGCATCGCACAGCTACTGGTGGATGCTAAAGGATACATACGGAATTCTTGGGCCAGGTTCTCATTAATAAACTCAAACCTGAACTCAATCAACTTCTAGTTTATAGGAAGCGTAGCAGACAAAGAAGCACGAATTGCAGGACTTCAAGACAACTCATCTGAGTTGAATTTCAAAAAAAGTCAATGTCAAAAAAGATCAAAAGATGAGGAGTGGGGTGACAGTTCTAGAAGAGGCTAAAGAGAGATACCAATACAATACATAAAGTATCACTGGAGCCTGATTTTTTTTTTTTTTTTTAAGTAGGCTCCACACCAGCCATGGAGCCCAATGCAGGGCTCGAGCTTGAGACCCTGAGAGCAAGACCTGAGCTGAGATCGGGTCAAATGCTTTTTTTTTTTTTTTTAGGTTTTATTTATTTGACAGAGACACAGCGAGAGACGGGACACAAGCAGGGGGAGCGGGAGAGGGAGAAGCAGGCTTCCCACGGAGCAGGGAGCCCGATGCAGGGCTCGAGCCCAGGACCCTGGGATCATGACCTGAGCCAAAGGCAGATGCTTAACGACTGAGCCACCCAGGCGCCCCAAGAGTCGAATGCTTAACTGACTAAGACACGCAGGTGCCCCAAAGCCTGATTTAAAGAAAAAAAAAAAAAAAACAACTATGAATGATATTTTGGGGAAATTTATAAACGATTGGATATTAGATGAGGTTAGAGAATTTTTCATTTTTTGGCCAGGTAAGAGTACTATGGTTATACAGGTTTACTCTTAGGAGACCAGGATGAAGTACTTAGGAAGTGAAGGCTCATGTGTCTACAGTTTACTCTCAAATACATTTATATTATACATACACACATAAATCAGGCCAATGTTGCAACATGTTAACAACTGTTGAATATAGATGATGGATATACAGGTGTGTTCACTACTCTCAATTTTTTTGTATACTTGCAACTTTTCCTGATGAAACCATTGGAAGAAATTTTAAAAATGCACTGTATCTCATCATCCCAGGCTGTATAGGAACTTGTACTCACGATTACCATCTCCTCCCAAACCCCGGGATGACCCAAGATGAAAGATTCTGAGACACACTGGGAAATGAATATAAATTAAGGGTTTATTACAAAATGCAAAATGTTAGTTTCTCATTGTCAGTGATTCAAGAAAACTTGGACATGAGCCCTGGGTGTGACTGGGGGCAAGAAGCCAGGCTCAGGAGCGGGCTGACAGGCACTGGTTCACAACCTCCAGCAGGTGGGTATTCTCTAGGGCGGCTGCTACCCGTTCCTTATCTGCAAGCTGCTTGTTCACTGGATGGGAAAGTAATGGAGAAGGATCAAAGCCAGGCTCTGGCCAGCCTGCCAACCAGCCCCACTTCTAACCCTTGTATATATACATACACACTTGCACCAACCTCCTGTCACCTCTTTCCCAGGACCCCAAGCCTCGACCAAGCTACCCAAACCACCTGCTGCCCCTTGTACTATTAAGTCTGACACACCCTGGTCCTGTGTACTTAGAAGGAGAGGGCAGGATTGGAAGAACATGGTAAGCATAGGACACTTAAGCCAGCTTCACGCTAGGCTGCCACCTCCACTGAGGACTCACCCACCCAGCCCTCCTCCTTCCATCTTGCCCTACAAACCACCATGGCAAGGGGGAAGCCTCAGGGCCAATGCCTCAACATCAGCCCACACTTACCTGCGTGCTCCGAGGCATGGGTCCCCGGTGTAATGTGCACATCCATCTGGGAGGGAGATAGGTGGGGTGTGAGGACTTATCACCTATCTACCCCCTCGTCCCCTTCCCCCCACTCATCACCTTCCACTGATCCTCCTAATCATGATTGTGGACTCTGGACCTTCCATTATGCCCCAAACCCACCCCCAGCCACTCCATCTCTACCCAAAGAACTGACTGCTACTGTTGACTTAAAGGCCTGCCTCTGCCCCATCCATGCTCCAAATCTATCTACAGCTTCCTACTCCCCTTCCTGCCACACTCACTACTTTTCTGCACTTTCCAGCACAGGCCTTTATATTTGTTGTCCCATTCAATTGGAAAGGCTCCTCCCAGTTTCATCACCACTACGTGGGATCCTTGCAGGCCTCACTCTGATGTCCACATTCATGCTCTCCATGTCTTCCTCAGAAGCAGAAGCTCACCCCTGTCCTACCCCTGGGGCTCAGTTCCAATTTACCTTAAAACGCTGGGGAAGGGATCGAAGAAGCTTGACTTTGATGGATAGGCCAATAAGGGTGGCCATGCTGCAGTGTGGAATGGTGGGTGTGAAGGCCACGGCCACCGTGCTCTCAGGATCGCTCACCTGGTTGAAGAATGAGATCTCAGAAAAAGGCACTCCCTTCCTCTTAGTATGTTGCTTCAGGCAAATCGTCTAACATCTAGGGGCCTGTTTCCTTATCCACGAAATGGGCACAGCAATCCCCCCCTTCCGAGGATCCCCTGACGAGTCCGTGAGCTGACAGAACGCCAGTCTCCTGGTGCAGATGAGCTTTTCTGACTCTTCCGAACCATCTGCCCCCCACGGACGCTGGCAGTGACTCACCTGAACCCGGACTTGCTCTACTACGTTCAATTCTTCCAGTGTCAGTGGATGCTCCGGGTCATTAATGGAGCGAATCAGATGTGGCAAGTGAAGGAAAAGGGACTCTGTGCCTTAGCCCACTCAGAACCCTCCGCCGGGAATGCCCGGCCCTGACACAGCGCCACTAACTACTGGACATCATCACCTCAGCCCCCTCCCAGGCCCCCGCGAACCCGCCCGCGTGCGGCAGCGGTGGATATCGAAGATCTCGCGCGCGTCGATGCTGTCTGGAACCTGCTCGTCCTCCTCGCCCGCAGTCACCGGTCGCTCCCCAGAGCGCTCGTAGATGAGGGGGTTAGCGTTCTCCAGGAGGCCGCTCCCCACACCGCCGCCGCCGCCCACCATCCCGAAACCCCGCCGGCCGCTGTAGGCGCGCACTTCCGCTCCCGCAGGAGCACTTCCGGTGAACGGGCAGGGGGCGGGGCGTGGCGACGGGGTCGCTTGTGGGACATGCTGCACCGCCCTACTCGACCTGGGTTAGGAGGGGGAGCGGTGGCCTCGGTGCCGTCTGTACGTTAACCCGGAAAAATGCAGACCACCCCGGCGAATACACAGAGAAGGCACTCGAGCGGCACGGGGCCGTTGGAGCCCGTAAGTTAGGTGCTGGACGGCGGAGGCCACGGCTGGCTCTCGGGGACACTAAAGACCGGCCAGGCGTATCTTCGGTCACCACTTCCTCCAGGAAGTCGGCCCTCAGGCTGGGCAGGTCCCCGCGTACCAAGCGTCCTCTGTCCTGGCACCGTTTACTGCTTTTCGGAGCCACCCGGTGACGCACCTGCCTCGCCCGTTCCACCTGGGCCCCAGAGTGCCCTGCCGAGTCCCTAGCACACGGACCCGCAAGCGCTCCTTAAATGTTTGTCAAATAGATAAATGACCGATCTTTGCGGGAGGTGGGGAGAGGGGAAGCCATAGGATTGGGTTGCCGTTGTCCTTAAGATAATGCGTGGCTCAGTTGGCTAAGCGACTGCCTTCGGCTCAGGTCATGATCCTGGAGTCCCTGGATCGAGTCCCACATCGGGCTCCCTGCTCAGCAGGGAGTGTGCTTCTCCCTCTGACCCTCCCCCCTCTCATGTGCTCTCTCTCATTCTCTCTCTCTCTAATAAATAAATAAATAAATAAATAAATAAATAAATAAATAAAAACAAACCTTAAAAAAAAAAAGATAATGCCACAGTCATGGGTGCATTTCAAAAGGCAGGCTGTGGCTGAATAGGGAGGAGGCCCGCGGAGACCCTCAAGATTAAGGAAAATAGGGCATGAGGGACCTTGAGGTGGACCCAGAAACTGAGTCCTGAAAGCAAGGAAGAGCTCTCAGGATGGGCAGTCCCACCTCCCTGCCCTTGCTCATACGGTTCCCTTCACCCTGAACAAAGGTCGTTCCCATTTCTACATCTGGGGGAATCCTGATCGTGCACCTCCTCACGGAAGTTCTCCCGGGTTCCCCAATCACAGCTTATTGCTCCTGTTCTCTAGCCCCGAACACCCTTATCAGGCCTGTGACTATGAGGACAGTGAACACAGTGACTCCAGTTTTGAGGAGAGGGTTGTTGGTATTGTGGAGGGGCTGCAGAAGCCTCGCCGCCCCTTCTGAGGAAGCCCAAGGGGGTCTGGGCAGAGGGGAAGTGGCCATGCAGTGCCTGCCTGTCACTGGTTTTTGCTGTTCAGCCCGCCCCCCGCCCCCCCGCGCTTTCCCTGCCCAGCTAGCCCCGCCTACTCCTAGACCAGTCCAAACTCCAGACCTGGTTGAGACACTCTCTGAACCGCCGCTGGATGGGCACCAGGGCAGTCTTTGGGTGAAAACAGCAGTGTGCTGCGAATAGACCATGCTGCTGGACCGACTTCGCGTGCGGCTGAACGCCGTGGTCTGTGGGCTCCTGCTTTTCCTCGTCCTGGGCCAGGGTGAGGCTCTTTCGAGGGGCGGCAAGGACTGGGATGGGATTTGCCAGGTTCTGCAGAGGCGGGTCCTGAGGCTGCAGGAGGGAAGGCCCCAGGGAGGTGGATTAGGGTGGAGAACCACAGTATGGGGAAACTTGCACCAGACCCAATGCTTTGAAACCCCTGGCTGGGCCCCCTGAGGTGCAGAGAGAGTCGTGGCTGACCGAGGTCACACAGTACGGAGGGGCAAGCGAGGCCAGGAGCTCTGAGGGGCACCTGGCGAGGCAGGCGGGAGTGGGGGTCATGATTCAGGACGTTTCCTTCTTAGTGTTTGTGGTAGAGCTAGCGCTGCCTGTGAAAAATAATAATTATCTTCCTGCCACGGTTTGGCTCTGAGTGTTGCGCCCTTGGCCAGAGGGGCGTCCCAGCACCTGCCAAGTGCCCCTCCAAAGGGGCCCAAGTCAAGATTACTGGCTCTTGAGGAATCTGACTGCGCAAGCCCACACCCCTGCATCCTAAAGCCTGTCTGTTGGAGAGATTGTCATATCCTTCTATTCACCTCATGCATCCATCTGGGGTGAGGTCACCTTTTGTTCTCAGAGCAAAGGTGATTGCACTTCGGGCCAACTTCCGTTTCTCCTGGCTGTTACCAGTAGCGTAGGCTATTCTGGAACCATGCATGGGGCCTCCGCAGCTCCTTTGCCCCCTCTTAACTGTGTGATCCTCTCACCCCAAATGGCCCTACCTGTGAGACCCAGCAATCCTCCCCCTTCCCAGTCCGATCTGCCCTGGAGGCATCAACATTAAGCCGTTTCACCTGGCCCACCCCAAGAGGCTTCCGCCCTTCCCAGCTGCTCACCAGGCTCTCAGAGGTCACCGAGAGCCTCCAGCAGGACAGTCTGCTAGGCCTTGCTGATGCCTCCCTTTAAAAAATGTTAATGTTTCAGATTGGACCTACATTCAAAAAGAAAAAATGGACAAGCCGTAAGAGGGCACAGGTGATAATGTCTGACCCTCTCCTGTCCCATCCCATCCTGGCTCCTTCACAGGGACCATTAGGATCCCCAGGGCCTTCTACACACTGCTCAGGAATTTACTGCTGAGGATGCACACAGGATGCACACATCCTTGGTTTTCACCTAAATGATCACAAACTCCCTCCTTTTCTGGCACACAGCTTTTTCACTTCCTGACACGGGGTGACCTCCCCACAGCTGTACATGCTAGAGCTTCCTCATACCGCTTCCTGCAAGGGTTTCTCTTCAAAGAGGAAGCATCCTTGATGTAACTGGCCTCTGATCAGGGACATTTCAAAAGGTTGTGTCCTTTGCCATAACAATCTTCAGGCATTGGAGGCCAGTGGCCACAGTGAGTTACATGGACAGATGTCCCACCTGTGTAGACAGCATGTTACTGGGGGGAGGGGTGGGCCTTTGACTTGGGAAGACATTGCTTAGTTGCCCTCGGTGGAACCTGTGAGTGGCTGCTGACCCCGGCCTTATCCACATGCTCTGGCATCAAGCATGTGCATCAGTGTCGATCCAGTAGGTGATCTGAGCAGGGAATAGGCAGGCGAGCTGGGAAGGGAAATGGGTCTGGCAGGGGAGTGGGACTGAACAGGCAAAAACCAGTGACAGGCAGGCACTGCATGGCCACTTCCCCTCTGCCCAGACCCCCTTGGGCTTCCTCAGAAGGGGCGGCGAGGCTTCTGCAGCCCCTCCACAATACCAACAACCCTCTCCTCAAAACTGGAGTCACTGTGTTCACTGTCCTCATGGTCACAGGCCTGATAAGGGTGTTCGGGGCTGGAGAACAGGAGCAATAAGCTGTGATTGGGGAACCCGGGAGAACTTCCGTGAGGAGGTGCACGATCAGGATTCCCCCAGATGTAGAAATGGGAACGACCTTTGTTCAGGGTGAAGGGAACCGTATGAGCAAGGGCAGGGAGGTGGGACTGCCCATCCTGAGAGCTCTTCCTTGCTTTCAGGACTCAGTTTCCGGGTCCACCTCAAGGTCCCTCATGCCCTGTTGTCTCTGATCTGTAGGTAGTATAGATCCCTGAGGCTGTTTTTTGGTTTTGTTTTTTACTTTTTATTATGAACCAGGCTCAGTTAGGCCAAATTCTGTAGAAGCAGAACCTGAACCTGTGGAAGGAAAGCTCCAGGCAGGCAGGAGCTGGTGGAGATGACACCAGGGGAACTGGGAGCCTGACTGCTTACCTCCCTGCACCCCGAGGGGTAGAGAGGGTCGGCGCTGCCCGCAGCCACCCAGCACCAAAGGGTTTCCGGTCTGTGGTAGAACACTATAACACACCCACTGAATCCATGACATACCTTCAATGATTATCAAGACCTGAGCAACCTGGTGTTGTCTAGACTACCACCTCTCCCTTGCACCATTATTTGAAGCAAATCCCAGACATTATATCATCTGTAGATATATCTATGTCCTATTAAGAGAAAAGGAATATATATATACATATAACAATATCATGATTTCTTAATGCAATCAAGTATCTAGCCAAATGTTCTTATTTCATATTATCTCATAGATGATACTAACAGGGTTTTTTTTTTTTAATCAGGATTCAAATAAGGTCCATACTTTAAAAATTGGTAGATGTGTTGCTTATAACAGCTTTGCAATATAATCCACATAGCATACCGTTCACCTGTTTAAAGTATACAATTCAATTGTTTTTAGTATATTCAAAAGTTCAGCACATCAATTCCTCCTTACCCCCACCTTGAGCCCTAGGCAACCACCAGTCTGCTTTATGTCTCTATGAATATGCCAGTTCTGGGCATTTCATATAAATGAAATCATCCCATATGTGATCCTTTGTGACGGACTTCTTTCATTGAGCATAAGGTTTTTAAGGTTCATCCATGTCGACATGTTCAGTACTTTTTTCTCTGTATGCTGAATGATGTTCCATTGTACAGGTGGGATACATTTTATCAGTTGATGGACATTTGGATTGTTTCCACTTTTTGGCTATTATAAATAATCCTACTATGAGCATTCACGTGCAGGTTTTTGCGTGGATGTATGTTTTCAGTTCTCTTGGGCTTATACCTAGAAGTAGAATTGCTGGGTTTTATGATAACTCTATGTTTAACTTTTTGAAAAACTGCCAGATTGCTTTCCAAAACACCTGCACCACTTTACCTTCTCACCAGCAAGGTGTGAAGGTTCCAGTTTTTCTACATCCTTACCAATGTGTGTTATTATCAGCCTTTTTTATGTGAATCTCTTTGAGTCTTCGGTCTTCCTCTGCCTCTCTTTTATTTTCCTTGTAATTTTGTTTTTATATCGAAGAAACCAGTTGAGTTGCTCTGGAGAGGATCCCAGAGTTTGGGCTTTGCTGATTACATCCGTATGGTGTCTTTTAACTGTTTCCCTGCCCCCAGTATGCCTGTATGCTTGTGTTCATTTATTTGTATTCTAGAGGCTTGATCAGATTTCAATTTCAGGTTCTGCTTTGTTATGTTTCGGGGCAAGACTATTTCATGTGGGGCTAGGGACTTCCACCAGAAAACATACATCATCTGACTTTTTGTGACAAAGTAAGTTGTTAACATCACAGTCAGATTTCAGCGAGCCTTTCTCTTAGCGTGAGTGAAGTGAACATTTCTTCCTTGGCGTATGAGCCATTTTTTTGTATTCCTTACTCTGAACGTATTCCCTCACCATTTCGTATTCATTCACCAAATATGCACAACTGGCACACTTCTTTTTCATTTGTAGAAATTCTTTGTGTGTTAAGAATCTCACCTGGGCTCCTTGTGTTAGGCGACCCCCAGTCACTTCCTCCCCCCCCGATCCCCATAGTAGGGCGGGCGGTACTTCTTACCGTCTAGTTACAGTGGTACCTCATTTTCGTAGCTCTCGTCACCATATCATCACTCCTGGTTTGAAAGATGCTTTCTTTATGTCATTTCTTGCCACTTAGAGCATGAGATCCCTAGGGACAGGAGCCTTGCGTGTCCTATTCCCACAGTTCTCCTGCTGCCTCATGTGATCCACACAGTCAGCAGAAAGGATACTCTCACCCCTTCAAGCTTATGTGACCATTTGTTTGAAGCTCCCAGGGCTCAACGATGGTGCTGGGTCCCAGGAAGCCTCACTGAGTGTGGTGGAAAAGGCTGGGGCCAGATCCAGCGAAGAGAGTTGGGGGAGTGGGCGGGAGTGGGGTGGGGTGCTGTGGATACACAGGGTTAAAGGCAGGAAATTTGTAAAGCAAGTGTTTGTAGATCAGAGTCCCTTCAGCTGGGGACCGGAAGCAGCCGGCAACATCAATAGCCTGGGAGGGCAGCTGATGGGTAGACTCAACCCTGATGTTCATTTCTCTGCTCACAGGCCAGGACTCTGCCAGCCCCATCCGGACCACACACACCGGGCAGGTGCGGGGGAGCCTCGTCCATGTGAAAGATACTGATGTGGGAGTCCACACCTTCCTGGGAATTCCCTTTGCCAAGCCGCCTCTAGGGCCCCTGCGATTTGCACCCCCCGAGCCTCCTGAACCTTGGAGTGGAGTAAAGGATGGGACCTCCCACCCAGCCATGTAAGCAGGGAGTCCAAGGAACTCCAGTGGAGGATGGAGGGTACTCCAAGTTCTAGGCCAGGCTGCAGTTGTCATTTCGTCTAAACCCCCACGGCCAGTCTCCCCTCTGAGTTTAGTGGATCCCCACATGCATTTTTCCCATGAGCATGCAGACACTTGGAAGGGTAAAGTAACTTGCCCAGGCTCCGGGCTTGACACTTAAAGCAGAGATACACATCTGCCTCACTTCTAGCCATGTCAGGTGTTCTCTGCCCCCAGGGGAGGCTTGGGTTGGCTCCATGAACCCCGTAATAGCCCTTGACTCCAGCAGCAGGTACTATAGATCCCTGAGGAGTGGAGGACCCCCTCTGTGTGCAGTTACTGGGCCAGTGACAGGGCCAGCTGCCATGGGCCAAAGGGCATGTGTATGTTCTTGCAACTGGAGACTCTGTGGGAGAGATGAGGTTCCCTGAGAGCCTGAGAGCCTGACTGGAGCTGAGGGCTGCCCCACTGCCCTTCTCATGAGAAGTTAATATCCATTCATTCGGGCAGCCCACGGATGTGGGCTACTCCCCTGTTCCACGCCTGTCTGGGTACAGGAATACAGAGCTGAATGTCAACACTTGCAACTCACGGCTCTCACAGAGACCCCCAAGAGTCAAGATTTCCTAGCCTCAGGAGGGTTGATATCCAAGGCCTTCATAACCTTGAGGCCTCCCTGGAAGATGGGGCTCCCTCCCAGCTTCCCCAGAGCCTGCGGCCTGTGACTTGGTGCGGAGGGGCTTTGGGGAAGGACCGTGTGTGAGCAAGGTCTCGGGGGAAGTGGGACTGAAGGTGGCGGGGAACAAATCTGGGCCCAGGATCTGGTTTTGACCATGGTACGGCCCCGCTAGGTGTCTGCAGAACATCACTATCATGAATGCACTGGCTTTGAAACTGCTGAGTATGACCCTGCCTGTCACCTCCATGTCCGAGGACTGCCTGTACCTCAGCGTCTACACGCCTGCCCACGCCCGGGAAGGTTCCAGTCTGCCGGTGAGTGCCAGGCCCCGCCGGTTGCGGTGTGGGAGCACATTTCTTCTGCAAGAAGATTAGAAGGGCCAAGATCAGCCGGGGCCCCTCTGCAGTGTGGACCCTATTAAGAAGCCTCTCACTGTTGGGGCCAAGAGAGTGTTCTTACCCAGCATGAGTGGCTGACCCTCGGGCATGGGGTCATAGAACCCTGGCTGCTCCCGGAGGTCAGAAGCTGTGGCCCTGGGACAGACCCAAGACTCACCCAACCCACTCATGCCCAGGAGACCCACTCAGGTGCTGTATCTGTTGGACCAGCGAGAATGGAGAAACTTTTAACTAACGTGCATGTGCGATGACACCCCTTTTCTTTTCACCTCAGAGAGAGTTCCAGGAGAAATGGAGCCAGGCTTTGGTACATAGGGTGGGACCCAAAGTATGAGAAGCCCAGTTTTCCTGATAGAAATTGGGTCACCTTCAGCCCAGGTCATGAAGACACCACCCACTCCTGCCTATCTATCTATCTGGTTAGGCACACAGAGCCAAAGTGGTGGAGAGTCGGGCGCCTGGGTGGCTCAGTCGTTGGGCGCCTGCCTTCGGCTCAGGTCACGATCCCAGAGTCCTGGATCGAGCCCCGCATCGGGCTCCCTGCTCGGCGGGAAGCCTTCTTCTCCCTCCCTCACTCCCCCTGCTTGTGTTCCCTCTCTCGCTGTGTCTCTCTCTGTCAAATAAATAAATAAAATCTTTAATTAAAAAAAAAAGTGGCGGAGAGTCCAGGTAGCAGCCCCAGTGGGGTTTGGGCTCGGTGGGAGCCACATGGTGTCTGTGCCTCAATTTCCCCAGGTGTTGGTGTGGATCCACGGTGGTGGGCTTGTGATGGGCATGGCTTCCATGTATGATGGCTCTGTGCTGGCAGCCTTTGAGGATGTGGTGGTAGTCACTATCCAGTACCGCCTGGGTATGCTGGGCTTCTTCAGGTGAGACTGGGGCTAGGCAGGGCAATGCCGGCTGAATGAAGCCAGGACAGCCCCATCATCCCTGTCCTTGCCACCTCTCAGCACTGGAGACAAGCATGCACCTGGAAATTGGGGCTACCTGGATCAAGTGGCCGCGCTACGCTGGGTCCAGCAAAATATTGCCTATTTTGGAGGAGACCCTGGCCTTGTCACCATTTTTGGCCAGTCCGCGGGTGGCACAAGTGTGTCCTCCCATGTCGTGTCCCCCATGTCCCAAGGACTCTTCCATCGTGCCATCATGGAGAGCGGTGTGGCCCTGTTGCCTGGCCTCATTGTCAGCTCATCCAATGCGGCCTCCATGGTGAGTACCCCGAACTGTGGGAAGCCAGACTGCTGCCTCATCTCTTACCTCTCAGCCTCCATTACTCTGTTAAATGGGGATAACAAGGGGCCCCGTCATGGGCAGGACTGTCTAGGCAGGTGGGCCAGCCCCTCTGGCTGAGACCTCCGAAACCACACCTAATACCTTGAGATTTGGGGTGCACCTGCCCCCGTCTGGGACGTTGGGCAAATCCTTCTCCCCTGTTTGGAAGGATGAGCCAGCCCCTGCCTGTTCTCTTTACAGATGGTGGCCAACCTGTCTGCCTGTGGCCAGGTTGACTCAGAGGCCCTTGTGGGCTGCCTGCGGGGTAAAACTGAAGAGGAGATTCTGGCCATCAGCCAGGTTCGGCTGAATGGACGTGTGTATGGAAGAAGGGGACCAGTAGGGGTGGGGAGCCTGTGCTTTACATTCTCTGGGCAAGTTACTCCATCTCCACACCTTGGTGTCCTCACAGCCCTGGGTGGAAAGTTGAGGCCAGGCCATGCTAAGCCAATGGCAGGACCTCTTGGGGGAGGGGGTGTGAGCATCCTGGATGAGCTGGGAGCGGGTGAATGGGACTCAGAGCGCATCAGGAAATGTCTGGGACCTCACTTCGTGGGCCCTCTCAGCCCTTCATGATCACCCCTGGCGTAGTGGATGGGACCTTCCTGCCCAGGCACCCCCAGGAGCTTCTGGCCTCCGCTGACTTTCAACCTGTCCCCAGCATCATTGGTGTCAACAACGATGAGTACAGCTGGCTCATCCCCTCGGTGAGGCCCAGCCCCAAGCTCCCAGGTGCCGGGGGCCCACGGGGGTGGTGGGGCCAGGGCTCAGGGCATCAGAGCTCTAGGCCCATCCTACCCTCAACTGGAGATTCTCCCACTACCCAGACCATGAAAATCTCTGACACCCAGAAGGAGATGGACAGAGAGACGGTGAAGGCTATCCTGCAGCAAGTGTCGACAACATTGGTGAGGCTTCTGGGGTCCTGCCCCAGTGGAGGGGGACTCTTCTCCTGTCCAGAGGCAAGGGAAAACCCAGCCCCAAGATATCTTGTCCATGCAGTATCTCCCATGAGCAAAGGCTGGGGTCACCCCAGAGCTCAGCCCCTTCCTCCCATTCCCTATACCACCCCAGAATCCATCTCCCCAAACCTGACCCTGCTGCCTCCCTGCTGCTGCCAGCCCGCCTCACCCGACTATTTCTGATCCCCCTGGGGTAGATGTTGCCTCCTGAGTCTGTTGACCTGTGGATGGAGGAGTACATGGGGGACAGTGGGGACCCACAGACCCTCCGAGCCCAGTTCTCTGAGATGATGGGGGACTGCATCTTCGTGATTCCTACACTCCAAGTAGCCAATTTTCAGCGTGAGTAAATCTATAAGGCCAGAGCAGTGAGGGGGCAGCTCAGAGCTCTAGGTCCCTGGTGAGGTCTATTGGTGTCCAGGTCCCAACCCATGTCTATATATTGGGTCCTTAGGTGCCAAGCACTTGATGTCCCTCATCTCAGTAAATCCTCAAAGCTAGTCTAAGAGACGGACATTTTCCCCATTTTACAGATGAGGACCTTCAGTGACTTGCCCAAAACCACACAGCTAGGAAGTTCCGAGGTCATGATTTGAACCCAGGTCCTTCCCCCTGCTCTTACTCCAGCCAGGAGCTCCCTCACCCATTGTTCAGATTCCAACCAGCTTTGGACCTAGCTATCTTGTCACCACGGGTGATGCAGGAGAGCCCCAGGTAAGGGACCACCATGTCATGGCCTGTCCACCCCACCCCCTAGGCTTACACGCCCCGGTCTACTTCTACGAGTTCCAGCATCGGCCCAGCTTCCTCAAGGACATGAGGCCGCCCCATGTGAGGGCAGACCATGGTGATGAGATACTCTTTGTCTTCGGAACCCTCTCTTGGAGAGGCTACGGTGAGTGTTCCTGGGAGGGGTCCCTCAGAGACTCCTCGTTCCCAGAATGGGGGACGGGGCCTTGCCTGGGTCCCTCCGTGAGGGTGACAGATGAGCAAACCAAGGCTCAGAGAGAGGATGGGACCAGGTGCCCAAGATCTTACAGTTAGAGAGGCTGAGCTAGAATTGGACTCCAAGACTCTTCAGAATGGGGCCTGTGCTCCCCACACCTCCCCCCACCCCCCCCACCCCAACCATGGATGCCTGGCATGGGTGCAGAGGAGGGTGTTTCGCAGGCATATTTATTTCTTAAATCACTTTCCGGTGTCAGGAGGAAGGAGAGAGCCTTCTCGGTCAGGAATGAGCCTTGTTGGGCGAGGAGAGGGCCTGGCGCCCCAGGGCTGGGGCGGGGAGTGGGCAGAGAGCCAGGCCAGGGAGGGCAGAAGAGGGCCCAAGGAAAAGTTGCACGTGGGCTGGCGAGTGTGGTGGGGGCTGACCCATGTGCTGAACTGGGGTTGGCCTTCACCTGGACCCTTTTCCTCTTGCTCTCTGTAGTTGAAGTCACGGAGGAAGAAAAGCTGTTGAGCAGGAAGATGATGAAATACTGGGCTAACTTTGCTCGAAATGGGTGAGATGTCACACCCCACCCCAACCTCCAGGGCTGGGGGGGGGGCTTGAACCCATTCACGGGCCCCCCTTTTCTGTTGTGACCTCATTAGCGTACATGTATCCTTAATTGCATGGTGGCTCCTTCCCCAGCTCCAGGTCCCACACAGACAGGGAGGGGCCTTGTGGGTGCTGGGCACTCCGTCCATCTCCAGGTGACCTGGAAGAGGGGGACAGTGCTATGTTACCCACAGAGCCTCCCTCTGACGGGAAGGGAAGAAACAGTCCAGGTTGCCCTGCCTCCTGGTGACACTCTAGTGGGAGGTAGTTTCTTTCCTAAATCTAGAAGCATCCCCCTGTCATTCCCCAAGGCCACCTGGCCTGTTTGGCACCTCGCCTGACCCCAGTTGGGGTGCCAGGTCTGGGCTCAGCAGGGCTCCGAGTGACTCTCCCCCTGCCCTGCTGGGTGGGCATGTCTACAGGGACCCCAACGGCGAGGGTCTGCCCCACTGGCCCGTGTTCGACCAGGAAGAGCAGTACCTGCAGCTGAACACGCAGCCTGCAGTGGGCCGGGCCCTGAAGGCCCAGAGGCTTCAGTTCTGGACGAAGACCCTACCCCAGAAGACACGGGAGCTAATGGAGGCGGAGGGGAAGCACACAGAGCTGTAGCTTCCCGTGTCTGGGGCTGAAGGGCCGGGGAGGGGGGGCTCGAGTACAGGTGGGGGTCTGCCGGATATACCCACACACATGCACTGAGGAGCCAGGAGCTTTTCCTTCCTTCCCTTAGCCATTCATTCGTTCTGCCAGCCAGCCAGCCAGCATTTACTAAGAACCTACCGCATCTTGTTAGTTGCCAAGCCCCCATAGGTCCTCTCATGTTAGACGCACTCAGTGAATCCCCCCATTGGCAAACCCCAATGGAAATTCACACCGCACTGAGCCTCAGGCCCCGTCCCCTCTTCCTCCCCTCTCCCCCACCCCCACCCTCCCTCTCCTCTCCCTTTGAAGGAGGGTGCTTTGGGAAGTGTTACCCACACCTGGCTCTCAGCAAGCCCCACGTGCTCCCATATTTGTACAGAGCCAGTAGAAAATCTGGATGCCAGGAACCCAGGAGCTCCGAGATCTTGGCCACCGAGGCCACCAACTACTGAGGATGTAGAAGTCCCCGTCCCCACCCCTTGTCCCCTAGACGAAATGTCATCTACCACTGACATTTAAACACCCACCCAGTCACTTACCTGTGTCACACAAGGTGACCGACTCCATTTTTTGTAAGAAGACTGAGCTTGTCCATGGGCCCCTGGAGCCTGGGCGAGCTGTTCAGTGGCCAGGAGAGCCAGATGGGTCCCTCAGCCACCCACCTCCTGAAGTCTGCCTTTATTTTCAGTGATTCTGTGACACGGCTGGGGGTGGGGGAGGGCAAACTTTACACAATTGCTGCACATCAATACAGATGTTTATCTGTGAGATGTTCCCTGGAAGTAGGACTGGGAGACCAGAAAGTCCAGGAGAAGAGACTCTTTTCTCCTTGGTTCCAAACGTCTCTCCATCCAAGGAGATCTCCTCTTTCCTTTTGGAATACTCCTTGTCAACCATCCCCCCACCCTCTGCTGACCTTCCCCCAACTCACCGTGGGCATCCACATGATCAGTTTTCCTGCTTACCCCATTGCCTCCCCTAAACTTTTCCTTCCCTCACCTTATCCGACACCCCCCCCCCCCCGGGGCAAAGGAAACCCTCTCTTACACAGTATTTGATCTCAGCGTGCAGAGATACCAAATTGTGTTCACAGCCTGTTTGCTCTATCAAAGCACTTTTTCTCTAAGAGGCTACAGCCTCCTTCTTCTCATAGATCTAGGAGTCCTGCTGTGCCCCTGCCTCTGACCAACTTGCCCTCTCCAGGCACTAGATTTTCCAGGACGAAAGCCCCCTTCCTTCCCTCCACTGCCTGTAAGCCTAACCACAGAGCCTCCGGAAGTGGGGTCTGAAGGATGGAAACTGGCCACCAGATGGCAGACAAGGGTAACCTTAAGCCTGGGCCGTCTTGAACTAGGGAGAGGGGAGGGGCTTTCCTTTTAGGGGACACTGACTGGTGCATAATGCTTCTCCTGCATCCTGAAAGCATTTATTGAGCACCCACTGCATGCATGCCTCTGTATGTTTTTCAGTCCTTCAGATGCACAATATACTTTCCAAAAGTGGGTTCCCAGTATTAGTTTTTTAGTCATCTTATTTTTTAAACAGTTTTATTGTGGAATAATTTACATACAATTAAATTCCTTTAGGTGTACAGTTTCACGAAGTTGGCTAAATATATGAGACATACAACCACCATCACATCAAGTTTTAGAATGTTTCTCTTTTTTTAATATTTTATTTATTTGTCAGAGTGAGCACAAGCAGGGGGAGCGGCAGGCAGAGGGAGAAGCAGGCTTCCCGCCAAACAGGGAGCCCGATGCAGGGCTCCATCCCAGGACCCTGGGACCATGACCTGAGCCGAAGGCAGACGCTCAACTGACTGAGTCATCCAGGCATCCCTCAAGTTTTAGAATGTTTCTAAACTCCAAAGAGTTCCTTCGTGCCCCTTTGCAGTCAATCACTGCCCCGACCCTGGTCCCACACAGCCACCAAACTGCTTTCTATTGCTATAGTTTGCCTTTTCTAGAATGTCATAGAAATGGAATCATTTATTACTGGTTTCTGTCATTTAACAGAATGTTTCTGAGATTCAACCAGTGGTTTCCTTTTGTTGCAAAGTAGTATGTCATATATGGTATGCTACATTTTTTTCCATTCACCAATTAATGGACGTTTGAGTGATTTCTATTTTTTGGCTTTATTAAAGTTGCTGTGAACATTTTCAGACAGGTCTTTGTGTGGACATATGTTTTCATTTCTTTTTTTAAAAAGATTTTATTTCTTTGAGAGAGAGAGCACACACGAGCAGTGGGGAGGGGCAGGGGGAGACGGAGAGGCAGGCTCCCCACTGAGCAAGGAGCCCGAGATGCAATGCGATGCGGGGGCTCGACCCCAGGACCCCAGGACCCCAGGACCCCAGGATCATGACCTGAGCCGAAGGCGGATGCTTAACCGACTGAGCCACCCACGCACCCAGTGTTTTCACTTCTTTGGGGGAAATAGCTGAGAGTGGAATTGCTGGGTTATATGGCAAGTGCATGTTTAACTTTTAAAGAAAATGCCAACCTGTCTTCCAAAGTGACTGTACCATGTTTGTGCCCCCACCAGCCACCTATGAGGGTTCTGATTGCTCCATAGCCTTGTCAACACTTGGTCTTAGTCTTCTACTGTGGATTAATTGTAGTGGTATCTTACTGTGCTTGGTTCCCCGTTTCACTGTCTTGCTCTCTGTCTCTCTGTCCCTGTCTCTGTCTCTCTCCCGTCCTTGCTCGTGCTCTCCTGCATGTACCTATGGATCAAGCTGCAGGGAGAGGGATGGGCCCCACCTGGAAGCCTGCCAGAGACAATCCGGGAGGGAAGTTTGATCCCGGGCCCCTCCAGCTCTGAGTGCCAGCTGGAACCCCAGGAGAGAATCTGGCATCTTGTCTAGGCATGACCCTCACCCAGCTCCTCACTGAGCCAGCACTTCTGTTCGAATCAGTAAATATTTGCCAGTGCCCCGCACTCCCCACACATCCCCCCCACCATCCCACCTCCCCGCCAGCCGTGCTCCCGACACTAAGGCCCTGAGGTGAGTCCTGCCTTTATTTGGGGTAGAGGCTGTCCCAGAGAGACAGACACCCTGACAGACGCCTGGCCTGAGGCAAGAACAGACGTCCAGTGGCTCTGCTTCCGTGTCTTGTGTTTTCACACATGTAACCTCAGACCCCGTGAGGTGCTTCCTAGAATCATCACTGTTTCCCAGACGACAAAACCAGACCCAGGGCTCTGGGTACAAAGTCACACAGCCAGTGCTCGGCAGGGCCGGGATTTGAACGCAGGAGGTCTGGCCCTTAAATCACGTCATTCTGGGATGCAGAGTAGGATTTGAGTTGTGAATAAGAAGCTTCCTGCTCCTCTTCGTCCACTCTCTCTCCCTGCAGACCTCAGATCCTCCCGCCAGGAGCCCGAGGGCCTCTTGAGGGCAGTGCCCTGCTTCTGCCCTGTTACTTGAGGAGCCTCAAGAGAGGGGGCGGACATGAGAAAATCACGCCCGAAACACACCCTGGGCATCCTCAGGCCTGGGGCCCCGTGGCAGGGCCACCTAGGCCCAAGGCCCTGAGGCTTTACAAGGGTATCAGCCAGCCACAATGGAAAAGAGCTTGCCGGTCCTTCAAGACATTAAACACAGAATTACCAGGTGACCACAAGGCCATTCCTAAGTGTATGTAGCCAAGAGAAATGAAAACATAGGAACTCACAGAAACTTGTACATGGGCATCTGTAGCAGTATTACTCAGAATAATCAAAAGGTAGAAACCACCCAAATGCCCATCATTGAATGAATGGAAAAACAAATTGTGATATAGCCATACAGGGAAATATTATTATTCGACCATAAAATGGGACCAAAGGACTGATATGTGCTACAACTTGATTGAACCTCAGAAACATTACGCGAAGTGAAGGAAGCCAGCCACAAAAGGTCACATATTGCCTGGTTATTATTATGTGCTATATCCTGAGTAGGTAAAATCCGGGGAGGCAGAAAGCAGACAAATGGTTATCAGGTTATCAGGGGATGGGGGTGCGTAGCAATGGGAGCGATTATTGAACAGGTATGGGATATTTTGCTGAGGCAATGAAAGAGTTTTGTAACTAGAGAGATGTGGTAACTGCACAAAATTGCAAATACACTTAAGTGCCACCGATTTATATACTTTAAAATAGTTAATTGCATGTTATATAAATTTAATCTCAATTTAAAAACAACAACAACAAAGAGCATCACCTTCAGTTCCCTCCATCCAACATCAGGGCTCAGGCACCCCCTTGGCCAGCAGGACTGGACACCAGCTCTGCCCTGAGCCATGGGCTCCCTCGGAACTTCAGCCCAGTCACTGGCCACCACTCCCTCAGATCAGTGGCGTGTGTCTCTTGTAATGAGCGCACAGGGTCTGGTGGAGCTCACTGAACCAGGAGAGCTGGAATTTGAGCCCAGGGCTGCAGAGCTCCAAAGCCCAGACTCTTACCCTTCCCCCCTGCCTGCCTGCCCCTTCCCGCCCCCCTCACGAAATATCGCATCACCCACGCCCCTGCAGTGCACTCTCTGAGCCCTCCTTGCCCCACCTGGGTACTGGGTCTTAGGGCTGGCCACCAGCCAGATGCGTAGGGCCACTGAGGTTTTTATAACATAACCCTTTAGAGATTGGTTGTGCCAAAGGGCAGGGCCTTCTTATACCTTCCACCACTTCTGCCCCCAGTTAGTTGTGAGGAGCATGGGGACAGTGTTAAGAAGTGGGTCCAGGGTCCAGCTGTTGGTGCCCTGTCTGCTCCTGGCATTCCCTGCTTCAGCCACTGGTAAGACATGCCAGCTTAGCCTGCAGAGGGGGGAGCTTCAGGGTTGCTGGGAGGACTTGGGTGGAAGGCGCAAGAGGGAGGCAGGGACGGGGAGGGGTGGACAGCCTGCTCAGGGAAGAAGCCCTCAGTTCCAAGAAATGCCAGGGGCTGTGTGCATCCTCTCTGGGCTGGGTCTCTGCCACTGTGGTCATGTGTGGTCTCCAGAGCAGGCCTGCCAGAGGACATGATTGTCCTTATGTTTTCAGGGCACCCAGGATTTGATTAATCAGCAAGACACAGACACAGAAGGGAGGGTCACGAAAGGTTTCCTTCCAGGTCCTAGAAACAAGCGGCGTGCTGGGAAGCACGGGTCAGTCAGGAGGCAGAGCAGGGGAGGGGAAACCGTGGGCAAGAACCTTTATTGTTTGCAGAAAGAAGCGGCCAGGGGGCTAAGCAGGTTCTGGATTGGCTAATTCCAATGTTCTCAGTGGGTTCTGGGGCGGTCCCTCATTATCTGGTATCTGGCCCTGGGGTGATTAGGGCAGGTGGTTAGTGGTGGGGAATCTGAGAAGCCCAGAGAAGGTGGCTGGAGGCACAGGCTCTGGATTGGTTGGTTCGCATCTGAAAGACACCTTTCAGTGAGTTGTTTACTATCTCTAAGGACTGGCCAGCCCTGGAACCCGCAGTCCCTCCAGAGTCTGCAAGGTGTCAAAATAAAGAAAACGAAAAGACATGGTTATTACACTTAATTTAGCAGATGAGAAATCTGAGGGTGAATGGCTAGCCCAAGGCCCAAAGCCCCACGACAGGTCTGTGGGTCCCAGGAGAACCTAGTTCACCCTCAGGGGATTGGTTTGGCCCAGAGGAGAGTGGCAGACCTGCGAGGGGGAGGAGAGAGTGGGGGGTCATCATAGGGCCCATCTCCCGGGCTTGCTGGGAAGGTTAGTCACGGTGCTGTGTGCAAAGTGCTCAGAACAGGGCTCACAGAGTAGGTGCTCCAAGAACCACTGTGTAGTGAGTCCATTTGCCCGGCCCCCCACCATCACCTGTGGAGGCTGCAAACTCATTCGCTGGCCCTCTGTCCTGCCCACAGGGCCTGAGGTCACACAGCCTAAAGTGGACACCCCCCTGGGCCGCGTGCGAGGCCGGCAGGTGGCCATGAGGGGCACAGACCGCCTGGTGAATGTCTTCCTGGGCCTCCCGTTCGCGCAGGCACCTCTGGGGCCTGGCCGATTCTCAGCCGCGCGCCCAGCGCAGTCCTAGGAGGGTGTGGGGGATACCAGCAATGCCCCCGCGATGTGAGTAGCCCCTTGGAAGTGGACAAGCTGGTAGGTTGCAGGGATCTAGATGGCGGGGCTGGTGGGCTGACCCCCTGGCCCTTGGGCACATCCCCGGCCACAGGTGTCTGCAGGATCTGGAGAGAATGGACAACAGCAGATCTGTGTTGAATGGAAAGCACCTGTTTCAGAGGACGGCCTGATCCTCAACAGCTACAGCCCCGCTGAGGCCCCTGCAGGGGCCAGGCGGCCGGTGTGCAGCTCCGAGGGCCCTGTCTGCACATCCGGCTCTGCCTGGCCTGTCCCCTCCCCAGCCCCGTTCTCATACCGCCTCAGGGGTCCCAAGAATACCCTGGGTTGATGGGAGGGCAGCTGGTGTCCCAGGAGCTGGGGGTCACTGCCCCATGGCCTCCCTGCAGGTCATGCTGTGGATCCATGGAGGCACTCTGGTGGCGGGTGCTGCCACCTGCCAAGACGGGTCAGCCCTCGCTGCCTACGGAGATGTGGTAGTGGTCACCGTCCAGCACCGCCTGGGGTTCCTTGGCTTCCCAGGTGAGGTGGCCAGCCTGGGGTAGGGCTTTGCTGGCACTGGGAGAGGCCAGCTTGTGAGGGCAATTGGGGAACTAGGGTAGGGGTCCAGAGCTTGAATGCAGATTTCTCAGGCAAGCAGGGTGGCTGGAGAGCAAAGGACCCTTCCCGAATGCCGTCCGGGGCAGAGAAGGAGGCTCCCCGTCGCTCCCCTCTGGGGAAGGGGCTCTCCCGAAGCCAGAAGCATACAGAGAACTTGGTCCTTTGGACGGGAACTGTTGACTGCTGGTCTGGGGCCTGGATCCCAGCAAGGGGCGGGGCCAAGGAGCACTAAGCTCTGGCTGGCCCCCCAGCTAGGCACCCCACACCACGTGCTGGGCAGGGGGCTACGAAGCA
This sequence comes from Neomonachus schauinslandi, assembly GCF_002201575.2. NCBI lineage: Eukaryota > Metazoa > Chordata > Mammalia > Carnivora > Phocidae > Neomonachus > Neomonachus schauinslandi. Next base: position 40,661,917 of record NC_058418.1, read on the forward strand.
TGCCTCAGAGCCAGGCCAGACCTGGGGAAAGGGGAAGGGTCTGCCGTCCCGGCGGCTGGTTCGGAGCAAATCGGCCAAGGCTGAGGAAAAGCCCCGCCGCCTCCGCTAACCACTGCCTCCCCCCTGCCCCCTAGCACTGGGGATGAGCATGCGCCTGGCAACTGGGGCTTCCTAGATGCGGTGGCTGCTTTGAACTGCGTGCAGGGGAACATCTCCCCCTTTGGAGATGACCTCAACTCTGTCACCATCTTAGGTGCTTCGGTTGGCGCCTGCATCGTCTCTGCCCTGGTGAGTCTCCACAGGCTGGCAAGAGTATCTCCCGTGGCCCCAGACCGCCCAGCATTTCTGCCCTCCCCTGACAGCCCCCTGTCCTCAACACGGCACCCAGGTCCTGTCCCCGCTGGCTGCAGGGCTCTTCTACAGGGCCATAGCTCAGAGTGGGATCGTCACATGCCAACGTTAATGGATCCTAACCCAAGGGTCCTGGCTCTGGTCTGCATTTCTTTGCCTCTCTCACCCCACGTGCGCTGGCCACAGCCCACCCTTTGCTTGCCATGAAGTCCCAGAGGGTGTCACCAGTAGGGAGCTGACTCCCCAGCCTGGCTCAGGCCTCAGCAGCCCCTGTCGTCCCCTCCCCGCCACACTGGCCGTGCTGGAATCCCTCCTCTCTGAACCCTGTCTCATTTCCTTAACTCACTCTGCAAAACTTGACCGAGCCCGCTGGCTCTGGGAATATGGTTAACTAGATAATGACACTGTTCTCAGAGCGGTAAAGGGGACTCCACTACCCGCACAAATAATGACGGTATGATGTAATGGGGGACACACGGGGTGCCTGGGGACCACCCAAGCTGGTGGGCAAAGAAGCCTTCTCAGGGTTGGCGGCAGGTCTCTGGCCAGTCCCGAGACCCCATCTCTGACATCACTGCCCCGTCTTTCCCACAGATACACCCGTTGTGTGTGGGAGGCAGAGGGCTGGAAGGTGGGGGTGGATGGGTGAGGGAGAGGCCAGGCTCTTGTCTGTCCCCAGAGCTTCGCGGACTCCCTGGGCTGCAGCTCTGCCTCTTCGGCTGAGATGTTTCAGTGCCTTCGGCAGACGGCAAAGAGCAGATCCTTAACATGAAGTTGGTATGCCTACCTCTCAGGGGGCGGTGGCAGGCAATGGCGCAGAGGGGTCCGTCCAGCTCCTGTGGGAGCAGAGAAGCAATCAGCAGTCTGGGGTGGGCGTTGGGGCAGCCACCCCTGAGGGGAAGGAATGGAGGGCCCAAGCAGGCCTGGGAGCATGAATGCAGGGCCAGCTCTTCTAGGAAAGAGGTCTGCTTGGAAGTATCCATTGCCTGGTCTCCCTACTGCTCCTGGTCCTCCAACCCTGGTGACCTCTATCCCCTCTAAGGCTCAGCCACCCAGGCACGCAGCCGGGGGACCCCCGCATGCCATCTTTTAAGGCATGGGCCTGACTGGAAAGACCCGTGCCTTGCTTTCTCCTGCAGAACACTACGGCTTCCTACACTGTTGATGGCACCTTCTTTCCCAAGAGCCCCATGGAACTCTTGAGGGACAGGCACTTCCACTCTGTGCCCTTCCTCGTGGGTGTCAACAATCACGAGTTTGGCTGGCTCATCCCCAGGGTGAGTGTCCTCTGGCTCTTGTGCTTTTAAGGCCCTGCCCTAGCCAATCCTCTGCCACCCCAACATCATCACCGCAACCTATGAGCTGACACTCCCATTTGATAGGTGAGAAAGTAAAGCTCAGAGAGGTTTATGGGACTTGCTTAAGGTTACCCAGCTTAATTTTCCCAAAGCAAAAGCTTGGAGACCAAGCTTTTGCACAAAGTAGCCTTCTGGGCAGTTACTGATTCACAGCATATTCTCGCCTTGGTGTCTGGTTTATACATCAAACTCTATGAGACTGGTTAGTAAGACTCTGTGCCTAAACATCATGGCCCAAGTGCCTTCCAGTCCCTTGCAGGTGCACAGAACTCCCCACACAAAGCGTTAACATCATGCTTTCCTTCTGAGCATCTTTCCTATCATTCTCCTTCTTCTACCCATCTTCACGGTGATTGACTTTTTTTAAATTTTTTTTTAAAGATTTTATTTATTTGTTTGACAGAGAGAGACACAGCGAGAGAGGCAACACAAGCAGGCGGAGTGGGAGAGGGAGAAGCAGGCTTCCCGCAGAGCAGGGAGCCCGATGCGGGGCTCGATCCCAGGACCCTGGGATCACGACCTGAGCCAAAGGCAGACGCTTAACGACTGAGCCACCCAGGCGCCCCACGGTGATTGACTTTAATGACTGCAAAACCTTCCACAAAGGGAGGGTCCCATCATAATATTCCTTAACTTCCACACTTGGGTACTTTCTAGTTTTTACGACCGAAGCTAATAGGGCAGTGAACCTCTGCACATCCATAGATTTTGTCCTTTGATTTCTTCCTTTGGAATAGCTCTCCAGGAAGGACATTTGGGTTTTTGTTGGATGACAGGCTCATGCAATCTTGACATTCAAGGAAAAAGCTTGTAGAAGTTTCCAGGCCAGGTGTGTGTATGCAGTATGTGTGTGTGTGTGCGGGGGGGGAGGTGTGTGTAATGGCAGAAGAGAGCATTAAGAGGAAACAGTGGCAGGCAGCCTTGGCCCCACACTATCAACTGAGAGCCATGAATTGAACGGTGAGGAAGAGCCAACCTGGCTGGCTCCCAAGACCCAGGCAAGCCTGCCTGGTGCAGAATGCTGTGCCTGGGACTTTGTAGCCAAGGATGTTTCTCAGGAATTGGGTGGCTCAGGGGGCTGCTCACCTCCTCGCCGGTGCAGGCATTCTCTTTACTCCCCCTGTCATCCAAATGGGCACAACCGTACATTGCTAAGCCGACTAGATGTTTACTAAATGTCCATGGTGGAAGCATTATTTATGGAAAGTAATCCATACATCTTATGGAGACCTCTCCACCTCTTACACATTGCCGCTCGCATAGCACTTTGTGAAATTGCTGTGCCGATTTAAACTGCGGCCAGCAACTTGAGTCTACAGGTTTTATTACAACTTTACCGGCATTCGCAGACCATAATTTTTAAAATATCAACTTTATTGAGATGTAATTTACATACCATAAAATTTACCCTTTTAAAAAGCGTGTAATTCAGTGGGTTTCAGCATATCCACAAAGTTGTGCAACCATCACCACTATCTTATTCCAGAACATTTGCATCACCCTAAAATGCAGCGCGTACCTGTTAGCAGTCACTTCCCATCCCGCCTTCTCCCAGCCCCTGGCAACCACTAATGTACTTTCTGTCAGATCTGTGGATTTGCCTGTTCTAGACATTTCAAGCGATCTCTACACCCAAAGTGGGGCTCAGACTCACAACCCCGAGATCAAGAGTCACATGCTCCACCAGCTGAGCCAGCCAGGTACCTCCTAGACATTTCAAATAAGTAGAATCCTACAATGTGTGGGGTTCTTTTGTCTGACCTCTTTCATCCAATAGGATGTTTCCAAGGCTCATCTATGTTGGAGCATATATCAGTGCTTCCTTCTTTTTTATGACTGAATAGTGCCTTGTATAGATAACAGTACAATTTGTTTATCCATTCATCAGTTCAGAGATATTTGGGTTGTTTCTACCTCTTTGGATATTATGGGTAATCCTACTCTGAACATTCATGTACAAGTATATGTTTTAACTTCTCTTGGTTATATACCTAGGAGTGGAATTGCTGGGTCCTATAGTAACTCTGTTTAATTATTTGAGGAACTGCCTGTTTTCCAAAGTGGCTGCACCATTTCACATTCCCACCAGCAATGTATGAGGATTACAATTACTCCACATCCTCGCCAACACTCATTAGCTCTCATTTTGATTATAGTCATCCTAGTGGGTGTGAAGTGGTATCTCATTGTGGTTTTGATTTGCATTTCTCTAATGACTTGAGCATCTTTGTATGTGATTATTGGCCATTTTTATATCTTCTTTGGAGAAATGTCTTTCAAAGTCTTTTGCCCGTTTTAAAATTGCATTGTCTTTTTATGGTTGAATTGTAAGAGTTTTTCATTTATTGTAGATACAAATCCCTTATCAGATATATGATTTGCAAATCTTTTTTGCCATTCCGTGGGTTGTCTTTTCACTTTGTTATGGTATCCTTTACAACACAAAAAACTTTCATTTTGGGGTGCCGAGGTGGCTCTCAGGATATGATCCTGGAGTCCCAGGATCTAGTCCCGCATCAGGCTCCCTATTCTGCTTCTCCCTCTGACCCTCCCCTCTCTTGTGCTCTCTCTCTCTCTCTCTCTCAAATAAATAAATAAAATCTTTAAAAAAAACACTTTCATGTTGATGACGTCTGATTTATTTTCTCTTTTGTTGCTTGTGCTTTTGGAGTAATATCTAAGAAGTGATTGCTTAATCCAAAGTCACCCAGATTTACCTCTATGTTTTTCCCAAAGAATTTTATAGTTTTAGCTCTTATATTTAGGTCTGATTCATTTGAAGTTAATTCTGTACATGGTTTAAGTTAGGGATTCTTTTGCATGTGGTTATCCAGCTGTTCCTGAATCATTTGTTTAAATAACCTTTCTTTCCTTATTGAATTGTTTTGGTGCCCCTACTGAAAATCATTGACCATAAATGTAAGGGTTTATTTCTGGACTCTCACTTCTGTTCCATTAATTTATATGTCTACCCATATGCCAATACCACACTATCCTGATTACTACAGTTTTGTAGTAAGTTTTGAAATGGGGAAGTATAAGTCCTTCAACTTTGTTCTTCTTTTTCAAGATTGCTGCATTACTTTGCTAGGGTTGTCATAACAAAGGACTACAAGGTGGGGGGGCTTAAACAATAGAAATCAATTGCCTCACAATTTTAGAGGCTAGAAATCTGAAATCAAGGTGTTAGCTGGACTGGTTCCTTCTGAGTACTGTAAGAGAGAATCCATGCCTCTTCTCTAGTTTCTGGTAGCTTCAGGCATTCCTTGGCTTATGGATAGCATTCTCCCTCAGTCTTTACATTGTCTTCCTTCTGTACCATCCATCTCTGTGTCCGGTTTGTCCCTTTTTACAAGGACACTAGTCATATTGGACTAGGGCCCACCCTAATGATTACCTTTGTAATCCTCTTAACTTGACTACCTCTCTAAAGGCCCTATCTCTAAATAAAGTCACATTCTGCAGTCCTGGGGGTCATGACTGTACATACCCTTTTGTGGAGATACAAATCAGTCCATAACAATTGTTCTGGTTATTCTGGGTCCCTTGAATTTCCATATGAATTCTGATCAGCTTGTCAATTTCTGCCAAAAAAAAAAAAGTGGCTGAGATTTGGATAGGGATCACGCTGAATCTATAGATAAGTTTAGGAAGTATCGCCATCTTAACAAGATGAAGTCTTTCAACCCACGAACATAGGATGTCTCTCCATTTACATAGGTCCTCTTTAATTTCCCTCAATTATGTTTTTGAGTTTTCAATGTACAAATCTTGCACTTTGTTAATGAAGTGGATTCTTAAGTATTTTGTTTTTGATGCTATTGTAAATCAAATTGTTTTCTGCACATGATCTTCAGATGTTCACTGCTGGTGTGTAGAAACACAACTGATTTTGGTCTATTGTTCTTGTAGACCATCATTTTTAAGACATTTGCACCTTTAGCTACTGTGGCCTTTAGTTTAGTCCTTTATTTTTTAGTGCAATTAACATCCCCCTTTAGGTATACACTCGTTGAGTTCACTCATTTGTGGGTTTTCTCTTCCTGTTTTCACAAAGATTAACAAACAGCCTTGTAGCCATGAAACTAACTTCAATAGCTAATGTTTCCACAGTGTTTACTGAATGTCAGGGTCCTTGTATTTGCTACTTCGGTCTTCATAATCCTATGAGGCAGGTTATTGTCATTTCTGTTTCACAGATTAAGAAACTGAGACACAGAGAATTTAAGTAATAGGCCCAGGTCATGCACCTAGAAAGTGGCAGAGCTGGGATTTGAACCCAGAGACTATGCCCTTAAAACTGTAACATATAAAGACAACATTTCATTTTATCTTATTTATTTTTTTAAAAAGATTTTATTTATTTGACAGAGAGAGACACAGCGAGAGAGGGAACACAAGCAGGGGGAGTGGGAGAGGGAGAAGCAGGCTTCCCGCCGAGCAGGGAGCCTGATGCGGGGCTCGATCCCAGGACCCTGGGATCACGACCTGAGCCGAAGGCAGTCGCTTAACGACTGAGCCACCCAGGCGCCCCAAAATGCTGTCTTTAAAATGAAATTTTGTCAGAGCGCCTCGGTGGCTCAGTCGGTTAAGCGTCTGCCTTCGGCTCAGGTCGTGATCCCAGGGTCCTGGGATCGAGCCCCGCATCAGGCTCCCTGCTCGGCGGGAAGCCTGCTTCTCCCTCTCCCACTCCCCCTGCTTGTGTTCCCTCTCTCGCTGTGTCTCTCTCTGTCAAATAAATAAATAAAAGCTTAAAAAAAAAACAAACAAAAACCGTGCCCTTTGAAAAAATAAAATAAAAAAAAATAAAGACAGCATTTTAACTTCCCCTGTGGGCCCTCCTACAGCACCTGGTCACACTTGGCTCCGTTCACCGGGCCGTGAACACTTGTCTGCTCATGGTTGCGAGTAGGGGGTGGCGATGATAAGGCTGTTACAAGAGGACCTTGATGTCCCCACAGGGCTGGGGTTTCCTGGATAAGGTGCAACAGATGAGCACAGAGGATATATTGGCCATGGTGAAACCCTACTTGGCCAGTATGGTGAGTCAAAAGGGAGGAAGAGGTAGTCCGGTGGGTATCCTATCCAGAGTAGTAGGGCACCCTCCTCTTCCTCTTACCCTCCATCCCCCACAGCTACCCCCACACTGCCAAACCCCTTGGTTCAACTGCTGACTTTTAGTTCCACCTAGAAATCCTCTTGCACATGAGTCAGTGTGGTTCCCAAAGGAAGATCATCATTGTCATCATAGACTGCCCCCTAATGAGCCCATACTATGTGCCAGAGACTGTGCTGAGCCCTAGGACAGGCATTCATCTCCTTCAATCCTCATTATAACCCTGTGAAATAGAAATTTTCATCATCTCCATTTTACAGATGAGGAAACCAAGGTTCCAGGGCAGAGGGAGAACTTCCGCCAGGTCTGTCTGATCCCAGAGCTTCAGCTGTTAAGATCATCCTGTCAGATGTGGAGCCAGTTGGACCCGAAGTCCAAACCCAACCCTGGTCACTTGTCCACAGTTAGCCGTTGAGCCCATTTCTTCATCTGTAAATGATGGGTGCTGTATTTGAAAAGTCTACTGGGAGTTAGTATTCAGAGGGTGCTCAATCTATGCATATTTCCCTCCCTACTTTGGAACCCCCTAGAGCCCTCCCCATTCATACAACCTCATTACTGTTCTCTGGAGCTCTGGGGGAGCCCCCATGATTTGTTCTTTCACTAACTTCCTGGTTAACTTCAACCGGGCAATCCCTCAAGACCAGAACCCTTAGCTAGGAACTTCATGTAGGCTGCCAAACAACCCTGCCAGGCAGGAACTAATTTTCATGGAGGCTCAGCAACCTAGCTGAGATCACACAGCCAAGCAGCAATCGCAGAGCTGGCATTCTGGCTCCAGACCTGACCTGATCCTGCCCAGACACTATCTAGAACCCCCAAGGGAGGGAGGAGTTCTGGGCACATGAGTCTTGGGATATGAAAGAGGCCATGCTGGTGGGTGTGGGGCTTCTTGGGAGGGTCTCCTGGGGCTTCCGGAACCTGAGTGGGCGTGAGTCTGGCCTCCTGACCCAGGATGTGCCCCCTGAGGTGATGCCCAGCATTATAGATGAATACCTAGGCAGCAGTTCCAACACAGAAATCAAACGCAATGCCTTCCAGGACATTCTGGCTGACATCACCATTATCTTATCCTCCTTGAATTTCTCTAGAAACCTCCGAGGTGAATCTATCCCTGGTCACCTGCCCCACCCTTTCCATTTTGGACCAGGAGCTGGGTTATCACAGGCGACATGACCCACACCCTGCCACTGCCTCCACACCCCGCTTCCTCTCTGGGATGCAGATGGGACTCTGGCAGGTCACTCTGCGGGCGAGTAAACCAAGGCTCAGAGAGGTGCAGTGACTCATCAAAGGTCACCCAGCAGGGCTCATCACCAATTCTCAGGGATTCATTTGAATCATGAGTGATTTTTCCCACGTTCAGCACTTCTCCTGGGAGAAAAGTCTTGCTTCCTCCAAGCCTGGTGGCTAGTCCCTGACATAGCCCTCAAACAACTCCAAGCTCCTTTCTTCGTGACCTTGAGCAAGATGCCTATCCCCTCTGTACCTCAGTTTCCTCATTTGTAAAATGGCGACAGTAACAGACTCTAATTCGTCTGTTGTCAGGAGGGTGAAATGAGCGGTGACGCAGAAAGCACGTGGAATGGTGTGCGGCAGCCAGCGGGTGCTCAGGAAGCGCTTGCTGATAATGATATTGTCATCATCAGTATCATTACTGGGATTGGAGTTACTATGAGCCGGGCCTGCGATCAGGCTGACGGTACCTAACCCTGAGGCAGCCCTCTCTCCACAGATTCTGGAGTCCCCGTCTTTTTCTATGAGTTCCAGCATCAACCCAGTTCTTTCACGAGATCAAGCCTGAGTGGGTGAGGGCTGACCATGGGGCTGAGATAGCCTTCATGTTCAGGGGTCCTTTCCTCACGGACGAGAGCTCCCTGCCGGGTGAGGACACAGAGACAGGCGATCCTTGGGCTGCAGGCTCCAACGGGCTAAGCTGGGGCTTGTAGGCACACACGTCTCGTCAGTGCAGGGAACCCTTGGGTTCTCTCCAGGACCCACCTGACTCTGATCCAGGTCTGTTCCTTCCCTAGCCTTTCCAGAAGCTACAGAGGAGGAGAAGCAGCTGAGTCTCACCATGGTGGCTCAGAGGACCAAGTTTGCCCGGACAGGGTGAATGACAAGCCAGCACACGTGACTTTGGGCCTCGATGACTTAGATCTTCCCCCAGGGGACAACGCGGGAGGCCTTAGCCTTCATTCATTCCTCCCACCCAGGGACCCCAATGGGGAGAGGCTGCCTCCGTGGCCCCCCTTCAACCAGTTGGAGCAATAACTGGAAATCGGCCTGACACCACAAATTGGCCAGAAGCTGAGAGAAGCCCAAATGCAGTTCTAGGCAGAGAGGCTTCTGGCCAAGATCGGCCAGTGGCGGCAGATGCGGAAGGGCAAGAAGGCCCAGGAGGAGCCCTAGGGCGGGGGCAGAGTCCCAGCAAAGCAGCTTCTTTCTCCCGCTGCTAAGAAACTTTGACTTCAACCAAGCTGATATATAGACATGTCCCTTAAGGAACCAGCCCCTCTATGACTGGCACTGTGCTCTGTTGAAATGCCGCCTCCTTCCTTCTGCAGGGGCCTTTGTACAAACTCCTCCCTCTTCCTGAAGTGCCTTTTCCCCTTGCTTCATGGCCAGTCCCAGCTCACTCTTCAAGCTCCCCAGGGGACCCCCCCTCCTCCAAGAAGCCTTCCCTGCCTTCTCTGGGCCTGAGTCTGCATCCATTACAGCATAGCCCACTCCAGGCTAGCACTGTCTTTGTCTGTGTCTCTCTCACCTCTCTGAGAGTGGCAGTCAGCCTGACCCCACTCTGCATCTCCCACACAAGGGTTGGGCAGGACCTGGAGTCAGGGATGTTTGATGAGTGAGTAAAAGACAGAGAGCCGGGGAACCATGGCTGCTGGACACGAACCCAGGCTCTTCAGCCACCAAACCTATGCTCGGTCTGGCACAGATGTCCTCCTTAGCCAGGAGGGTGGATGGACAAGGCAGTCCTGGAGTAGAGGGGAGTCCTGAGACCTCAGGGGATCCAGCCTAGAACAGATCTTAGCCTCCCAAGCAGTAATCACCCCCAAAGCCTGACTCAGGCTGAGGGAGGTCGCTCTCTCCATGCTGCCCACACCTGTGTCCTGCACAAGACAAAACAGAATCCAGCTAGGCCGGAGCCCTGACTCTTAGGATATGAGATGTGAGTTTCCCAGCCCTAGTGCTTCAACACTTTATGGCCTGGCTGGGCTCCTCCCTCCCCTCCCAGCATGGGGAGACCAACTTCTAGGGGAGCTCAGCACAGCCCCCACAGTACCTACCAGGACACAGAAAAACAGTTGGGGGAGGGTGTCTGGACTAGTGCATCAGTCAGGCTTTTGTCACAGAGAAAAGAAGAGGCCTACCCACTCAGGCTACAACAGGTGAAAAGGAACCAGAGGTTTTTTTTTTGGGGGGGGGCCAAACATTTCTTTTTTTGAGGATCATTGCCCCATTCCCTCAAAACATCTGGATTCTAATCCATATCACAAGGACTTTCCCTGCCCCCACTCTCTCATCCTACAGGTCCAATCCCACAAATACCCTTCCTCAGTCAGACTAAGTTCCTGGCTGCTAAGAGTTACATGAAAAGCACTTGCAGTTGGGACCAGTGCTGTTCAGGGAAGTCCATTTTGGGCAGGAAGGAAAGACATAAAGCCAAATGGGCCCTGAGTCATGCCACTCCCCTGCTCAAAAGTTCCCTGTGATTCCTTGCCACCCTTAGGGCAAGTCCATGTTCTTCACCTGGCATTGAAGGCCTCCCGTTCCCTTCCCCTTCTCTCCACAGGGAAGTTTGTCCCCACAAGTGAGTGGAGAGCCTGACAAATAAACAAGCCCCAGTCACCGCGTGCCACTGGGGACTCAGAGGACTGTAGGTACACAGAGGCATGGGCCAGCCCTGACCTGGTGGACATGGGAAGGAAGGAAGGACATCTAAGCTGAGACCTGAAGGACGAGCAGAGATTACTCCAGGGTGCTGGCCAGAGCAGTGGACTTGAGGGATAGGGAGCAGCGGGAAAGGGTGTTCCTGGCAGAGGGAACAGCAGACACAAAGGCCTGGAGGTTGAAATGTACTGAGGAAACAGTTCTAAAGGCTGGAGAGGTCAGCAAAGACCAGACTCTGAGGGTCCTTGTGGGCTGCAAAGGGGGTGTGTGCTTGAGGGTAATGGAGGGCCTTGGAAAGGTTTTAACCAGCAGGTGACATGAACTGGTTGGGGGGTGTGGTGAGAGTGGGGACAGGGAGAGTAGGGAGGGGACCAGTGTGGGTTTCCAGCTAGGTGGAAAGGCAGTGGTTGGCTCTAGATTTAGAGTAGACAGATAGACCTGCTGACTGATGGACAGAGAGGTGAGGGGAAGGAAGACCCCCAGGGGCTGCCTGGAGGCGAGCAAGCCCAGGCTGGGAATCAAGGGCCCAGATCTGACCATGCTGGACGTATAGAGGCCTCTCCCTCCAGGCCTGAGGGTGCACCATACCTGGGAGGCATGGGGTGGGGGGAACCATCACCAGCTTTGGTGCCACCATTGCCAGAGGGCTCTGGAGGGTGGGCCTCAGACCCTGTCCCACTGTCATCTCTCCCTCCCTCTCATCCCCCCAACCCCAGCTTCTAGAGTTCTTTCCACACAGGGAGGGAGGGGGATGGCCCAGCCCCACCCCAGTCGCTCAGCGGGAGCATTCATACAAGGTGGGTACGCTGCTGGGGTTTCAGTCCTCCTGCCTTTTTAGTCTGTCTTCCCTGGGCCGTTGATCGTGGAACACCCCTCCCCGGCCTGCCAGGTCATCCGTGACTGACTGATGGCCCTGCCCTGAGGATCCAGCAGCTAAACAGAGCTGAGGGGAGCAAGCCAGGGGGAACCCACAAACTCAGACAGGCCAGGTCCTGCAGGGAAGGGACTGGTGGGCCCAGGGAGCCTCCCTGTGCGGGGTCACAGGAAGGACCATGTGAGCAGCGTGTGTGTGCACCAGGGGTGACTGCGGGGTCAGATGCACACATCTGGACCCAGCCACCTGGACAAGGTACCAGCAGCCGCTCCAGTAGACACAGACATGCGTGTGTATACCCAGTGCCAAACTTAGTTACTCACCCACGTGGCCAATCCCACACACTCATATTCACACACCCTAATAGGGTTCCAGTTCAGTTCTGCAATTTATGAAATGTGTATCTTTGTGTAAATTATTTAGCTTCTTTGTTTCTTAATTTTTCCATCTATGCAATGGGGGCAGTGATCATGTCCCCTTTCATAGATCTGCTGTGAGCACTGAGTGATAATTACCTGTCGAGTGCCTGACACACAGCAAGTGCTCAGTAACTGCTCTCTGGCCTAGATACGGACACAGCTTTCACAATCATACTGTCCTTTGAATCAGACGGCCCCCTTGACTACAGTTTCGACCAGGCTCAGGGCACAAGGCAACCAGCTAGCCAGGCATCACAAGGACACTTGCTAAGCTCGCCTCTGTGTCAGGCTTACTCACATCTATCATCTCCCTCAGGCGTCTGGACAGTCCTCTAGGGTCCTGAATGGTCCTTCAGGGTCCTGAGTGGATCTCCATTCTACAGATGAGGACACTGAGAATCAGAGGGGAGGGTGCCTTGCCTGAGGCCACACACACAGAGATGACAGAGCCGGACTCATAGCTAAATCCACTGGCCTCCGAGTTGTCCTTCCCCCTCCAGAATGTGCCCTCATGTCTAGAATGCACTTTGCTGGAGTTGAGAGATCTCAGAGGCTGATGTAGGTGGAGGGACTGGGGTTCTAACGGGCGGCAAGGCCAGCAAGGGATGGCCAGAGGGAGGGGGTCTTGCAGGGTAACAGCTTCAGACTGTGGTAAGAGAGATGACAGGGTCCAGTGCTGCTCTTGGTTGGATGCCACACAAGCCCCCTCTATCCTCGGGCCTGCACTCGGATGCTATGGCTGGTCCATGTGCACAGCCTCCCCCTGACCAGACTCCAGGGCCTCACCTGCTGCTGGGTCTTCAGGTATAGGGAAGCTGGCAGGGTAAAGGGCTTGAGGTGTCGAGCCTACCCCCACCATGGAGGGTCAGCGTCCAGGCCATCTTTCTCCCTGGTCTCCAGGCCCCATCACACCCCAACACCATTCAGAGCCCCAAGCAAGTGAAGACTCTGAGCCAGGCCATCGCTCCCCTTGGATGAGATAAGCAGTGAGGGGGAATTGGGCCCCCAGGCCTCTTAGGAGACCAGGCAGCCGTCCAAGCAGACCTAGAAGCACCACAGGGGTCCCAGAGCAGCAAAGTTAACTGGGTGGGTGGGTGGGCAGAGTCCTATCACCCCTGCCTGGCCCCGGCCTCCTGAGAGGAGGCCTCGTCTGCCACACCTGTGTGACAGACAAGGTATGAGGCAGAGCCAGGGTGAGCCCCCAGGAGCCCAGTCTCTGTTAGGACCACCCCCTGGGGTGGGTGCTGCCTAAAGTCACCACCCCAAGGGCTGGGAGGAATCTGCCCAGTGTGACTGAGCAAGCCCGTCAGGCTTTCTGTGACCCTCGACCCAAAACTGGAGGGAGGCTCCTGGACCTTCCCAGCCTCCCAGAGCTTCACCCACGAATCAGTCCTAAGGACCCATTCCTGCAGGGCCGCACCCTGGCCCCCATGTGGCCAGCTGGAGGCACACCTGGGTCTCAGGCTGGGCCTGGAGAGTGGCACTGGAAATGCCATGGCCAGAGTTCTGGGAAAGGGACAGCACTGCAGGCAGCAGCAAGAGGGCCTGAAGGTATCCTAGGACCTTTGAAGTCAGGGGTGGGACTGCACTATGTTAGGGCCACCTGAAAAATACAGGTGGGCAGTGGGAATTCCTCAATTGTCTCCTAACTGGACCAGACATCCAGTGACAGCAGGCTCAGGTCAGAGCTTCCCACCCTGCAACCCCCAGTCCCAGGCCACCTCCAGGGCATGAGGTGAGCTCACCTGCAGGCAGCCAGGGTAATCCTTGGGAGCCAGTCTCTGGGCTGAGTCTCTCCATGACTTCAGGCAGGTGCTTCCCTCTCAGAGATTTCGGTTCCCTGTCTATGCACGAAGTCTGGGCAGGTTGGTCTCATGCAAGAAACTGCAGGAATCTGGCTGTATCCTATAGGGGTGTAGCATATCAGAAAGGCACCCAGAAAGGGATGAGCTGAGTTTTGGAGGATAGCCAGGAGTTCACCTGGTTGACAATGCAGGGAAGGGCATTCCACACAGAGGGAACAGCATGAACAAAGGTCCCATCCTTTTTCTCCTGCTCTTTCCTACTGGCAGTAAGCCACCTTCCTTTGTGGGAATGCAAGTCACACTTCCTGTGAGGCCTGGGCCAAGTCATTTCTCCATTCTGGGTCTCAGTTTCCTTACATATACAATAGGAACAATGATAATGATGGCAGCAGCAACAATAAAGATGCTTGGAAAGAGTCTTGGCTGCGCCAGAGCGGACATTCTGATATATAGGACTGGATGAGTCCTCTCCTGAGTCACCCAGTATGCTCTGTTTTTGAGGGAATACCAAGGCCCCATTTGGTCCACTATTGGGCTTTAGATATATGCAGACACGTCTGGCAAGTGGCGTGGGGTGTCCTTAGAGGCCAGATCGCAGGGTGAGGCCAAGGTCCTGGAGAGAGAAGGAGCCTGTGCGCAAAGCCAGCTCAGCGGCTGGGCCTGGGTGAAGGCGGAGAGCATGATTCTGGCCTGGCCTCCCACCCACGGGGGGCAGAGAGAACACCCCGGGAGGGGCTCAGCCAGTGCATCTGGGCCAAGGCTGCATCCACAGCTGGCTCCTCAATAAAGCATAGCCTCAGCTCAGCTGTGGACTTGATGATAACCCCTGGAGGCCCCTCCACGCCCTGGGAGCTCCCCAACATACTTCCTGGTGACTTGGATGTGACTCTCTGTCCCCAGAGATGCTCCCTGAGCATCCGTTGGGTGACAGACCTCTTAGACCTTCCGTTCCCTTCCTCCTCTGGAGCCAGCACTGCTTCATCATATGGTGACCGAAGGATACATTTGAAGCAAGTGATATTTTCTGATTCGCAGCCTTTCTCCCCAAAATAGAATCAGCTTTTTCTTGGGTCCGAGTGGTTTCAGCAGCCCACTCCTACCTCCAGAGCCCCTCCAGAGATGGTCTGTAGCTCTGAACATTGCTGAGGTTCCTGCTCTGTCAGGAGTCACTCCTTCCACAAAATCCGCACCCCCCGACTGAGCCAAATCTTTCCTTTATTTTTCTTTTTTTAGTAAACTTCTATGTTGAAACATAATGTATGTACCAAAAAGTACACAAATCCTAAGTATAAAGTTTGATTAATTTTCATAAAATGAATATTCACATACACACCAGTATGTAACCAGCACCTGGATTAAGAAACAGAATATTATTAGCCCCTGGAACGAGTTCCCCTGTGCTCTTTCCGGGACTCCCCTCCAAAGGTGATGGCTATACGATTCTCAATGGCAGAGGGTAGTTTTGCCTGCTAAATGGAATCACACAGCCTATGATTCCATGAAATGGAATAAAAATGGAATTATACAGTAGATGCTCTTTTGTGTCAGGCTACTTTCACTCCACATTAGGTCCATGAGATGCATCCAAGGATCATTCAATCTCATTGTAACAGGATTTCATCGTGTGAATACACCACGGCATGTTTCCCGTTCTCTTAACAGGACTTTGGGTAGTCTCCAGTCGGGGCTTTTATGAATGGTGTTGATAGGAACTTTCTAACACGCCTTCTGGTGAGCATACAGACACGTTCATTCAGTATATATCTACCACGTGGAATTAGTGGAGGGATTTGGAATTGCTGAGTCATGGTGTTCTAGCTTTGAACTCGAGTGGATTATGCCAAGCAGTTTTCAAAGAGGTTGTACCAATTTACACTCCCACCAGCAACGCATAAGAGTTCTGGTCGATCCAAATCCTTGCCAAAATGTCGGGATTGTCGGTCTGTTTCACATCAGCTTTCCCTTTTTCTTAGATTGCTTTCTTGAGATTGTATTCACATACCATACAATTCACCTACTTGAAGTGTACAGTGAAATGATTTTTCATATCTAATCTATTTTCTGTCTTTATTAGCTTCTCTGTTCTGGACATTTCATATTCATGGAATCTTATTAGACATAGTCTTCTGTGATTGGCTTCTTTCACTTAGCATAAGCATGGTGTCACATGTATGAGTACTTCATTCTGTGTGGCCAAATAGTATTCCATTTTATGGATATATCACATTTTGTTTCCCGTTCATTAGCTGATTCATCATTTGGGTTGATTCTACCTGGTAGCTATTAGGAATAATGTTGCTCTAAATGTTTGTGTACAAGTTTTTGTGTGGACATGTTTTTATTTCTCTTGAAGATAAACACACACACACACACACACCTAGGAGTAAAATTGCTAAGTTATATGGTAACTCTTATGTTTAATCATTGGAGGAACTGCCAGACTATATTCCAAAGTGGCTGCACATTTTACATTCCTCCCAGAAGTCTATGAGGATTTAGATTTTTCCATGTCCTTGACAACATCTACTATCTGACTTTTGTATTCCAGTCACCCCAGTGGGTGTGAAGTGGGATCTACTTTGGTTTTGATTTGCATTTCCCTGATGGCTAATGATGTTGAACATCTTTCCATATGTTTATTGGCCTTTTAAACATATTCCTTGGAAAAATATCTCTTCATATCCTTTGCCCAATTTTAATTGAGTTGTTTTTTTTTGTTGTTGTTAAGTTGTAAGAGTCCTTTATATATTCTGAATCCAAGTCCCTTAACGGCTATATGATTTGCAAATATTTTCTCCTATTCCATGGCTTGTCTTCATTTTCTTCGTTCTTTTGTATGTGGCGATCCAATTGTCCCAACACCATGTTGTGGACAAGACCATTCTCCCCACCACTGAATGGTCTTGGCACCCTTGGCAGCCTTGTCGAAACTCAGCCACGCATAGATACATGGGTCTATTTATACATATATACACGGGACTCTCAATTCTGTTCCATTAATTTCTATGGTTGATTTATGTCAGTATATACCACCCTCTCTTGCTTACCATTTCTTTGTAATAAGTTTTGAAATAGGAAATTATGAGTCTTCCTGTTTTATTCTTATTCATGATTCACCCAGTCCAGCTTCCTTGCAATTCCGTATGAAATTTAGAATCCACTTGTCGATTTCTACCAAGAAGTCAGCCGAGATTCTTACAGGGATGGCACTGAATCTGCAGATCAATCTGGGGAGTGTTACTTTACCAGCTTAACAATATGAAGTCCTTTCATGCACAAACACAGGGTGTTTTCCCATTCGTTTGGATCTACTTTAATTTCTTTTTTAAAATAAATTTATTTTTTTTTACAGTGGGCTCTGGGCCCAACATGGGGCTTGAACTCACAATCCCAAGGGCAAGAGTTGCATGCTCTACTGACCGAGGCAGCCAGGCACCCCGATCTGTTTTAATTTCTTACAACAATGTTTTGTAGTTTTCAGAGTATAAGTTTTGGACTTCTTTTGTTTGGGAGCCTCCAGGCCATGAAGGCGCCCCAGAAGTTATCAAGTCCAGAGCTGAACTGAGTCTGTGTTTTCTTGGGCAGCGCCTGTAGATGCAGAGGTAACCAGGCACACTGGCCACGCCCCTCTTGGCGGCAGACGGGGGGCGGGGTCCTAGCTGTATCCACCATCCATGGCTCGGTGTTGGCTACACTCTCCTACCCTCACCCCTGGCACTGGCCTCTAGGCTCCCTCAGGGCTAGTCATCTATGAATCCTTGCTTGCCAGAATGTCCCAGAGATTCCTTAAGGGTGCGATCCTGGCAGACACACACTCTCCTTGGGTCTGCAGCTGCTACCTTTGATGCTGTTTGGAATAGAGAAGTGTACCTCCCCCCATGTTTGATATACCCTGATGAGAGTCATCCCTGACCAGCCTGGGCGCAGGATCTCAGCTCAGTGAGAGGATTCTTCCACCCTCGCAGGTACCCTTTACTGCCCCCTGTGGGTGGGAGGTCACATCAGAACCCCGGTGGGTCCAGAACCAGGCCCTCTACCTTCACCCCAGGCCCAACTGCTAGGCCAGCTCCAAGCAAGTCTCCTCTCTCCAGGACTGTGACTTCACCCTGTCATCTGGCCTCTAGGAACACTCCACCTCACTTGTTAGACATGTCTCTTTATGTGTAAAGCCCAATAGTGGACCAGATGGGGCTTCGGTCTTCCCCCCACAAAAAACAGAATGCTGGGTGACTCAGAACAGGAGCCACCTCGTGCTACATATCAGAATCACAGATTCTTAACCCTAAGACAGCGTTGCACCAAGGCCACCTGGCTGACCCAGCTCCCCATTCAACATTCCCTGTGCCCCATGTGAACACTGGATGCAGCCCATGTGAGTCCTAGCCCACACTCCTCCCCATATGGATGGACCAGGTGAAAGGCTGGTTCTTACTCAGGGAGAAGTGACAGGAGTAGAGCCAGGTGTTGGCAGGACCAGACCTTAAGGGCCACCCAGAACTGGCCAAGATGTGGGGCACCTGGGCGTCTCAGTCAGCTAAGCCTCTTTTACTCAGGTCATGATCTTGGGGTCCTGGGATGCCCCACATCAGGCTCCCTGCTGAACAGGGAGTCTGCATCTCCCTCTCCTTTTGTCCCTCCCCCAACCCTGCTTGTGCTCTCTCTCTCTCTCTCAAATAAATAAATAAATAAAATTTTTTTAAAAGAGAAAAGAACTGGCCAAGTTGCTGCACAGCTGAGTGGAGTAGTCTCTACGTGCCTGGCCCCCAGGCCTGGCAGGTAGACTCACAGTCTTGTCTGCCTTCTCTACCACTCCCTTCCCTTGTCCTCCATCCCCCGGCTTGGCCCTTGCTTTGAGTGACACATGCTTACTGCATTAAGGTAAACCAAACTTGTCAGATCCTAGGCAGAAGAAACAAGCAGCTCTGTCACCTCCTCTAAATGGGGCTCCATATTCCTATCGATGTGGCCACACACAACCTGCAGGGGAGGCTGGTAGAGGTGATGAGGAGGGGAATGTGGTGCAGAAAGAAGATTGTGGTCCAGACCAGACAGAACTATTGATAACCCCCACTTCCTTGGTCCTGCCTTCCCTGTCCTCCCATCCCTAGTCTCTTGAACCCCACACTGATGGTGAACTCTCCACTGTTTTTTGTTTGGTTGTTTTTTTTTTAAGTAGGCTCCACACCCAGCATGGAGCCCAACATGGGACTTGAACTCACGACTCCGGATCAACACCCGAGATGAGATTAAGAGTTAGTCGCCCAACTGACTGAGCGCCCCCTCCATTAATGTTGATAAAGAAAATACGGAAAAGTTAAAGAAAAAAAATCAAGGTAACTAATGCCTGCAACTCAGAGGCAACCACTGACACCATTTTGACATTAATCCTTCCTGTTACTTCAGACATCTTTGGAGTGTTTTGGTGTCCACTCTCCATGACTAATATATAATTTCAAATTCTGCCCTTTTCAAGTTCTTGAACGACATCAGCTTTTTCCCAAGTACTGATGACAACAGCTAACATAATGGGTTTTCCCTGTTTTAAGTGCCTTCCCTACATGAGCCCATCTAACCCTCACTACAACTGTATGAGTTAAGTACTATTATTATGTTGATTTCACAGATGGTGTAACTGAGGTTCAGAGAAGGTAAGTGATTTTCCCATGGTCACACAGCTTATGAATGGCAGTGCTGGAATTCAAACCCAGCAGCCTTGCTCAGAGCCACATTAAGCCATCTGCTGCTACAGAGTCTTACAGAACATGCCATTACTGACCGTGTAATATATATTATATAATATAGATATAATATCCCTTCCTCACCCATCCCTTCTGGTCATGTTGGGCGGGGGAGACTGTTGCCAACAAGGCTACAGGATACTTATCACATAAACAATTTTTTAAAAGATTTTGTTGTTATTTATTTGAGAGAGAGAGAACGCGAACAGGGGGAGTGGCAGGCAGAGGGAGAGGGAGAAGAAGACTCCCCACTGAGCAAGGAGCCCGAGGCAGGGCTCGATCCCAGGACCCTGGGATCATAACCTGAGCTGAAGGCAGATGCTTAACCAACTGAACCCCCCGAGGCACCCCTTAACTCCTGGTTTTAATTAACATTTTATGCCTACTCAAAAAGTGGAATATTTTCATAAGTGCTTACCTATTGTCTCTGGATAACAAGGCTGCGATGAAGACCACTCCAAGGGGCACCTGGGTGGCTCAGTCATGAAGCGTCTGCCTTCGGCTCATGTCATGATCCCAGGATCCTGGGATCGAGCTCCACATCGGGCTCCCTGCTCAGCGGAAAGCCTGCTTCTCCCTCTCCCACTCCCCCTGCTTGTGTTCCCTCTCTCGCTGTGTCTCTCTCTGTCAAATAAATAAACAAAATCTTAAAAAAAAAAGTGAAGTATCTTTAAAAAAAAAAAAAAAGACCACTCCAAGGCAGCTCTTGTTCAGGGGTATAGAGCACTCTGCTGCATGCTTAGGTGCCCCCAGAGACTGGAGTGAGGAGAGCAAAACAACACTGCTTAGAGCAAAACTCTGAGGAGAGCCTCACTGTGTGACCTTAAGCAAGTTATATAATCCCTTTGAGCTTCCATTGCCACATATGTATGGTGCAATAATAATAACAATTACCCTTTACATGTTTTAGGAGGACAAGGTGAGATAGTCCATGTAAAGTGTTTGGCACAGCGCCAGAGGATCAGTAACTCATGGTCATTGGCTAGTTGATCATGAGTGGACCCAGGCTTCAGGGCAAACCCAGATAATGTGGCAGACCTCTGCCTCCGTGCTCTGTCCTATGAGACGTCAGGCTAGTCATTGCCCCTTTCTGGGCCCATAGGCCTCCCCCAGCTCTCCCCAGGGCCAATGAGAAGCTCACATGGCAGGACCATGTGAAAAGGCTTTGTAAACTGCAAAGAACAGCACACATAGGAGATTTGAGATGACCCTTTGCCCGCACTGTCCTGCCTACGTGCTTGCGGGCTCACCATTACAACCACCCCTCTGTGCTCAGATATTGCTTTCGTCAGCCCTGCAGAGACCTGGGGACATGCACAGAGAGGTACTTTTGGCCACCTGCAGCTGGAGTGTGTCCTCTATCACACCAACTCCAAATGCTATTCCCAAAACCAGGAGGTGTTTATAAATCACTTTCCTGATGCAACCCTGAGATTCTCATTCAGAGGGTGGGCCTAGGAACCTGGGTTTTAACAATGATTTCCCCCACATGATTCTGATACACAGCCAAGTTCAGTAATACTTGGATCATATTTGCTTTCTGTCATTTGCAGAGTGAACCCCAGGGGACCAGGGCACAGAACAATTCAGTTTTGATAAAGGAGGGGAAGAAATGACAAGGGTGCTTCAGGAAAGGGCAACAGATGTGAGGCCTAAGTGACGCTTGGCAACACGAGTGGGGCAGGATGAGAGCCCAGAAGAGGAGGAAGTGCCATAGGCAGAGGGTAAATTCAACTTGGTCTAGTTCATATTCAGTCCAAGAGCTGGCTAAGGTGTAGATCTTCTTGTAGTGTGTCTGTGTGCCTATGTGTAACATGTGAATCGATGTATGCTACATATGGATACACTGTAACCTTTATATAAGTGTTCTTACATGCATATGTATGTATGCATATGGGTGTGCATTTAGCTTTTGCATTTCTGCATGCTTCACCGTAGATAAGCTGAGCTCGTATGTACCTATGTATGTGTAGATTTGTAT
Organism: Neomonachus schauinslandi; assembly: GCF_002201575.2. Classification (NCBI taxonomy): domain Eukaryota; kingdom Metazoa; phylum Chordata; class Mammalia; order Carnivora; family Phocidae; genus Neomonachus; species Neomonachus schauinslandi. Next base: position 40,683,459 of record NC_058418.1, read on the forward strand.
GTACATGTGAGTATTAATTTGAGTAGATATATGAATGAGAATGCCTATATGTGTGTGATTTCTTCCCAGAAGTATGCCAGGTAAATGTTAGCAATAAGAAAGAGATATGGTAATATCAATATCAGACAAGCAGAATCAAAATGACACAATGATATTGACATTAAATGATGCATTAAATGACAGAAAATATTTTATATAACAGACATGAACCTTTACGCACCTACCAACATAGTGTTGAAATCTTAAATCTTAAATAATGATAGAGAAACATACTGAGAGAAACACAGAAAAAGTGGGCAAGTACGCAATTGTGAAAAGCTGCAAGCTGCAACTGGTGCCATGGCAGATGGGCCAGAATTCTTTCAGGGCCAGAGTGACCCTTCTCCTCTCTTCCTAGGTACCCTGCACACCAAAGAACCTCTAGTGGTTACCAAATATGGGACCCTCCAAGGAAAATAGATGCACATGGGAAGACACCCATCAGTGTCTTCCTAGGAGTCTCCTTCTCCAGACCTCCTGTGGGTGCCTGCAGGTTCACTGCCCCAGGGCCCCCAGAATCCTGGGAAGGAATCAGAAATGCCACCACCTATGTCCCTGCATAAGAGCCAAAGGACTACTGTCTGGGAGGTGGGCAAACCCTAAGGAGGGCGGTGGACCAATGCCTGCCTCTGGGTCAGGGTTTGAACAACTCACTAAAAAGAGTCCACTGTGTGGCCATAAGTGGGCCAGGGGCCCATTCTGGGCCTCAGTTTACAAACCTATATAATGAAGTAATTGGCCCAGATGGTGTTTAAGGCACTGATAATTCTGTTCTTGGCTCTCTCATGGGAGAGCTCCAGGTAAGGAGGAGGTGCTCACTGATGTGCCCCTGGCACCTTCTGGGGAGCTGAGTTGTCCTAAAAGTATGTGAGGAGCAGTTCATTTGTTCTTTCTCTCTCTCTCTCTCTCCCCCTCTCTCTTTCTCACTCACACACACACACACACACACACACACACACACACACACCCCCCCCATACTCAGTGAACCCTAAGCTCTTCCCTCTCACTTGGGACTTGAGCCCAAGGACAAGCCCACATGGCACATCCAACCCTTTACTGCAGAAGGAGTTCCAAGATGGGGAGGTCACAGGCTCAGGTTCAGTTTTAATGTCCCAGAATCTTTTTTTTTTTTTAAGATTTTATTTATTTATTAGAGAGACAGATAGCGAGAGCAGGAACACAAGCAGGGGGAGTGGGAGAGGGAGAAGCAGGGTTCCCGCCGAGCAGGGAGCCCGATGTGGGACTCGATCCCAGGACCCTGGGATCATGACCTGAGCTGAAGGCAGACGCTTAACGACTGAGCCACCCAGGCGCCCTAATGTCCCAGAATCTTAATGCAATCTCTAGCAAGGCTCAAACCCTGAGTCACATGAGCATGTTGAGGTTATGACTGCCTTTTGAAGCCTTGGGCTTGGGAATTTACCCAGAACAAATGTATTAATTATTTATTCAGACCATTGAGTAACCCACTGTCCAGCGTATTCTGTGGCAATCATTAACAATTAATTGGATAAAGCACTGGGTTTAGAAAAATGTCTACTGTAAGAACCTGGGTGTCAGTTGATATTAAGAAACTACAACCGGGCGCCTGGGTGGCTCAGTCAGTTAAGCGACTGCCTTCGGCTCAGGTCACGATCCCAGGGTCCTGGGATCGAGTCCCACATCTGGCTCCCTGCTCTGCGGGGAGCCTGCTTCTCCCTCTCCCACTCCCCTTACTTGTGTTCCCTCTCTCGCTGTGTCTCTCTCTGTCAAATAAATAAATGAAATTTTTAAAAAAAAAAAAGAAAAAGAAAGAAACTACAACCACCAGAGTGCCTGGGTGGCTCAGTGGGTAAGACTCTGACTCTTGATTTCGGCTCAGGTCAAGATCTCAGGGTTGTGAGATCAAGCCCTGCACTGGACTCCATGCTGGGCTCTGCGCTAGGTGTGAAACCTGCTTGAGATTTTCTCTGTCTCCCTCTGCCCCTCCCCCATCCCACACAAGCACAGGTGTCCTCTGGCTCTCTAGAAAAAAAGGGGGGGGGTGCCTGGGTGGCTTAATCAGTTGAGTGACCAACTCTTGGTTTCAGCTCAGGTCATGATCTCAGGATCATGAGATCAGGCACGCCAAGGGCTCTGCACTCAATGTGGATTCTGCTTGAGATTCTCTCTCCCTCTCCCTCCGCTCCTTCCACTGCTCATGCACATTCTCTCTCTCTGTCTCAAATAAATCAATCTTAAAAAAAAAAAGAATGTTAAAAAAACTATAACCACCACCCTGGGTGTCTATTTGTTGAGAACAGGGCATCCACTGTTAGAACATGAATGGCTGTTACTAGAGTGCTGGGGTGTTAGTCATTAGAACAATGACTACCACTGAGAGAAGCCCAGACATTCTGAACACTCTGTGATTGTTATTTGGAATCCCATGGATCAGGTGACAGAACATGGGATAGCCATTACTAGAGCCCCAAGGATCAGGGGTTTAGAGATTGGGGTATCCACTGCACCGAAGTCTGGGTGTCAGTTGTTGGAACACTGGCCATGAACTGTCAGACAACAGCTGTTTGCAACACAGAGTGTTAGGTATAGGAATTTGTGGATGGCTTAGAACAGACTACGGGGTGGTAGTTAAGAGGGGAAGAAGACCAGTGACTAGTTTGGATAATGACTAGTTTGGGGCCAGAGCAGCAAGGGAACAAGCAGAGAATGGAGCAGAATAGGCAGAGGGTCTCCTGTAGCCAGTCAGATGGACCCAGCCCCAACTATTGAGAACAGCCACTCTCAGGGCTCGGCCAGCAGGGAGAAAAGGTTAGGTGGCCCAAGAGCCAAGCTTCACAAATGTCCACATGGGTGCCAGGACTCAGATAAATCCTCATCCATCCCTGCCCCTTGGGAGTACATGGTTCAACTCCAACCCAGTACTATAGTCAACATGGATAGAGCTTTGGGGAAGCACAGAGGGGAACTGCCCAGCAGAGGGGGCACCACTTGAGCTGAGCCTTAAACATGAGCAGGAGTTTGCCAGGCAGAGGAGAAAGCATTTGGCAGAGGGGACAGAAGCAAAGGGAATTAGAGGTGGGAGGCTAGGGTCCATGTGTATCTGCAGGAAAGGGTGGCCAGAAGAAGGCTAGATGGAGAGGGCCTGGGGCAGTGCAGGTGAATCTGGACCTAATCCTGAACACAGGGGGCCCAGGAAGGTTTTAAGGTGGGGAGTGAAAAGGTCAGGTTTTTGTTTTCTATCAGTCCTCTGTGGAGGATGAGTTGGAAGGGATATAAAGAGGCTGGGGCAGTGTCCGGGCCAGATGTGGTAATGGCCGTTGCAGGGCAGCAGCTCTGGAATAGAGGAGGAGGCCTATTTAAGAGCTGTTTGGGAGGCAGAACAGAGACTGAGGGAGGGGAGGGGATATGAAAGACAAGGAGGTGCCCAGGGTACCCAGGTTTCTGGCTTGACAGCACCAACAGCCTCTCCAACAGGAGCAGGGAACCTCTCCCCACAAAGACTCATGGGGCCAGGCTCAAGGCAGAGGGGTGGATCTTGGGGAAGCCAAGCTGCCTCCCACCCCTGGACCCTAACGCTAGTGGAAGCCACTCGGACACAGGCAGATAGACACACACACACACACACACACACACACACACACACACACACTGCCTAAATAATTGCTTTTGGTTCTATTCCCTCAAATGCGGAACCTGGGTTTTCAACCATTCTCAGCTCTATGGCCACCACATTGGGCCCAAACTCGTATCGTGGCCGCAGGGGGCTTCAGGAGGCCTGGGGCATATCGCCTCCATGTATCCCAACACGCGAAAACAATCCAAGTGGCTGAGCTTCAGCGAGGACGGTCTGTACCTGACCGTGTACCGCCAGCGCGCACCTGGGGACGCTCTGCTGCGGCTCAGTATTCATCTTCCTGCGCGCCGCCCGGCTCAGCCCCTGCACCGCCCCGCTCAGGCCTCGGCTTTCCACGCCCCGGTGATGGTCTAGTTCCCAGGAGGCGCCTTCCTCGTGGGCTCCGCTTCCACGTACGATGCCTCTGAACTGGCCGCCCGCGAGAAAGTGGTGCTTGTGCTGCGGCAGCATAGGCTCGGCATAGGCTGGCCTTCCTGAGGTAGGCGGGGCCGGGGACCGGCGCGGGGGACGAGGGACCCGGCCTCCTCCGGACTTGGGCTCAGGGCGGAGGAGGTGTGGTCCGGGTGGAAGGGGAGGGGAGGGGGCTGTGGGGGCGTGGTTGCAAGAGGTGCGTGCAGGGGCTGCGCCTAACTTCCGCGGACGCTCCATACTGCGATGGAGAGGGACCTAACTCTAGGGGAAGAGGTGTGGTCCCAAGACCAGGTGTCTCAGGGACGCGGCGTGGCAGGCAGGGCCAGGCGGAACCAGGCAGGATCCCCTGAGCAACCAGACGGTCGGGGCTCGGGACCCTGATTATAAGCCCCGCTCTCCGAGCGCGGGCGACACGCAGGCCCGCAGGAACTGGGCGCTGCTGGACCAGGTGGCAGCTCAGCGCTGGGTACAAAAAAACCATCGCAGCCTTCGGTGAAGACCCAGGCTGCGTAACCCTGTTTGGCCAGTCTTCGTGGGCCATGTCTATCTCGGGACTGGTGAGTGCAGTCCCCGGGCAGACCCAGCACAGACTCAGGTCCGCAATCCATGAGTGCATCCTCCACTGCACAGATGCATGTGCAGATGTGCGTGTACAGGACCATGCAGGTCCACAGACCTGCCCTCACCCCGGCCAAGGGTACCACTCTGGCCAGGGGTAGCGCTGATGAGAAAACCAAGCCAGTCCAAGAGAGAGGACAATGCTGAGAGTAGGGATACTCATCATTGTCACCCAGCACCTCCTGCCTCCCTACCTCCCCCAAAAGCTCTATCCCCTGAACAGAGTGCACCATCTGTCCTGTGGGCAAGGCTGGGGCCCAGACCAGGCCTGGGAGTCAGGGGCCTGGGTTGGAGACTGGGGAGCAACCACTGACCTGGAGTGTGCCTGGAGTGGGGGTGTAAGGTCAGGTACCCTCTGAGGGCCACGTTTCGGAGGTGAGCTGACACCACATCACACAGGGCTTTACCCGCCACAGTAATAATACTGAAACGCTTGAACACTTTCTGTGTGCCAGACATTCTTCTAAACCGTTTCTGTGTATTCATTCAATTCCCTCAACAATCCAGAAAGGGAAGTCTCCTCTTTTTACAGTTCTACAAAAAGAGAAGTTTTCTCCATTCTGCAGATGAAGAAATTGAGGCCCAGAAAAGCTAAACAGCTTTATTCAAAATACCCTGAGAAAGATTTGAAGCAGGGAAGTGACAGCCAGATGTGCATTTAGAGAGATGGCTCAGTGTGCTGAACTGGGTTAGAAAGAAATAGGAGCAGAGGCCTGGAGGCCAACTGGGAGGGAAGGTGGGGTATATCCCAGAGGAGATGATGAGGGCTGGCTCTGAAACAGAGGCAGGAAGAATGGAAAGTGGAAGGTTGCTGCAGAAGAATGCATGAGGCCAGATGGACAGGTGCAGTCTCATCCGAAAGGCCTCGGGGCAGCTGGGTAGACGGGTGGGCAGAGGTGACAGGAAAGGCCCCTAGGGCTGGGTGGATAGTGGGGGGTGAGGGATGCCACCTCTCCATTGACCGACCCTAAGGAGCTAGGCAGTTCCTAATCTAGAATGTTCCCGAAAATGAAAGCCTTTTGGTATGGAAACAATAGTGGAAGGAGCAGGGTGGGATGTTAGCCCCCCACGTTCTGTTCCAAATGTCACATCATATTCCGACCCCCGGCCATTCCACAGTTGAGGAGAAGGTGCTGACCCTCCAGATGATGAAATACAGGGCCAACTTTGCCCATACAGGGTGAGTGTAGTCCCCCAACACATCTGGGCATCTGACCCACTGGCCAGCTGCTTCTGGTATTTGTCCCTGTGTGTCCCAAAGGAAATGCACAATCAGCCCAAGCAGACTGCCCCTTCTTCCTCACCTTTCCCCAGTCACCAGGTCCTAAATATCCCTAGGATGTGTTTCTCTCTGTCCCATGACCACACTCTTCATTCACTCATGCATTCATAATGCTCTGTTTTTTACCCAGCCCTATACTGGGAGCTGGAGTTCAAGAATCTTGCAGACATGACCCGCATCCTCTAGCGGCTTGTTAATGTTATAACAAAAACATTAAGTTGCTGTACTGGGGAGGGGGGAGCAGAAGGTACTTTGAGAGCACAGAGAAGGTGTCTGACTGAGCCTGGATGGGCAGGAGTGGCTTCCTGGCTGAGGTGACACGTGGGCTGAGCTTTGGCTAGCCTTGTGACTAGTCTCTCATCTCCACATTCTCTCTCCTTACCATCCATCTCCCTTATGACACTCAAGGGATCTTTGTGAAATATCATCAGACCAAGCCACTCACCTGTTTAAAACTCTTCATGGCTTCCCTCTACTCCCAGACTAAAGTCCCAAGCCCTTAGCCTCTTGGCATGAAAATCTTCAAAATCTTTACTGTGTCATCCTCTTTCCACAACCATTCTCTTCACACACCCCATGTTTTTCTGTAACCTTACACTTGCTTCCTCCAAAAGCCCTGGTCTTTCATACCTCCAACCCTTTGCACATACTGTTCCCTCTGCCTGGAAGGCCCTTGCCACCACATAGTCTTCTTATTTTTCTTAAAGGTCTACGTCTATATATCATCTCTGTAAAGACTTCTTAGACCCCAACTCCCAAAGGGAAGGTGAATCAGGGAAGGGTAAGAGAAGAAGGCAGGGTGAAGACAAGTGTGAACAATCCTCTTTCCTTCTTCCTTCTGGGCAGAAACCCCAATGTTGGGAAGCTGACCTACTGGCCACAATACAACAAGGAAGAGAAGTACCTGTGGATGGATTTCACCATGAGGGTGGGTGTGAAGCTCAAGGAGGAGAAGATGGCCTTTCGGATGAGACTGCACCAGCATGGAGGACCTGAGAAGCAGAGGCATTTTTGAGGGTGGTTATGCAGGTAGGGAGCCTAAGGGATTGTCCCACCACCTAAGTCTTGGGGAGACTGACCATGGACACATCTGAGACAAGCGTCCTGCCTTCCACAATGTAAGACCTGCAGAGGCTCCCTCCTATCTCCAGACCAGAGCTAGAGCCTTAGCCTGTTGTTTGGGGCCCTGCACTACCCTGTTCAGCCTGACATACCATGATGCCCCCCTGTCTCATGATGCCATCAGGTTAGGCCAGGTCCTTTTCCTGCTACGCTGTGCCCAGCCCTAGGGCAAACCCTACTCTTCCTTCTCCAAATCCTCCCACCCTTCAAGGTCAACTTGAAGCCACTTCTTTTGGGAACCACCCAGACTGCCACTGCCCCTAGCATTGCACGCAGCTTGTCATTTACCATTCATCCTGCTCAACCTTGTACCTGTTCACATCACACTGGCCTGAGGCCTTGGGCAGGTTACTTATTACATGTAGTGAAGCTTTGATAGCTTAGGATCTTCTCTCCCTCCCCTACTCACCTCCCCCCAAGGTCCCTCCAAAGCCTGGACCAAGGAATGGTCCTCAATAAAAACATGTTGACTTGACCTGAATTTCTCCATCTGTAAAATGGTTGAGCAAAGCAAATAGCATCTTGATTTGAGCCCTCAGAGGAAGGGTGCATTGCTGCCTGTTCCTTCTTGGGCTGAGCCTGCTTTGCTACACTCAGGGGCTGTGGCAATTTGCCTGGGTTGCAAAACACCTGGCTTTTTTCTTCACTGTCTCAAGTGTGCCCCTCAAGGACACCCATACCCCATGCTCACTTGTCCATGGGTTTAGGTCTTGGTGCTGCATCCAGACTCCTCACTCTGGCCTCTCCTACAACTCGACCTGGGCATACCCCAACCTGTACCACAAGTTTTTTTGGTTTAGTTTAGGTTTTTGTTGGTAAAATATATATAACATATAGTTTACCATTTTAGTCATATTTAAATGCCCAGTTCAATGGTATTAAGTACATTCATGTTGTTATGTAACCACTGCCACTATCCATCTCCAGAATTTTTTCATCATCCCAAACTGAAAACCCTATATCTATTAAACACTAACTCCCTATTTCCTCTCATCCCCAAACCCTGATACTCACTATTCTACTTTCTATCCTGTGAATTTGACTATCCCAGGTACGTCATAGAAGTGCAATCATACAATATTTGTCTTTTCTGTGTCTGGCTTATTTTGCTTAGCATACTGTCTTCAGAATGCATCCATGTTGTAGCATGGATCAGAATTTCATACCTTTTTAAGACTGAATAAATACTAAATAAATAATACACACCATATTTTGTTTATCCATTTATCTGTTGATGGACCCTTGGTTTGTCTCCACCTTCTGGCTATTGTGAATAATGCTATTATAAACAATAGTGTAGCGTCCCACAGTTTTATGCCCCAAACTACCATGTTGCTTAGTCTCTATTCCTAGGGCTCCCTGAGTCCCTGAGACAACTAGAAGCTGCAGAGAGTTGGGGGGGGTAGAGGCCCCCAATCTTCCATGCCCCAGTATCCAAGCCCCAAAAGCAAAGGGACGGTTGGAAGAGGAGGACAAAACCCCTTTCAAGCAAATATTTATCTTCACAACAACTGTGTCATGGATTTTATTATCCGTATTTTACAGATAAGGAAACAGACACAAGCCATAAAAGGCCTTGCTCCAGGTCATGACCTAGTACTGGCAGAGTGGGAATTTGACACAGGCCTGTCTGACTCACCCTGCCACTTCCATCCAGACCTGGAGCAATCCCTGAGGGAGGATGGTCCCCAGAGGAGGTGTGGCAGCTCTCCTCTCAGGGGAGGCATAGGCAGCAGAACATCCCTGCCCACCTCTAACCAGGGGACAGTCAACCAAACAACCAATCAATGGGACCCTGAGTGAGAGCTAGGAGCTCAGCCACCTGGAGGGTGGTCCTGGGCAACCTGTGCAGAGCTCCACAGGGACTAGCTGGGCTTGAGTGCGGACAGGATACCCTGACCTGGAGGTCCAGAGGTCTGACTGCAGGTTGGTCCAGGCCTGCTTCTGAGGGTCCCTCAGTTGCCTCCTCAGGCTCTCTCACATGTCTGGGGAAGGAACCTTCTCCAAAGAGCCACCTGCCCAGAGGCTGTTATCTCCCAGATCGAAGGGTGTGCGGCTGAGGAGGAACTAGGGTTCAGTCGGCTCAGCCAGGCTGCAGCAGATGCCAGGCTCATAAAGGACTCCCAGGGATACCTAGGACCTTCTCTCGGAATTGGAGCCTGGAGGAATTCCAGTGGTCAGCCAGGATGGTGGGCTGGCCCCCTGCCCCCCACAGCCCCTGCCCCACACCCACCCTGTCCTCTCAGGAAGACTCCCCTCTTCTTGTGCGCTGCTGCCCCCCGCCCCCACCACTGGGCGGGGAAGGCTACCTACTGGCCTGCGCCCACCTCGGCTTCCCAGCTGCACCCGAGTCTCCGACGGCCACCCAGAGTTGTTCCTAAAGTCCCTGCCAGGCCCCATCCCGCGGGGAGCACTTCTCAGATCTTGGAGAAGGCCCCAGGGCACTTGAGAGGCTTTTCCCTGGGTTGACCGCGGCGTGCCAGGGCCGCCGCGAGGACGAAGGCGCACGGACGCAAAGCCAACGTAAAACAGCGCGCACACGCGGCTCCCGCCAGCGCCGCGGCTCAGCTCGGGCTGAGCCTCACGCCCGGCTCCGGAGCTGCGCCCGTGCCTCCCCTCCGACACCCCGCCCACCCCCACCCCGCGAAGCAGCAATTACGGCGAGGGCGGCGGAGGGAGGGCCAATTAGTGCGGGAGACGCGGCGCGTCCGCGGTGCCCGCGCTGACCGCAGCCCCCGCAGCGCCGCCGCCGCCGCCGCTCTCCGAGCCCGGGCAGACAGCGCCGGCGGCCTGGGAGCCCCGGGGGACCCGCCGTCCCGCCTCCCGCTAGCGGCAGTGATGGATCCAGTCGCCTGGCGCGGGGCCAGAGGCCGGGCGGACGCGAGGGCGCCAGGAGCTGAAACTCGCCGCCGTGGGGGCGTGAGTACGGGGCGGGGGGGGGTGGAAGGCGGGGGGGTGGGGGGGGGGGGGGGGGGGGGGGTGGGGGGGATGGGAGGCAGGGGCGGGCAGCGGAACGGGGCCTCCCTCCCGGGGAGGACTCCTGCGCCCCTGACGGCCCGTGCCCATTGCGCCAGCCAGCAGTCGGCGGGCGGCAGGCGGCGCGGTGGGACGGAGCGGCCCCGGTCTCAGGCAGGCGACGCAGGCGTTCCGGGCAGGGGTGGGCTCTGCCCAAGGCCCTTGCGGTCTCGTGGTTCTCCTGGCTTCAGGCTCTCCAGGGCCCCGCTTGGGCTGGCCGCGCCCAGAGCAGTTCCCTGCTGGTGGCCGTGGAAGCCCATGCTGGCTAGTGCCCCCGTGGCCGGGAGGTGGGCAGGAGTTTGGGTGGGCAGCACAGGGCCACAGGCGCTCATCACAGATGGATGAGTCATGGACTTCCTCCCCAGGGTCCCGTGCCGTGACTAGCCACCTGTGGACTCTAGGAGACCCAAAAGGGATCAATCCTGCCTTCCAAGAGCCCACAGGCTGCCTGGGGGGATGCTCCAGGGGCTTGGCCGGGATCCCAAGCTTATGGAAGCTCTGAGGTCCAGGGAGGCATCAGGTGAAGGAGAGGGGCTGGAAGAGGAGCAGTAGGGTCAGGTGCCACCACTTCAAGGCTTCACCTTCCCCAACTGACCCCTTCCCAGCCAAAGCTGGACACACTGGAGCCCTGTAGTGAGGGACAAGGGAAGCCTATGCCCAAGACACCCTAGATGAGGCTCAAGTTTCTAGAAGGGAAGATGCGGTGGGGGAGGGTTCAGGAGAAAGGTTCACAATTCTTCTGTGGGACTGCCCCATCAGTGCCACAGGGGCCTGGGTTAAAGGTGCTGAGGCTCCTGACCAGTGCTGGATGCAGTGGCATCGGGTTCAGAGTGGCCTTTTCTCTGTGCCCTCTGCCCCCAGCCCTCTCACATCTGGCCTTGGTAGGGAGGGGCTGGCGACCTGCTGTGGGCCCTGAAGGGCCCCACTTCCTGTGAGGGAGAGGACATCACTTTTCTAAAGGAGTCAGAACTCCCCTTTCCATATACCAAATTCATTAACTGTGTGGAGAGAGAAAGCACCTGTGAGAAACTGGCATATGGGGACTGAGTGAGGAAGGGACACAAATGACAAAGACGCCACCTTGAGTCCTTCATGAAATGAGGTGCAAGTATATTAAAGCATGAGGAAGAACAGAGCCAGATAAAAGAGACAGGGAAACAATCCACCCAGAAAGTCAAGGGCGTGGAGGGAAGAAACAGAAGCAGGTGGACACACACGCAGACAGGCAAATGGACAGAGAGCCAGGGCAGTGCTGAGGCTGTTCAGGCTGCGAAAGAGAAGTACCTGGGTACTCAGACGGTGGCAGTAGGCAGGGATCTGTTTCTCATCCCAGTTGCCTGGCCACTGAGACCTTGGGTGGATGACAGAAAGGGTCAGCGGGAAAGGCTGTGGGAGCACAGTGGAGATGCTGACGTAACTTGGGTGACGTGGTGAGTCAGAGAAGTCTTCTGGAGGAGCATCTGAAAGGACCAGTAGGAAAGAGTAGAGGGTATGGAGGCAGCGGGGGTAGGGAGGGGGGGAAGCTATGTCAGCTAGAGGGCACAGCAGGAGCAAAGGCTTGGAGATAGGAATTAGCCTGTTCCATCTCAGCAGCTCTGTGTCAGTGTGGCCCATACGGGAGGGCTAAGAGGGGAAACGGGCCCAGAGCTGGGGCACCAGGTTTGTAAGCTTGGGAGAGGGCATGGACTCTACCCTGAGGCACTGGGGAGCCATGGGAGGGAAATGTTCTGGTCAGATTCACCTTCCAGAAGGATCTTTGAGATTACAGAATCCAGAGCAACCAAAGGAGGAGAGTAGAATTGGAGGAACCAGGGGAGGGCAATGCAGAACTAGACAATGAGTCCTTCATAGAAGACAGCGAGCAAGTTCATAAAGCAGATGGACAGGACTTGGCGACAGATGAGGGAAGGGGAGGTAGAAGTTGAGAGAGACTCCTAGATGTCCTGTTGTTCCAAGGAGCTTTAGACAAAAGCAGGAGGCCAGCTCTGACCACTCCCCCTCTCCCCCACCGGAGGGCTCCTGGGGCACTCTGGCTGAGAGCTCTCCCCCCCAGCCCAGCCTGGGAACTCATCACCCCCTCCTAGGGCCTGGGGGACCCCAGCCCCTACCCACCAGATCCAGGAAAAACCCCAAGGGGATGTCCTGTCCAGGGTGGGGACATAGGTAGGGCCCAGTGTTGCTGGGGAAGACCCTTCTCTCCTCTCCACCATGGAAAGCTGGTCAGGACAGGACTCTGGCCTCCTACTCTCTAAAATCACAATGATAACTTCATGGCCACAAGGAGCTGGGTTTGGGCCCATTGGTCTGTGGGGCAAATGGGAAGGAGAGGAAGACCCATTTGAAGCCTGAAAGAACTCAAGATCAGATGGTCTCACAGAGCAGAGTTCAGCATACCTATTTTCGGATGAATATTCTTATCTGGGCCTGTTCTGTGTGTGTCCTCAGGCAAGCCCCTGCCTCTCTGGGCCTGCTTCTCCTCATCTGTGCATCTGGGAACAATCCCAGTGGGACCCTACTCCAGCCCCAGTCTCCTCCAGAACCAAGAGACCGAGCTGTGGTCCAGGACTTATCCATTCCCAGCTTTTAGCCACAGGTGCTGGTGGAATAGCATGCCAGTGACCTCACCAAGGAGCCACTGCATTATGGATCTATTGTTAAGGAGCAAGAACCCTTTTGAGGGGGAACCTGAAGGTGGAAGAAAAACCTTTCCGGAAATTAGCATCAGTGGCAGAAAAATTCATCAAAAGCTGGTGGAGACGCCTGTGGCGGATTTATGTCTCTTAACTAAGGAGCAGCTCTTCTGGCCTGGAGGAAGGACTGTGGCTTTCAGGTCCTTTCAGAGACCCCGGACCCAAGACTCTAAAACTCTGGCTCTGTTGCTGGGCCTCTCAGCATCTGCCAGGAACACCACCGTCAGTTTGCTACTCCCGAAACATGGAACTCTGCTGTGCTAGGAAAGGCCACTGATGGGCAGGGATCTTGAGTTTTAATACAACTGTTCTTCTGCTTTGTGACCTCAGACATTCAGTTGGCCTCTCTGATCCTCCCTGCCAGGAGAAATCCTAACTGCCTAGCTTCCAGGCGACCAATCCACCTACAATACTCAGCACATCTGGGAAAAGAATAATTTTCTCAAAGAAGGAGGATACCCAAACAGCTCTTGGTAGTGGGAATCTAATGTGAGAAGCCGGGAAACAGCCGGAAACCCATTGTCCCAGGCGGCACAGGCCTCCCTCCCACAGTGTCCAGGTAGGGCAGACAGACGAGCTATTGCAGCACTAACCTCCAGGGGGCACCACTTACCTGGTTTACCATGTGAATGAGAGCCTGGCTGGGACCGGAGCTCCAGCCCTGCCTCCTCTGGGCTTGCCACCTACACACAACCCTTACACCACACATGCCTCTGACTGGGGGATTGCTTGGTCACCACCTAACCAAAGCAGCCACATTGGGCAGTCTTTGCAGCCCAATGCACTCCTGCCAGCCCATCCTGGGCTGCCTTCAGCTCCCAGAGCTGGTCCAGCCAAGTCATTCAATGCTAAAAGAAGCAAGATCCTTTGAGAGAGCTATGGACATAGCAGCCCCCAGAGCCTCAGGGAATCCCTTCCGGGGTCACACCTGTCATTCTGTCATTGCCTCTCGCCTGGCTCAGCTACAAAAGAAGGCAAGCCACAGGCAGCTACCCTCTGCTGTAGGAGAGCATGTGTTCCTTTTCAGGCCCCTTCTCAGCTCATTTTATGGTATTTTAACTAGACCTTGTATGAACTCAGACTGTTATCCCAGGCTTCCCTTGACTGCCAACATTTATAGTTGGATTTGTATCAAAGCATAGAGTTGTAAACATCCTAGAATTTCAGAGCCAGAAGGGACCTTTAAGATTGTCATAGCCACCATTCTTTCAGAGCTTGTAACCTTGTGCCAGGCACTAACCCAGGTACCGTCTGGTGTTTTTGCCTGCCCAGTACATCCATTCTTGCAATATTACCCTCTCAACAACAATTCAATGTCCACAGTTCAGGGATGAGCAGGTAACCCAAACTATTAAAGCCTATTAAAGTCAACCCAGGATTTTTGTGGGAATATCAGGAAAGAGCAGTTCTCACCATTGGAGGGTAAGTCAGGATGTGAATAAAACTAAAACAGAAAAACAGAACCAAGAGACCGAGAGAGACAGAGACATAGACAGATTTCTGGTGCCAGTGCTTGAACACGTGGATCCAGCCATGCCTGAAGTCACTTATACACCTAGAGTTATCAGCTAAATGAGCTAATACATTCCCTTTTTTGTGTGAGCCAATTTTTTAAAAGATTTATTTATTTATTTTAGGGGGGAGGGACAGAGGGAAAGGGAGAGAAAAACCCAAGCAGACTTCATGCTAAGTGAGGAACCTGACATGGGGCTCAGTCCCACAACCCGGAGATCACAACCTGAGCCAAAACCAAGAGTCGGATGCTTAACCGACTGCGCCATCCAGGCACCCCCGTGTAAGGCAATTTTAATTGGGTTTCTGTCCCCAAAACAGTCCTGACAGATACAAGTAGATGACTTTGTCCTCAATTTACAGATTAAAAAACTGAGTAACCAGCTCTGGGATCTTAGACAAGTCATGAAAGCTCTCTGACATCAGGTTACTCTAACAAAGAATAAAGAGACTGAATTTTTTCAACTTCGGGACACCTCTGCTCTTCTGGGATCTCTCTCTGTGCTGTACGCTCTTAAATGAGATAGTCACTTACTCTGAGTCCCGATTTTCTGAGCTGCAAAATAGGACAGTAATTTCTTCTCTCATTACTTTGAAGGAGTTTGGGAAAGTCCAATGAGAGTGTTTGGAAATTTACTTTTACTAAAGCAAATGTTATATAGTGTCCATATTTTACAAGTGAGGCATCTCAACTCATACCAGACAACCACTGTTGTCCCCAAATGGCTCATGTCTCTTCCAAAACAAATTTTTAAAGGCTTTTAAAAATAAAATTTAACAGGGGTGCTTGGGTGGCTTAGTCAGTGGAATATGTGACTCTTGATCTCAGAGTTATAAGTTTGAGCCCCACATTGGGTGTAGAGATTGCTTAAAGATAAAATCTTTAGGGAGCCTGGGTGTCTCAGTTGGTTAAGCCTCTGCCTTCGGCTTAGGTCATGATCCCAGGGTCCTGGGATCAAGCCCCGCATCGGGCTCCCTGTTCAATGGGGAGTCTGCTTCTCCCTCTACCCCTCCCCCCGGTTCGTGCTCTCACTCTCTCTCTCAATAAATAAATAAAATCTTTTTTAGGGCGCCTGGGTGGCTCAGTTGGTTAAGCGACTGCCTTCGGCTCAGGTCATGATCCTGGAGTCCCGGGATCGAGTCCCGCATCGGGCTCCCTGCTCGGCAGGGAGTCTGCTTCTCCCTCTGACCCTCCTCCCTCTCATGCTCTCTGTATCTCATTCTCTCTGTCTCAAATAAATAAATAAAATCTTTTTAAAAAATCTTTTTAAAAAATAAAATCTTTAAATAAATAAATAAAACTTAACAAGACCGTAAAACACATTTATAAAGTGACCTCCCCACAGCGCCTCATTGGCCAGACTCTCTAAGTCAGGTCAGACCCAGGTATACTAAGGAAGATGGCACTGGGTGAAGCTCTCTTGGGAATAACTATTTGGCACTGTTACAGGTCAAGTGCTCTAGAAAGTTTTGCTTGCAAGATGTTTATTTTTTTTATTTTTATTTTTTTTAAATGTTTATTTATTCATGAGAGTCAGAGAGAGAGAGAGAGGCAGAGGCAGAGGGAGAAGCAGGCTCCCCGCCTAGCAGGGAGCCCGATGCGGGACTCAATCCCAGGACCCCGGGATCATGACCTGAGCCGAAGGCAGACGCTTAGCCATCTGAGCCACCCAGGCGCCCTGCAAGATGTTTATTAAAGAGTGCTCTTGGGGGGTGCCTGAGTGGCTCAGTCAGTTAAGCGGCTGCCTTAGGCTCAGGTCATGATCCCAGGGTCCTGGGATCGAGTCTCATGTCGGGCTCCCTGCTCAGCGAGGAACCTGCTTCTCCCTCTCCCTCTGTCTCCTGGCATGTGCTCTCACTCTCTCTGTCAAATAAATAAATAAAATGTTTTTAAAAAATTTTTAAAAAAAAGGAGTGCCCTTGGGATCAAAACATGTTGCTGGGAGAGGAAAAAAGCAGAATTGGGTAGAGGAAGAAGTCAAGCTATACTGCAGCCCAGCAACAGTTTCAGGTGACTCTAGGGAGCCCTAGAGCTCATATGACCCATCAGCATTGCTCTGCTGGGCCTTTACACACCCCTCCCCAGTCACTGGATATAAGCTGCCCAGAAAGAAAGAATGACTTGCAGGTAGCTCTCTGTAGCTCAGGGAATCCCAGAAAGGGCTGAGAGCAATCCCAGCTGCTCAGTCCTTCACTGAAGAGGGATCTAGGTGGCTCATCTCTGTGTCCATCTTAATCACCAACACTACCTAAGCTGCAAGGCTTCCTGGGAGCTCCCCTGGGGCAGGAGGAGCAAGCTTCCCTAGCATCAGGTGGGCTGGGGAAGCTATCAACTGTGCCTTTGAGGAGGTTAGGTCCAGTCTCCAGGTCAGGCATTGGTGTGGGGCAGTCATTCTCCCAGCACAGTTCTCAGAGGCCTCTGACCCCATGTTTTGTTGGGGTTTTTTTGAAGATTATTTATTTATTAGAGAGCATGAGAGGGGTGGGGGGAGGGGCAGAGGGAGAAGGAAGCAGGCTCCCCGCGGAGCAGAGAGCCCAATGCGGGGCTCAGTCCCAGGACCCTGGGATCATGACCTGAGCCGAAGGCAGACACTTAACCCACTGAGCCACCCAGGTGTCCCAGACCCCACATTTCATGAAAGAGTATGAATTTGCCTGGCTGAGAAAGGGGGAAAAAAACAAGCTACGCTGAGGAAGTTAACCAGGACTAGAACAGTCTGAAGCCAAATTCATTGCCCATTCACTCAGAAGTATCATCTAGAAGAAGAGAATTATTGTCTGCTTTATTTGTCCCTCTTGTGTTCCTAGAGGGAAGGAGGACTGGTGAGGCTATGGGCTAGTGATTCTGTCTGCCTATTTGCAAGACGATATTACAGCATGATGGGAAACCCTGCCTGCTAGGATGGTTTAGAGCTTGGAAAATTTGGGGAAGAATCCAAGAACAGGACATGGTGTCGAGGCATCATCAGCACGGAGACAAAAGGAGAGAAGGTAAGAGAGGATGCATTTGGATTCAAGAGTCGATAATGAGCCAGAAGTGAATGTTGAATTATTCAACCTCCTTTATTGATCCATTGATCTCTATCTGCAGGTCTTGGTTTATTCTTGGTTGGCATTTCCTGTGTCTGAGACATTGAGAAGAGAAATGGGGGGAGGAAGGGTTTTTAAGACTCAAGAAGAAAGAAGAGTCAGTGCCAAAGAGAAATTTGGCAGCAGATACCAGGAACCTTAAAATTCCCATACCTTTTGACACAGTGGTTCTACTTCTGGAAATTGACCCTAAAAACACTATCCAAAACTTTTAAGAAAAACCAGTAAGCACCATGATGTTCACAGAAGCCTATTTTAAAACAGCAAATAATAGGAAACAACCTGAATAAATGCCCAACAATAGGAGATCAGCCAGGATGTCATTAGGAGTTTTATAGGATTACATGAGAAAATATTTATGCCATAATGTTAGGTGATAACAGAGCATTCAAAACTGTTCCTATAGAACATCATAACTATGTGAAGAAATGTAGATGGAGAGAGGCCAAAGAACATATACTTAAATGTAGCAATGATTGTTCTGAGGTGATGAGACTCTCTTCCTGTATTTCCTAAATTTTCTACAGAAATATGTGCAAGTTTTAAATAAATTTAAAAAATGGAAGTGTGGGGTGAGAGACACTCATATGAAGGCTGCACAGTAGTAAAATGAACATAAATTAGTGGGAGCCAAATCCTCACAGGGTGCTGCCGTGTCCTACATGGGCTGACCCCAATGCATCGACACATCGTATGGACCCAAATGATAGAGTGAGGGACCCAGTGGGGTAGTCAGTCTATGGAGGACAATCAAAGGCTCCTGAACTTGTGTTTAAAGAAAAAGTGTGAGTTTTCACAGCAGAGAAAGGGGAGGAAGTCATGCTAGACTGAAGGTACAGTAAGAGCAAAGGCTCTGAGGCATGTGGGAAGGTAATCAGGTCGGAATGGCTGGATTGCAGCATGCCAATGGGGATAAATGATGGGAGATGGGATTGGAAAGGAAAGGAAGTCATGAATGCTGGGCTGAGGGCCCTAGCCTTCCTGCCATAGGCAAATCAGAGGCTTGGGGGAGGGGTTTGGGGGGAGGGGCAGTGCAGTTAGAGCTCACCACTGCCATTCTCTAGTCCCCTAGACTCGTCTGTTTCCCATCACCAGCCAGAAACTTGGAGAGCAGGGGAGGAGAAGAGGAGCAGTCCCACATAACCCTCGAAGACTGGTCAGCCAGGCCTCCTGACCCCAGTCGGGCCCTCTTCCCAGATTCAAGGCTCGGTCGCCATCCCCAGGCATCCAGACAAAACCCCTCCGCCTCCCATGACAAAGAGGCTCATTTGGAGCCTGGGCAAGATTTGCAAACGTCAAACTTGTAATTACAAGGATGAAATCATCTGGTTCCTTTTAAGCAAACGGGTTTATTGATCCCAACACTGAAGAAATGCTATTCTAGGGAAACTTGCTCCTCTCGGTTTTCCTCTCCCTCTGGGATGGCTGAGCTGGTGGGGGAGGGTGGCAGGGGAGCTAAGAAGGGGGAGAACCTCCTGGGAGGGGAAATTCTTAAGGGCCTAGGGGTGAATTTTATGGTGTAGATAAATTATATCTCAAAAAAGAATTCTTTAGGGCCCAGGAAACAGCTTAATTTGGCAGATGACACCCTCATTCTGGACTTAGGCCCATCTCCATCCCCAAACTAGAAGCTAGGTAGAGCTGGGGCTTTAGGAGCTGTGCCAGCCATTAATTTCCCTTCTCTCCCACCACCATCAAGTCTCATTTGTGGCTCCAGATCCTATTTCAGCTTCAAGATGGCACAATATTTCCTCAGTAACTGGAGGGAAACTGTTTCCTTAGAAAAAAAAAAAAAAAACGCACTAGAGGCTCAGGGGCCTGGGAAGACCTCACCCTCTCTATGAGGAGAGGCAGGTGTGGGGAGCTGCTGACACCAGACCTGGATAAAGCCATCCTTTCTGCCGGACTTAAGGAGGCAGGATGTCTAGGCCTTGACCTTCCAAGCCAAGGAAGGACAAACAGCTGGGCTCAGGGGACAGGAATGCACAACCGTCAAGGTCAAGAAACACATCCTGCCACACGGCCCACAATAGGATCCCTTCATTCAGCCTGTTGGGGACCCTTTGGGAGCATGGTCGGGTGCTCCAGGAGGAATGACCCCAGTTGCAACTGTCCAACAGTTTGCAGTTCAGCTAGAGAGACGAGCAGCACTTTTGGCAGCTCTACCAGCGGATGTCTTAGGGTGGAACAGTTAAGAGCAGAGCCCTGGGATTGCCAGCCCTTCTGAGCCTCAGTTCCTTCATCTGTAGAATAGGGTCAGTCATACCAAAATGCAGGGTTATGGTGAAGAGTGAATGAAGATGATCTATCCCAATGCCATTTTGTTATCTCTAATGAGTCAAGGTCTTGTCACCGTCCTATGTTCACTTATTTGTTGTTTCAGAGTCTCTATTTCCTCATCTGTCCGATTAGGACAAGAAACTTGTCTTAGAAAGTGGTTCTCTGAATTAACTGAGATAAGGGACATAAAAGCACCCAACTCACAGCTTCACAGTTGAGCCGAACAATTGAGAGTTCTCATCCCCTGCTCAGTGTTACTGTGCATTCTCTGCCCACCCATTCAAGATCAGTCAGGGAGTCCTGTAGGAGCAGCTGCCCACCCAGGAAGATAAGAAAGAAGAGGCCCTGGGCTGGCTGAATACTTAGGAAAGGAAGGCTCCAAATGGCAGGGCTTCAGAGAGAATTCAGCCAGGTTTTTGGAGTGGGAAGGGTGTTTCTAGGCAAAGAACAGATACCCACAGGCTTCCATCTATGGACCGACCCTGCTAGAGCTGGCTCTTTGCAAACCCCTCCATAGGGTGGTGCCTGGACCAATCCATACCCAGCCAGACAGAAACACAGGGTTAAATACACCTGACAAGGGTGACCTTTTCCTTTATTAATTTCTTTTCATCTCATTTTTAAAGTAACTGAAAAAAACTTTCACAACAACAACAAAAAAGGCATACAGAGGTCAGCCGAGGAGATGGCCTCCTCCAGCCTGCGGCTGGTTTCCCAGTCGTCCTGGCTAGTTGGACGCCAGACAATGCCCAGTGGGTTATCCTGTGGCCTGGAGTTGCCAAAGGCTGTCTGTGGTGCTGCTGTTCTGGATTTGCCTGGCAGGCTTTCTCATCCCTTTCCCTCAGGACATCATTCCCCACCCCCATGAGGCTGACAATTCATGTGCTCTGCCCTGCTCTGTACTCCCACCCCTCCGCCAAGATCGGCTGCAGGTCCATGAACCCTGCCCGGACCCGCTGGAGTAAGAGTGTGGATCATTTCCAAAAGAATGTGGATCATTCTTTAAAGACAGAAATGGAAAATTTTATACTAATGCCTATCTAAACAGAATATGGTGGTGCCAAATGGTGTGACATGGGATATACTCTCTTCCTACCATGGAGGCGAACGTCAGGAACTCTGCTCCCCTGACCAGTGGCCTTCAGATGGTCCTGTTGACTGTCTGAAGGCCACATCATTTTCCTCTCATTTAGACAATGGCTGCATTGTCCTAGTGTCCAAAGGTCTTGGCTGGACTGGGGAAGATTTAAAGTAGACACAGCAGATGGATGAAAGTTTCTGTTCCTTGTGAGGGACTTAGTTCTGCCTTGGTGCCTTGGGGTGAATGCTGCCTCACCCACCTCTCAACATAAGTTGCAGATGTTTTAAGGCTGGTTTTGCCTGCGCTTTGCCTGTGCTGATTTGGAGTTTCCCTCTCCAGTTTCATCAGAACCCTTAGGCAGCAAAATAAAGATGGTATCCTTTGCCAGATGTAGCTGATAGAAACTGCTCAATGGGCCCACAATGCACTCTCATTCCCCCCTTTTGGAGAACCTGCTCTTCCCCTCTTTCAATCCATCAGGTTCTATCTGAGGCTGCCTATCCCAGGCCCCCCAACCCCTAGTGGGAGAGCATGTGACATAAGCTGGCCCATGTCATCATATCAGCCTGGACATGGTGATTTGATAGAGGGAAGAGTATGTGATCCAGACTGGGCCAATCAAAGTCCTTCCCAGAAATTTTATGACTTAGAGATGGAGAAGTGGCTGCTCCCATCCTTTGCCAGGAAATGGCTGCCAATGAAGAAAGCTTGAGAAAGTTAAGCAGTGAGAAGAAATGGAGAAATGGAAAAGAAAAGGAGACTATCCCTCCCTCTGTTTGATTTATTTATTTACAATAAAACAGGCCCCTTTCTACCTTTAAGTTTGCTTGAATTGGGTTTCTGTCACTTGCAATTGAAAGAGACCTGGGCGGCGGGGAGGGGCGCCTGGGTGGCTCAGTTGGTTAAGCAACTGCCTTCGGCTCAGGTCATGATGCCAGGGTCCTGGGATCCAGCCGGCATCAGGCTCCCAGCTCAGCGGGGAGTCTGCTTCTCCCTCTGACCCTCTCCCCTCTCATGCTCTCTCTCTCTCAAATAAATAAATAAAATCTTAAAAAAGAGAGAGAGAGGCCTGAGGGAAGATTCTGAGATAGATGGAGGCCCAATGGTAGTGTTTGCTGACGTCCGTATCTATACCCTTTCTATTTGTGTACACTCATATATTCACACAGGTTTCATATGGACTGGGAAAGAATGCCCTTGGAGACAGTTGATTGTATGTTTGCTATTCAGAAAGTGTGTTTGTTAAAACCACCAGCCTACAGGTTTGACTTCGCGGAAAACTCCCTCCCTGACCTTGGGCAATTGATTCATCTCTGGACCTCAGGACGACCAACCATCCCAGTTTGCCAGCCAATGGTTTCCTAGGACATGGGACCTTCACTGTAAAACCAGGATAGTCTCTGGAAGACTGGACACTTGGTCACCCTAGCTCTGTTCCATATCTGCAAAACTGAGACTGAACTAGGGAGGGGTAGGAAATTCTGCCAAACCCTGCATTCATGCCGACATTGTATCCTCACAATCCTTTGCAATATGGCCAGCTACTGTCAGTCAGAGTTGGCACCTATTTGCCAACCTTGCACTGAGTTTTTGACACGCTGGAATTTTAAGGATCAGAATTTATTG
This sequence comes from Neomonachus schauinslandi, assembly GCF_002201575.2. Taxonomy (NCBI): domain Eukaryota; kingdom Metazoa; phylum Chordata; class Mammalia; order Carnivora; family Phocidae; genus Neomonachus; species Neomonachus schauinslandi. The sequence goes on from NC_058418.1 coordinate 40,705,841, forward strand.
AGGATCAAATTTGAGTCAACCTCTGCCATAAATCCCATGTCAAACTCTCTCCAGCTTGGGCCAAATGACTTCCCTAAAACTTGTGGATCTTTTTTACAGTTTGATCGCACATTTGGGTAAATATATGGACTGGCATTAGGTTTACATATAATTCAGCTTTTCTTCTTTAGAGACTTAAACTTATTGAGTGCTCATTACCGTGAGAGCTTGTGTCTGAGTTTTGCAAATAGGCAAACAGGCTTAGCATCCAGGGCTTGTGTAAGGCTTGTGTAAGCAGCGGAGCGAGATCCCAGCCAAGGCCTGTCTGACTCCCAGCAACTCCGACCTTTCCACCATGATGCGGATTCAGTTGGATTCTGTGGTCTTTAGTCTTTGATAGGAACAGCCTACATCCCTCCCCATCGGTTGTGGGACACAAAGTCCCCAAGGACTTAAGTTTCCTCACGTTCAGGTGACAATTTGGGGTCATTCCGAGCAGCTGAAGAGCCCCAAAGTTCCATACAGCCGACAGAAAGGACCCGCGCGGGCCGCTTCCCGTCTCCAAGGTCCGGGCAGATGCCCGCAGGGCTGTTCTGCCCCGAGCAGCCCGCGGGCGGGCGAGGGAAAGAGGGCCGCGCCGCGGGAGGAGCTCTGGTTCGCGGCAGCCCAGCCGCCCCGCAGGCGGGCGGGCGGCGCATGCGCGGCGCGGGTCGTAGAGTTGTGAATGGTGCGTTTTGTTTGCCGGAGTTTGGGGCGGGCGGGCGCGCGAGGAGGAGGGGTGGGGCCGACCGGGGCGGGGCGGACGGGCGGGCTTGCGAGGTGGGCGGCGGGAGGAAGTGGCGGCGGCGGCGGCGGCCAGGGGCGGCGAGTGCTGGGTTCGCGCGGGCGGTAGGCAACGGCTGAGGCGGCGGCGGCGTGGGCTGGGCTCGAGCGGGCGGCTGCACCTCAGATTCCCGGGATTGGGAGCCCACGCGGGCGGGCGCCTGAAACAAAGGGAAGCCAGAGTCAGGGCGCCGCGGGTGGGCGGTCAGTCGGTCAGCGCGAAGCCGGCCAGCGGGTGCCGCGCAAACCCGGAGCCCGGCCGGCCGGCGCGGCCTCAGAGCGGGAAGATGCCGCGCGTCGTGCCCGACCAGAGAAGCAAGTTCGAGAACGAGGAGTTCTTCAGGAAGCTGAGCCGCGAATGCGAGGTGAGGCAGGCGGGCGGCGCTGAGGCCGCGGCGCGCCCCGAGTGGGCCCGGGCGGAGAAAAGTTCGGGCGGCGCGGCCCCGGGCAGCCCGGCGGAGGGGCAATCTCGCCCGGTCAGCCGCCTGCCCGCAGACTCTGCTTGCCCTTATCTGCGCCGCGCGGGGCGGGCGGGCGCGCAGGCGGCGTCGCGGATTTGGCTCCTGATTTCGGGCCGTCTCTGCCTTGCAGATTAAGTACACGGGCTTCAGGGACCGGCCCCACGAGGAGCGCCAGGCGCGCTTCCAGAACGCCTGCCGCGACGGCCGCTCGGAAATCGTAAGTCGGCGGGGCAGGGGCGCGGGGACCGAGGCGCGCGCGGGTCACTTGTTGCGCGGGGGCCGCCGCGGCCCAGGCCGGTTCCGGACGGCGCCGCGGACGCCGCGGCTCCCGGAACTGAGCGGGCGCCGTCTCACTTCCTACTCGGGATTCAAAATGCGAAACCAGACAGTGGCGGGCCGCGTCCTCGCGGGGACACGCTTCTCTGTGGCCCTCTGCGGGCCGTTTATGTTTCCCAGACGCGACTCGGCAAACAGTTTGCCGCGAGTGGAACTCACACCGGAACCCAACTAAACAAGGAGAGGTCCCTGTACAGGCTGTGTCATGGATTAAGGGGTTGGGGTATTTGTAAGGGAGAAAACACCCATTCGGAAAAAGAATTGGGTTTCATTCAAGGATCTGATTTCTGGGCGAGAGTTGGTTTCTCAGCACGCTAGGTTTGTTGGTAAATTTGTATGTGAAGCTGTTTCACCGCCAGTATAGCCGAGAATCTTTATACCAGTTACCTATTGTCCCAATAGAGAAAGACAAGCCCTAAAGAATGAGCCATCTTATTTTCTTAGAATGTTACGGCTCAGGAGACACAGAAAGAAACCATTATCTTTTTTCAAACCTCAAGAACGTCTCCCGTTTAGTGCCGCAGTTCCTAAAGAATTGCATGGATTTGCGAAACCCACAGTTGATCATGAGGCCTTGTTTCAGGTGGTAGATTTGGTGCTTCGCCTTCACCAAACCTTACCGTGGGGGGGGGGGAATTCAAGTGTCTCATCTCCTTTTTGGTTTGTCCTATTGGAGGTGCTAACGAGGAGGGAATGAAAAAGCCAAAGGGTAAGTAGGAAGAAGCTAAAGAAAAGAGATCTTATTAATTAAAAAAAGAAAAAAGAAGTTGAAGTACTGTATAGTGCAATCTAGTTATCTACTCTGAACTGGGCCCATTGCATTTGCAGAGACTTGAAGCTATGGTGGAGTTTGAATTTGGGTTAACAATAGGAGGACATACTGGAACATTTATTTTTCCCACCTCCTTCATGGAGAATATATTTTATTTTATTTATTTTATTTATTTATTTATTTTTAAAGATTTTATTTATTTATCTGAGAGAGAGAGTGGGAGACAGAGAGCATGAGAGGGGAAGGGTCAGAGGGAGAAGCAGACCCCCCACTGAGCAGGGAGCCCGATGTGGGACTCCAGAATCATGACCTGAGCTGAAGGCAGTTGCTTAACCAACTGAGCCACCCAGGCGCCCCGAGAATATATTTTATTGAAAAACAATGCAAATACCATAAAATTCTCCCTTTTCATCACCTAAATCAAATTTATTTTAATTTAATTTTTATTTTTTTAATATTTATTTATTTGACAGAGAGAGACACAGCAAGAGAGGGAACACAAGCAGGGGAAGTGGGAGAGGGAGAAGCAGGCTTCCCGAAGAGCAGGGAGCCCGATGCGGGGCTCGATCCCAGGACCCTGGGACCATGACCTGAGCCGAAGGCAGATGCTTAACGACTGAGCCACCCAGGCGCCCCTAAATCAAATTTATTGTTAAGAATATTTTGCTATTTATTTATTTTAAAGAGTTTATTTATTCATTTGAGACACAGAGATACAGAGAGAGAGACAGAAAGCATGAGGAGGGAGAAGCAGTCTCCTCGCTGAGCCAGGAGCTCGATGTGGGGCTCGATCCCAGGACACTGGGATCATGACCTGAGCCGAAGGCAGACGCTTAACCATCTGAGCCACCCAGGTGCCCCAAGAATATTTTGCTATTTAAAATGAAGACTTTTTAGAATTGTATTACAGGTGATGTGAAGATACTAGCTAAATTTATTAGGAGCTCTAGAATATTAGGTCACTAGTGCATGTTATGAAAGAAAATCTCCAGTTTTTAGCCCACTTCCAAGTTTCTTGAGTAGTTACAATAGTTGTATGATTAAAATGTCTAAGACACATACTTTCGGTTTTGGCCTTGAGTGGTAGAAGAATCATTCATTAGTTGATCCAGTGATTATATCATTCTTTGTCTGGGCTTCCTTTCACGAAAGGTAGATGGTATACCTAACCAATGGATTTCCTGAAGTTAATTGATGTAAGTGTGAAAGATGAGGTACAAAGTACTTCATGATTTTTTAGAGCTGAGGGTTTTTTTTGGAAACCTAATGAAGTATAGCTATTAGGTTGTTTCCTGTCACATCAGGGGCTTTACTGCATATAATTATGAATTGGAAGTATAATTTAACCCACAGTAGATCTGAATTTTTTTGCTTTATTATAATATTACTGTAATATTATAGCAGTATTATAGGTTGCTTGTATTTATCGTAAGTTTCTTTCCAGGGATAAATCAGATATTGTAGGCCTTCCTCTTCCAGATACCTGATCCTACAAATTTTAATAAGTTCTTAATATCTGACAAGTATTAAAAGTTAAAGGAGGGTAGGTTGAATTCTGTGTAAGATTTGCAGTTAATATAGGGCGCCTGGGTGGCTCAGTCGTTAAGCGTCTGCCTTCGGCTCAGGTCATGATCCCAGAGTCCTGGGATCGAGTCCCACATCGGGCTCCCTGCTGGGCAGGAAGCCTACTTCTCCCTCTCCCACTCCCACTGCTTGTGTTCCTGCTCTCGCTCTCTCTCTCTCTCTGTCAAATAAATAAAATCTTAAAAAAAAAAAAAAGATTTGCAGTTAATATTGCATATGTGTCTTAATTTGTTGAATAACGTTACTTTGTATTTGGGAAGGAATTTCACTTTTTCTAGTTCCCTCCCCCTTTGATTCAGTATTCTTCACATTTAAATTACAGGATCCCTAGCTCCTAGAGGGTGGAGACCACATTAACTTTGTGGTGTATACATTAATATACTCTCCTCTAAACAGGTACTCTGCATCACGCTTATTGTATTATAGGTTCTTGATTAATTGAATTTAGAGGTTACTTAATATAATGCCTAAATTTTTTTTTTTTAATTAGGAACAGGCTGTGGCTTTTACTTATTTGGTTGTGGAAAATAGGTGTGTAGAAGGCATTATTTTGCCTCTGTTTTGACAGCAGCTATATACAGTAAAAATACGCATAGTTACCAAAACTATTATCGACCTTTCCCCCCTCTTTTTATTCTTTTAATTTTGAATATCTTCTTAGTGTATCATTGAGGTTAATGAATTTATTTTGTATTTAGATAGATGTGATCATAACTATAAAACTTACCCAGACTCCTTATCATAGCATGAATAAAAGTGATTATGGGTAAGGGGTAGAATCTGTTTGGTCTGTTTTATTCCTCACATAAGTTCTTATTGTGGTAAGAGTGTTGGAGAAGTCTTCAACACTAATGGTAAATTAAAAGGATTCAGGTGTGGTGATGACTGTGACAGCCGTAAAAACTATATATTTGTAATCCTGAAGATGGAAGGGTAAAGGTATGTTGGATTGGCATAAGGTGTGTTATTTTACCATTAGTGAAACCTGTAGAATAATCATTGGGACAATCTGGAAATCTTACATATAGACAATGATACCACTGTATCATTTTGATGTTTTTGAACAGAATTTTCCCAATTGTTATGCGTGTGTAGATATTCCATTAAAAAAAGAGTTCTGTGGTCAAATAAATTTGCAAAATGCTATACTAGAATGATCTGTTTTTACCACTTCTCTCTCAGAGAGAGGGATCTTGATGAGATAATGGGCATGAAGTGATGAAGCAGGAAATCTCTTCTGAGGTTGGTCTTCAGACAGGAGGTGAGGTAGTAAGATCTATAGACTGTTTTTACTTAGCAGGGAGCTGATTTGGGGTACTCTGGGGGTGGAAGGATTTGTTGTTACTAGGTGAATACTAAAGAAACATGCCTTGGGGATTTTGATACAAGGCATTCATTCATGGACTGAATCTCTTACCTGCCACCACTCTACGCTGAGAATTTATTTTATTATCTGAGGCTGAAAAACTTAGTTCTTTTATCCAGCTCAAAACTATTTCTCTTATTTAGCAAATACTTAAATGGCATTTGCCTGGTACTATTATAAGCACTTTACAAATAATTAGTGGGGAAACTGAGGTACAGCTAAGTAACTTGCTTCGTCATACAGCCTAGGCAGTGTGCCTTCTAGAGTCTGCTTTTCATTTGAACTATTGTTGGTTCATTTCACTCCACTTGTCTTTTAAACTTTGTGTTAATGGGGAAAGATTTTTTTTAAAGGTTAATGTTGTAATATTGACGTTTGTTCAGTCCCTATTTATATAAAATACCACAAGAAAGAGTATCCCAGTTGATTAGGTAAATGCCATTAAAGATTTCTATAGAGATTTAGCAGTTAGGTTGACAGTTGTACCTCCAGTACCAATAATAGAAATAGGAAGAATACATTTTTATCTCTAAAGAATCTAAGCTGTTAATCACCAGGGGTACTGGTGGATAGTTGAATCATCTGATGGCTTTAAACAATTTGCCCAAAATGTGAACCCCTTCCTTTCAGTTGAAGACTCTGATTGGAAACAAAGTATGTTGTGGAACTTTAATTAGTAAAGTAAAACAAACCAAAACCTTTTCTCATTTCAACAAAAAAAGAAGAGTTTACATTTAGGTGATGAAAAATGTTGTTTTTGTGTGTGTGTGTGTGTTTCAAAATGCTTTTTACTTATTTCTTTGTTTCTTTCTGAATTTCCCTTGGGAAGAGGGACAATGCTATTTCCATTTTTTTACTTGGAGAAAATATAGTTAAATGGCTTAGGGTCTACACAGAATACTTTATTGAAATGGTTTTAGATTGTTCTGTCTGTTGAACCATGCATCCAAATCTTATTATAAATATTAGATGAATACTCTTTTGTATAGTCAGATCCAGTTCTCCTAAAGTTAAATTTCAGAAAATGCGTATTTTTTAAGTCACCTAAGGTTTTAGAGAGATGAGAAGTTCTGTCACATTACATGCTAATGTATCATTTATCAGAAGAGACAGTCCTGTGCATTTTTAACACAGGTTTAGAACATAGTGTTCCATTAGGCGAGGGAAATCAAGAGAAATTAAAATGCCTCATTTACACATCTTGAAATTGTGGTATGCTTTAAAATTCAAAATATTTAGATCTTCAGTGATTTTCAAATTTAAAAATAGAAGTTTTTAAATTCAGGGATGATGGCTTCTGGTTAGACATTAGCAATGCGAGATCCTAACGTCAGCAAAAAATGACCTGAAAGAAAGTATTGATTCCATGTCTGATTTTATATTTAAGCAGCCAATGGCAAATGTCCTCAAAATGGAATCAGATGTTTGTAACTTAATACTTAAGAAAAATGATGAGTGCATGTTTTTTACTTTTAAGTATTCTCGGTGCTGCCTGGCTTAAGACAAACTGATGTAAAAATAAATGACTGCCTGCATAATTTATGTAATGTCCTGCTCCTGATCCTGTTTGTATTGATTTTTCTAAAAGGCTTTTGTGGCCACAGGAACCAATCTGTCTCTCCAGTTTTTTCCGGCCAGCTGGCAGGGAGAACAACGACAGACACCTAGCCGGGAGTATGTCGACTTAGAAAGAGAAGCAGGCAAGGTAGGAAACATTTCTTTGTGTTTGAAATACTGTGGATTGTTCTATTAGAGACTATCGGAAGATTTACAGTTTAATGAAGAGATCTCAGGTGTGATTATATACATATATGGTCAGATTTGTTTTCATATTATAAGGATGTAAATCAATTTTTTAAATCAGTGTCAAATTTTTTTGGTATCATTCCATTACTGATTTCATGTATATAATATTCATCATAGAAACTTGTAGCCCTTAAAGAGAGTAGTGTGCTTTCTTACATGTAATATTTAAAACTTAATTCCTTTAAAAGTGTTGACAGGCTATTTTTTGTTTTACTAATCCAAGTGATTCCGGTGCTGTAAAAAAAATAAAATTAAGAGAAAAATGGGAGAAGGCTCTGTAGGCATAAAATTTAATAATAAATAGCTCATGGGTAACTTTCTACTTCTGTTAATACTGCAAATTTAATTTTGATTAAAAAACTGTGAAAACTTTAACTTGGAAATAATTTTTTTGTTTTGAGGAAAAGCTGGGAAAAGAAATTGATGCCTTAAAATTTTTATATTGGAAGTTTAGGTTGAAGATATGAAATGTTTAAGCTGAGAGCTCTATTAAATGCTAACTTAGATGTATTACATAACTTTGTGACATTTAGTAAAAAATATCTTGGAGGGCGCCTGGGTGGCTCAGTTGGTTAAGCGACTGCCTTCGGCTCAGGTCATGATCCTGGAGTCCCGGGATCGAGTCCCACATCGGGCTCCCTGCTCGGCAGGGAGTCTGCTTCTCCCTCTGACCCTCCTCCCTCTCATGCTCTCTGTCTCTCATTCTCTCTCTCTCAAATAAATAAATAAAATCTTTAAAAAAAAAAAAAAAAAAAAATATCTTGGATTGGTTCATCTTTTAATGTAGAAGTTGACTCTTATTGAAATAAAATATTAAAGAAAAATATTTTTTGGCTTCATCTTATGCTCAGTATTTCTTCTGTTCCCTTTGTGTTTCTGTACCCGTTTTGATCAACTTGCTCACTTACTCTTCTAAGTATCGTCATGAATAACATAACCTCTCACTTTATTTGCAAAACATAATACATATATAATACAAAGATTTTTGTATTAGCCTGTTTTGGGAAAAAGATTCCTGGTTTTGTATATTACAATGAAGACTTTTTGTTTAAATTTTATGAAATAAGGTGGGTTTGCTTTTTTTTTTTAAGATTTACTTATGTATTTGAGAGAGAGAGAGAGGAGATAATCTCAAGCAGACTCCCTGCTGAGCAAGAGCCCAACCCAGGGCTCGATCTCACAACCCTGAGATCATGACCTGAGCCAAACCCAAGAGTCGGATGCTTAGCTGACTAAGCCACCCAGGCACCCCCGGATTTGACCTTTTGTGGGTGACAAACCAACTAATCTTTGGAGAGGGAGAGGGGAAAATAGATTACAGAATTTTTAAAAAGAGTAATAAGTGATTTGCTTTTTTCTGTATTAGCTTGCTTGCTTGGAAGATTAAAAGCAAATGTTCCAAGTTTTACTGTTTGGTAATTCTTATATATAAGGAAGAAGTTGGGAAGTCACTGTAGGATTATGCTTTGTCTGTTTTGTGCATGTATGTGTAAGTCAATGAAGAAATTATTTTTTTCCTTGTTCAAAACACTTTCTTAACGTTCGTTTAACATGGTGGCTCAAATACTACAGACATAAACCAAAAAAAGTTATTTCCTCAACTTTAATGCTTAAACTATTTTGACACTTCAAAATGGACATCTCAATGTTACCCAAGTCTGCCAGTATTTAATAACTAATAAATGGGTGTTAACTCTACTAGAAAGTATGTTTGCTTAAATTAATGTAATGATAACTGTTTACCAGATCGAAGACCACATTATTCTTGGACTTAAGCCATTGAAATGTTTTTAGTTACATGACCAACAATAACAAAAATGTTGTATGACTTATTTTAGTGTTTAGAAGGTATGTTTTCAAATACAATTGATAGAACTGATGCAAGTTATCAGGACACTTACATTTTATTAATAGTTGTTTTAGAAGGTTTTTTTCTGTAAAAGGCCACGTATCAAATAGTTTTAGTTTTGCAGGCATGTGGTCTGTGTTGCAGCTGCTCAAGTCTGCTGTTATAGTGGAAAAGGAGCCATAGACAATATGTAAACAAATGAGTGTGGCTGTGTTCCAAGAATAGTAACAGTGGCAAACTCAGTGTCTTTCCCTCAGATTTAAATCTGTAAATGTTTATGTGTAGATTGTGTACTCTTTAAATATAATTTTTCAACACCTGTACTACGCCAGTAGGATCCAGAAGAAAAAAACATGTTAAGGCACAAAACCCAAAAACAAACAGGAAACTGCTAGTATATTGCTCCTTTCCAGTGGGATAAAGGATACCAGTGCATTTAGACAAAAGATACTGACCCATGTTTTCTCAACCATGGAGCTCAAGCTATGGGGTCTTTTAATTTTCTTACTCCTTTTTTATGGTCTCTTTCTGATAGTCATTAGCTTGTATTTCTGTCCCTACAGGACTAGGACTAGGACTAAAAGCAAAGAAAAATTGAAGGGATTTCCCCAAATGTTAATTGTTTGCCTCTGCTTCTTATTTTGGATTGCAGATCAGCATCTTTTCTTCCACGTACTCTCAGCCTAATTACTTTCTGAAGCAGCTTAGTTCTCTTCCCCATTCACACCCAACTTTGAGGAACCTAGGGTTAAGGCTTTAGAGTTAGGCATAATTAAGTCCTGGCTTCATTTACTACTATATAACTTTGTGCAAGTTATTTAACCTTTATGGTCCTCAATTTGAACATGAGGTTAATGCATACTTCCCAAGATTGCCCCAGTGATTAAATAGTGTATAAAGTGCTTAGCCCAGTATCTGACACAGTTGCTCAAAAATTCATTCATTCTGAAGGTTCTTGTTGAACACCTGTTGTGTATACTGAGCATTGTCCTAGGCACTTGAGATGCATCAGTGAACAAAACAAAGATCCTCCCCTAGAGATTGTTTTATGGAAGGAGTGAAGGATAGACAGTATTCATAATAAATAAGTTATGTAGTATTTTACGAAGTGGTAGGTGCTCTGGAAGAAAAGAAAAAGTTGAATAGAATGAGGATGATTGAGGACCAGAAATGTTTGCAATTTTAAATAGGTTGGTCTGGGTAAAGAAGGTCATGTTTGAGCAGAGACCTGAAGGAGGTTAGGGAATGATGAGCCATGTAGGTATCGGTGGAAAGACAGGAGACAGTCACTGTGAAGGTCCTAGAGTGGGAGTATGTTCGTGTGTTTGATAAGCAGCAAGCAGCCCAGTGTGCCTGGAGTAGACTGAGCAAGGAGGAGGGTAATAGGAGATGAGATCAGGGAGATAACAAGGAGCCAGTTTATGTGACCTTGCAAACACATGGATTTTTATTTTGAGTGAAATGGGGAGTAGTTTTAGGTTTTTGAGCGGATGAACAATATGATCTACCTTGGGTTTTGAAAGGATCACTCTAGCTGCTGGGTTAATAATAGGCTGTAGGGGGGCAAGAGTGAAGTAGGGAGACCAGTTTGGCTGTTGCTGTGATCTTGGCGAGAGGCTAGGGTAGTAGCATTGGAGGTGGTGAGAGGTGATCATAGTCTGAATATATTTTGAGATAGAGCCAACAGGATATGCTTATGGATTGGATGTTGGGTGTGAGAGTCGAGAATGACTCCAGTGTTTTTGGCAAGAGCAACTGGGAGTATGGGATTGCTGTCATCTGAGATAGGAAAGACTGTGGGTGGAGCAATTTTGAGGAGCAATTTAGGACATGTGTGTTTGTGGTGGTGGCTTGTTAATGCACTTCTGTTTTCTTACCGCCCACCCTTGACTTCTTTAAGTTAGGGCACTGCTTTCTCATAAGTGATCCTTCATCTGCTTATCCCAAGGGTTCAGTGGCCTGTTAAAAAGAATCAACTTTATTGAAGTATACTTGACATACAATAGAATGCACCCATTTTAATTATATAAATTTGAGTTTTAACAAATGTACGCACCCATGTAAACACTACCCACGATCAAGATAGTGTTTCAGTCACCGCCAAAAGTTCCCTTGTACCCTTTTACAGGAGTCTGGGAGTGGTTTGGCTGGATGGTTCTGGCTCAGGGCTGGGACTGTGCAGTCTCTGAAGACTTGACTGGAGCTGAAGAATCCACTTCCAGGCTCACACGTGACTATTGGTAGGTGGCTTCACTTACTAGCCATGTGTGCCTCTCCAGAGAGAGAGAAAAGAATGAAGTCACCATGCTTTTTATGACCTATTCTCCAATCACTTGTGTCTTATTCCGTCCATTAGAAAGGAGTCACTAAGTCTAGCCCACATTTGACAGGGAAGGAGGAATTCACATACATGGGTGTGTGAATACCAGGACACTGGGATCATTGGGGCTATCTTGGAGGCTGGCTACTGCAATATTCACTTAAATTTAGTGAACTCTGAAATATTAGAATGCTAATAGGAGACAGAACCTGCATATTCTCTTTGATTTGAAATATGGCTTTATGATCTAAGAAAATGGGCTCACCAAAGTCAGTCCTTTTATTCATTCTTTCTGCCTTTGTGTTCATAGGAATATTTTCAAACCAAAGGTCTTCAATAAGGAAGGCCTGTTAATGGATAACTGACCATAAATAGGTATTTCATGTAAGATCAAATCAGAGCATTCAAGTTTATACCGTCTCTCAAATATATTTGAAACTTCTGCACCCAGGTGTCTAGTGAGCTGTCTGCATTGGCTCTTAACAACAATCTTTTTTAGAAGAGGTTTAAAATAAAACAATGTAGTAGAAAGAGCTGTCTGTCAAAAGACAATCATAGCTATTTTTTTTAACCTGGAAATGGGAATCAGAATGTCTGTCCTCTTCCTATACCTCATGTGAGGATTAAATGAAGTACTAGAATATGTGAAAATGCCTTTTAAATTGTAATACCCCGTCCAAAATTAGGCTGTTTGATGGTTTTGTAGGGTGAAATTATAGGTAACTTAATTATGGAGTTTTAGTGCTATGGTGTGCCTTAGGTCAGCTTCACTTGTAACTGTACAGTGTTGGAACACCACATCTTTCCCAAGTGTCCATCCTGGTGTGTTATAAACCCTGACAGCCAAAGTGTTCGTAATTCTGCCTGAATCTAAACTGCTTTTCTCTCATTTCGCTTTCAGAAGGCAAGGAAAGCAACCAATTGGAATTTAAGTCATTCTTAGTTAAATTTTTGTAGGCCAAGCAACTTCTAATTCCTTTGATCTTTCCTCTTAGGACCCATTTCCAATTGCTTTTTATTTCAAACAAATGCAAATGATTATGTTTCACCATAAGTTATTAGTCTTGAATGGTCAGATTAATGGTTTTTGCATGCATTCTTTGTTTTATAAAGCCTGGGTTAGGGTTTCAAATTAATTACTGTATATGATTACTACATGATCCTAGTTTTTGAGTATAAAGATAAAGGGTATGAAAAGTATTTTATAAACTGAAAAAAAAATGAACTTTTACAGTGCTACTGTTTATCATTTTTTCTGTAGAAATTGAGTATACTATCTAGTGTTACTACATTGGCCCCAGAGAAAGAGAGGTTAAAATTTTTTTTAACAGTTGCATTTCTATTTATAACTTCTGATTTTAGTTGATAGTCAAATAACATTACTAGCACACATTGAGAAGTAGTTATGAAGTATATGTTATTAGAGCAGATGCTTTTTTTTTTTTTTAAAGATTTTATTTATTTATTAGAGAGCGAGCGAGAGAGAAACAGCATGAGAGAGGAGAGGGTCAGAGGGAGAAGCAGGCTCCCCGCTGAGCCGGGAGCCCGATGTGGGACTCGATCCCAGGACCCTGGGATCATGACCTGAGCCGAAGGCAGTCGCTTAACCAACTGAGCCACCCAGGCGCCCTAGAGCAGATGCTTTTAAGAAATTTTGGTGTCTTATTTTTTTCTTCCCTGAACTTCTGTACTTAAAACTGAAATCTTCTATCATTCATTTTCATGAGCATAAGTAAAGCAAAATTTAACAGCATTTGATTTAATGAATGAGGACAGACTCTTGTTTTAAATGGTTTTTCCAGAGGTCTGTGATTCTGCTGCTTCTGGAGCATTTTGCTTACTTGCCTGCAGGATCTTTGTCCCAAAATAAATATTGTGTCTGTTTATATACCATCCACAATTTGGCAGGGTGTAGAGGACTCCTTGATGTTAGCTTTGAGAAATCCCTATTCAAGCTCAACCAGTTCCTTCTCCTCCTCAGACAGCCCAGTCACTCCAAATAAAAGATAGCTGTGGTAAAGCTTTGGAATGTGATTTTCCTCAAGAGAAATTGAGACAACTTTACAACTAGTTTGTCAGATCAAGATTTTAAATATGTCTACTCAACTAAAATATGAAGTATATTTTCCAGTGTTTAGTTATTGGCAATTTGGTGCGTTGGAGTAAGTAATCTGTTTTTGTTTGCTTGTTTTAAAGCAGACATTTATTTATTTATATTATTTTATTTATTTTTTTCATCATGTTAAGTATACTCTTCAATCTCCATGGTCTGTTTCATCCATCCCCCTTCCCCCTTCCTCTCTGATAACTGTCAGTTTGTTCTCTATAGTTAAGAGTCTACTCTTGGTTTGTCTGGTTTTCTAAAATATATTTTAAGTATACTATAATATTTTTTTTAAAGATTTATTTGAGAGAGAGAGATCATGAGCAGGGGGGAGGGGTAGAGGGAGAAGCAGACTCCCTGCTGAGCAGGGATCCTGACGTGGGACTTTGTCCCAGGACCCCGGGATTAGGACCTGAGCAGAAGGCAGATGCTTAACTGACTGAGCCACCCAGGTAGCATATCCACACAACTATAATATTTAAATAACTGAATTATAAAGTTTAGAACTGGCAGCCTTATGCTTATATTTTTTAAAGAAAAGGGTTTTTTTGTTTGTTTGGTTCTTGTTTTTTTTTTTTTTTTTTTTTTTTCAAGATTTTATTTATTTATTTGAGAGAGAGAATGAGAGAGAGAGAGAGCACATGAGAGGGGGGAGGGTCAGAGGGAGAAGCAGACTCCCCGCCGAGCAGGGATCCCGATGCGGGACTCGATCCAGGGACTCCAGGATCATGACCTGAGCCGAAGGCAGTCGCCCAACCGACTGAGCCACCCAGGCGCCCATGGTTCTTGTTTTTTTAAAAAGATTTTATTTATTTATTTATTTGACAGAGAGAGACAGCGAGAGAGGGAACACAAGCAGGGGGAGTGGGAGAAACAGGCTTCCCGCGGAGCAGGGAACCTGATGCGGGACTCGATCCCAGAACCCTGGGATCATGACCTGAGCCGAAGGCAGACGCTTAACGACTGAGCCACCCAGGCGCCCCTTAAAGAAAAGGTTTTATTTCAATAATTTTTAAATCCAGGAGGGAGACTTGACCGACTTCATGCATAAACAAGATGGTTTAAGAATTATTACCTTCCAGTTAGAGTTACATTAATTTGCAAATATGTAAATATATCTCCACAGTATTTGAAGATTGTGTGTTCTCTTTTTCCTTTCTCTTAAATTGTGTTATTTGTCTGAATTTACCTTTTAGCATTAAGGTAAAATTTTTGTATTGGCCTTATCTGAATTATATATTCCAAGTTAAAGAAGACTGAAATAATATGTCTAAGAGGAACCTCCTAATTCTTTCCCTCCTTCCTTCTGCTTTTTTTTTTTTTTTTTAAGATTTTATTTATTTATTTGACAGAGAAAGACACAGTGAAAGAGGGAACACAAGCAGGGGGAGTGGGAGAGGGAGAAGCAGGCTTCCTGCCTAGCAGGGAGCCCGATGCAGGGCTCCATCCCAGGACCCTGGGATTGTGACCTAAGCTGAAGGCAGACGCTTAACAACTGAGCCACACAGGAGCCCCTTCCTTCTGCTGCTTACCCCAGTATTTTTTAATGATTAATTCAAACACTTCAAGGATAAAGACTGCTGAAACTCACAATCCTGAGATCAAGAGTCACATGCTCCACCAACTGAGCCAGCCAGGCACCCGCTGTGTATTTCCTAATACAATGTTTCATACAATGTCAAGGCTACCTCAACTTTAAATTTGACTCATAATAAAACTTCAGTTGCAAAAATATCTGATAACTTATATTTAGAATACATAAAAAACTCTCACATCTCAATTATAACCTAATACAAAAAAATGGACCAAGGATTTGAATGGACACTTCACCAAAGATATACAAATGGCACATAAAACATGCTCAACACTGTAAGTCACTAGGGAGATGCAAATTAAAAGCAAAGAATACCACTGTATACTCATTAAAGTAGCAAAATGAAAAAGACTGATGGCACAAAGTGTTGATAAAGATTTAAAGTGACTGGGATGCCTGGGTGGCTCAGTTGGTTGAGCGTCTGCCTTCGGCTCAGGTCATGATCCCAGGGTCCTGGGATCGAGTCCCGCATCGGGCTCCCTGCTTGGCGGGAAGCCTGCTTCTCCCGCTCCCACTCCCCCTGCTCGTGTTCCCTTTCTCGCTGTGTCTCTCTCTGTCAAATAAATAAATAAAATCTTTAAAAAAAAAAAAAGATGTAAAGTGACTGCAACCCTCATATACAGCTAATGGGAATGCAAAATTATACAGCCACTTTGGGTGTTTTGAGATGACCCAGCAATCTGAGTTCTATGTATCTACCCAAGAGAAATGAAAACATATGTCCACATAGGAGACTTGTATGTAAATGTTTAAAGCAGCATTATTCGTAATAACCAAAAAAGGGGAAATAACCCCAATGGCTAACAACTGGTAAATGGGTAAACAAAATGTAGCATATCCACACAATGGCATACCGCTCAGTGATAAAAAGAAATGGACTATTATACACACAACATAGATGTATTTCAAAAGCAAGTTGCTAAGTGACAGCTAGACACAAAAGTCTGTATACTGTATGACTCTGTTTATATGAAATTCTAGAAAAGACAAAACTATAGTAATAGAAAGCAGATCAGTGGTTGCCTGGACCAGGGAGTGAGAGGACTGACTGAATGCAAAGGGGCATGGGAAAACTTTCTGAGGTTATAGAAATGTTCCAATCTTGCCACTGCCCATATATATATATGGTCATATAATATATATATATTTTAAGATTTAGAGAGAGATAGAGGGAGCACTTGAGTGCGGGGGGTGGGGTGCAGAGGGAGAAAGAGTCTTAAGCAGAGTGCTGAGCGCGAAGCCTGACCTGAGACTCAATCTCACGACCCAAGCCGAAACCGAGTTGGGTGCTTAACCGACTGCGCTACCCAGGCACCCTTTGTTTTTTATATATATCTCAATACCAATTGAAAAAAATCAATTATGAGGGAAAATGGGAAGCAGTGAAATTAGGATATAGCAGTCCTACCCCAAAATTATAGTTGATATAAATGCATGCGACTCTTGATCTCGGGGTTGTAAGTTTAAGCCCCATGTTGGGTACAGAGATTATTTAAAAATACAATCTTTTTTTTTTTTTAAAGATTTTATTTATTTATTTGAGAGAGAGAATGAGAGAGAGAGCACATGAGATGGGGGAGGGTCAGAGGGAGAAGCAGCCTCCCCGCCAAGCAGGGAGCCCGATATGGGACTCGATCCAGGGACTCCAGGATCATGACCTGAGCCGAAGGCAGTCGCCCAACCAACTGAGCCACCCAGGCGCCCTAAAAATACAATCTTTAAAAATATAATAAAATAACTTTTTTCCTGACAAAGGAAATAGGGAAAATTTGGAAAATAAACTTTTTAGAAAAGATACCCAAATCATCCATAATGTACCACTTACGAAGTCATTGTTAATTGGTATAGGAAATGTTGGGGTTTGGAGCAAACAACCAACAGAGAATTCTTGAGACATCTTCAGTGCAAAAAGATGGTTTTATTAAAGCACGGGGACAGGATCCGTGGGCAGAAAGAGCTGCACCAGGGTCATGAGGAGTGGCCAATTAAATACTTTCAAGTTGGGAGGGGATTAGGGATAGTGTAAGTCTCTAAGGAATTTTGGAAGCAAGGTTTCCAGGACCTTGAGGGGGCTAGCTATTGTTAGGAAAAGGTCATTTATATGTTCTCACTGATAAGTGGAATTTAAGAAACAAGGCAGAGGATCATAGGGGAAAAGAGGAAAAAATGAAACGACGAAACCAGAGAGGGAGACAAACCATAAGAGACTCTTAATCTTAGGAAACAAATTGAGGTTGCCTGAGGGGAGGGGAGTGTGGGATGGGGTAACTGGGTGATGGACATTGGGGAGGGTATGTGTTGTAATGAGCACTGGTTATTATATAAGACTGAATCACAGACCTGTCCCCTGAAACAAATAATACATTATATGTTAATTAATTGAATTTACATTTAAAAATAAGTAAATCTTTAAAAAAAAAAAAAGGTCATTTATTTACTGTCTAATAAAACCCTAGTCATGATTACCCTTCAGATTTATATCAGTGGGCCATATGCTTGGAGGATGATTGCCAACATACATCTGTGTGGGAGGGGGAGATAAAGAAAATTTCCAAAGGAATTTTTATGTGTTAAGACCTATTTGATATAGCATTTACTTTTTATTTTATCTTTGAATTTTCTGCACATCTTGTTAGTAATTGTTGGATACTTTTTTTTTTTTTACCTGACTTTACGAAAAAATGTGTTGTCTTTTTTCTTTTTAAGTTTTATTTATTTAAATAATCTCTGCACCCCATTGGGGCTCAAACTCACGACCCCAAGATCAAGAGTCACATGCTCTTCCAACTGAGCCAGCCGGGTGCCCCTGTTATCTTTCTCATCTTACTGTTATTAACTATGAAAGAATAGAAAAATTAGAAATAAGTAGATACCTTTGTATAAGAAAGAAGCAACAAAATGATTATCAGTGTTAATTTTTAGAATAAAAAGATGAGAAATGTAGACGTTGATGTACTTAGTGAGTACACACACAGTTTCCATCCATCTAGGAAACCTTTGCAAAATAATCTAGAAAACAGTAGTCATATCGTACAGGTGGTGATCATGAAAACTCTTTCACTCCTACAAAACACTTTGAGTATTCTAGTAAAGGCATTTTGGGAGGGCAGAAAGTTTATAACTACCTCTGAATGGATGGGACTCCCTTTGCTACTGTGTACTTTTATTTCCTCATTTAAGAATTAGAGTAATAGCTGAGCAATATTCCACTGCATATATATGCCACATCTTCTTTATCCATTCATCAATTAATGGATATTTGGGCTGTTTCCATAATTTGGGCATTGTAGATAATGCTGCTGTAAACTTCAGGGTGCATCTACCCCTTCGATTTAGTATTTTTGTGTTCTTTGGGTAAATACCTAGTAGTGCAATTGCTAGAATTTTGGGTAGTTCTATTTTTAACTTTTTGAGGAACCTCCATACTGTTTTCTAGAGTGGCTGCACAAGTTTGCATTCCCACCAACAGCGCAAGAGGGTTCCCCTTTCTCCACATTCTCGCCAACACCTGTTGTTTCTTGTGTTGGTGATTTTAGCAAAGGGGAAGTGGATGGGGGGATGGGTTAAATTGGTGATGAGGATTAAGGAGTGCATTTGTTGTGATGAGAACTGGGTGTTGTATGGAAGTGTTGAATCACTGTATTGTACACCTTAAGGTAATAGTATACTGTATGCTAACTGGAATTTAAATTAAAACTTAAAAAAAAAAATTAGAATAATAATAGCACAGTTCTGTAGCACTGGCTATATGCCAGGTGCTGTTTTAATTGATACACAGATAACATACACTGATACTTTTATAATTTCCATTTTACTGGTAAGAAAACATTTGTAAATTTTAATACTGTTTAGCTTGAGCAGGCTCAGAGACTTTATTTCTTTCATAACAGTTCTTGGATACTTCGTTTTCTACAAAGGATTAGAAGCCCCGGCCTAGCTAACAAGTTCTTCACGTTATAAATATTCTTTTTTTTTTTTTTTTTAAAGATTTTATTTATTTATTTGAGACAGAGAGAATGAGAGACAGAGAGCATGAGAGGGAGGAGGGTCAGAGGGAGAAGCAGACTCCCCGCCGAGCAGGGAGCCCGATGCGGGACTCGATCCAGGGACTCCAGGATCATGACCTGAGCCGAAGGCAGTCGCTTAACCAACTGAGCCACCCAGGCGCCCCACGTTATAGATATTCTAGACTAGATGTTATAGACATTATAGACTAGACATTATAGATGGTGCTATGGTAGGGAGTTTAATTATTGTACCTTTTTTTATGAAAGTATACAATGTACACATTTGAAAATTATTATATCATAAGGTTTTCAGTTTAGGATGGGCCCTCTCAAACTGATGTATATTTAGGAACCAAGAATTTAAGATAATACTTAAAATGTGCCTTTTGGTGCCTTTAGTACCCTGGAGCTGTGCTATACTGTGTGTCTGAAGAAGGAAAGCGCCAAGTCAGGGAATGTTTGACAGGCTATTTTTGTGGATGAAAACCTTTTTTCCACGTATACAACCAATACTGAGCCTTTGTGTTTTAAAACTTCAAATGTAAAGGCAGGTTAATCTTCAGATTAAAACGAAAGGATAGCTTAGAACATGTGACTTCAACATTTCCATTAGGAGAATTTAGATGTTTTTCAAGCAAACAATATTCTGCCTATATTAAGTGACAATTTTTAATAAGTATCTGACCTCACTTAGAGAATATTGCTTTAAATAATGGCCCTTTTGAAGAATCCTCCAAATTTCTTAGGGTATTGCTTATTCGTGATAGCAGCTTTTCAGTCCTGGCTTGCCATTCCTTTGCTATCCAGAACATTTCTGGGCCATTTTAAAATTTGAAATAAAATTCACCTAACAAAATTTGCCATCTTACCCATGTTATTTTTTTATTTTTTTATTTTTATTTATTTATTTTTAAAGATTTTATTTATTCATTTCACAGAGAGAGACATAGTGAGAGAGAGAACACAAGCAGGGGGAGTGGGAGAGGGAGAAGCAGGCCTCCCGCCGAGCAGGGAGCCCAATGCGGGGCTCGATCCCAGGACCCTGGGATCATGACCTGAGCCAAAGGCAGATGCTTAACCGACTGAGCCACCCAGGCGCCCCCATCTTACCCATTTTAAAGTGTACAATTCAGTGGTTTTTAATATATTCACCATGTGCATCCTTCATCACCATCTAATTCCAGAACATTTTCAGAATTTTTTTTTTTTTTAAAGATTTTATTTATTTGACAGAGAGACACAGTGAGAGAGGGAACACAAGCAGGGGTAGGTGGGAGAGGGAGGAGCAGGCTTCCCGCCGAGCAGGGAGCCGGATGCGGGGCTTGATCCCAGGACCCTGGGATCATGACCTGAGCCGAAGGCAGACGCTTAACGACTGAGCAACCCAGGCGCCCCGATTTTAAATACGTTTTGAAAATCTGCAGACCAGTTTTTAAGGTGATCACCCCCAGGCACTGTGGTAGGTGATTTACATTATCACTCATTCTGTTAACCCTGCACTATATAGTGAAATCTTTTATTTGATTTTGGAACACATTTGGTGATAGCTTGATTTTACAGCTCAGGAACCTGAGGCCCAGGGAGGTCAAATAAATCTTCAGAAGTCATGTAATCTGTTTCCTAGGTAGAGCCAGGATCCAGACCCAGGTCTTTTTTACCCCAGAAATCTGTGTTGTTTGCAACATACCACACTGCTGCTAATAAATGATCATTAGGTAAGTTGCCAGAAACTCCACATCCTACCTTCTAAAGGCTTATATTATTTTAGCCCACTAAGTTACTCTTTCCATTACTCTGAATAACCACTAATATTTTAATGTGGTCCCTTTAGACCTCATTTTGATGACTTCAGAACAACCTTTAACCTTCATCTTTTTCTTTTTAACCTTTTGACTTGATTTTTTTTCTTTTTTTTTTTTTTTTAAAGATTTTATTTATTTATTTGACAGAGACAGAGTTAGCGAGAGCAGGAACACAAGCAGGGGGAATGGGAGAGGGAGAAGCAGGCTTCCCACCGAGCAGGGAGCCCTATGTGGGGCTCGATCCCAGGACCCAGGGATCATGACCTGAGCCGAGGGCAGACGCCTAAAGGCTGAGTCACCCAGGCACCCCTTGATTTGTTTTTCTAAATTCCAGTGCGAATGATGTTCACTATGGACAGTTATGCTGATAGACAACTACACATAATTTTTCTGTATTAATAGTATGTTCATAATTTAGTAAAAGTAGTTCCAATATTTTAAAAAATAATTCTTACAGAGTTGACTCGAGAATGGATTACAATAAACAGTATCCGCCTCTTTCATTTCATTACCTTTTTGGGGTTTTTTTGGTCTTAAGCGAAGAATTTTGTCATTTAATTTTATAAACTTTTACTTGAAATTGTGCCACTTTGGTCAGAACATTCCAGAACTCTCTTAAACATGCATTGTTTGTTTTGAATCATAGAACGAAGATGGCAGAACTAGTAAGTTATTTTGGGGGTAGGGGGAAGTATTCATATATGTTCTATAGTCATATAAAGTGTTCGTGATATTCTGGGTGTTATGGATTTATTGACTATCCAGTCTCTGTTTATTCTTTAGGGAAATAGTCTATTTCCACACTCCCTAAATACTTAGAAAACATTAATAATGCAGTTCATTAATGCCACTGTGGTTTAAGTAAATATATAGAGTCAGGAGTTCTGGATGCTAACTTCTGCCACCTAACTTTATGACCTTCTGCAAGTGAATTATTTAATATCTCCTACTTTAATTAATTTATATAATCTCTGCACCCAATGTGGGGCTTGAACTTATGACCCCAAGATCAGGAGTCACACACTCTACTGAGTGTGCCAGCCAGTCACCCCAATATCTCTCACTTTTAACTTCTTCAATTAAAAAATGGGTAAAGGACTCAAATAGATGTTTCTCCAAAGAAGATACAGAAATAGCCAGTAAGCACATGAAAGATGTTCAGCTTCACTAATCCTTAAGGAAATACAACTACAATGAAAAATATTACCTTATACTTATTAGCATGGCTACTGTCAAAAAAACAGAAGAGGTGTTGGCAAGGGTGAAAAACAAACCCTTGAGCAGTGTTGGTGGGAGTACAGAAGAGTATAGCCGCTGTGGAAAACAGTATGGTGGTTCCTCAAAAAAGTACAGAACTACCATAAGATCCAGCAGTTCTACTTCTGGGTATACACTCAAAAGAACTGAAAGGATCTCAAAGACATATGTATACCCATGTTCATAGCAGCATTATTCACAATAGAAACATAGAAACAATCCAAGTGTCCATCCATAGATGAATGGATAAGCAAAGTGTGGTATATAACATACAAGGGAATATTATTGCGCCTTCTAAGGAAGGAAATTCTACAATATGCTACACGATGGATGAATCTTCAGGACATTATACAAAGTGAAATAAGCCAGGCATAGAAAGACGAGTACTGTATGATTTCACTTATATGATGAGGTACTTAAGAGTAGTCACATCATAGCAGAATGGTGGACACCAAGGGCTGGGGGGAAAGGAGAATAGGAAGTTGTTGTTAAATGGGTTTAGAGTTTGGGCGCCTGGGTGGCTCAGTTGGTTAAGCGACTGCCTTCGGCTCAGGTCATGATCCTGGAGTCCCTGGATCGAGTCCCGCATCGGGCTCCCTGCTCGGCGGGGAGTCTGCTTCTCCCTCTGACCCTCCCCCCTCTCATGTGCTTGCTCTCTCTCATTCTCTCTCTCTCAAATAAATAAATAAAAATCTTTAAAAAAATAAAAATAAAAAAAATGGGTTTAGAGTTTTAGTTTTATAAAATGAAAAGAGTTATGGAGAAACTCCTGTGAAAAGGTGGTAGAATCATACAATAGAATAAAAAATACAGAGCAGCCCACTCCCTCTGACCATTAT
Source organism: Neomonachus schauinslandi (assembly GCF_002201575.2). Lineage (NCBI taxonomy): Eukaryota > Metazoa > Chordata > Mammalia > Carnivora > Phocidae > Neomonachus > Neomonachus schauinslandi. The sequence goes on from NC_058418.1 coordinate 40,728,739, forward strand.
TTCCTCCAGATCTCCAGCAAACTTTGAGAAGTGGCTCACACTGTGCCACATGCCCCAAATCCAGTGTGAGCCTTAGGTTTTCTGCAGCCTACTCATGACTCCTCACAAACTTCCCCAGAGGGTCCCTTCACATTTGTAGGGAAGCTGAAAGTCCAGACTTGACTCTCAGACTCTGGTCAGCTTATCTCCTAGGAGCTTTCATGTTAAAAGTGACATAACAGTCCTTTACTGACACTGCCATGAAGTCTGTGCTGCTTATGTTCAGTCTTCAAAACTAAACAGTGCATTGTTTAGAAATACATGCACAGGAAAAAAACACATGCTTAGGAATAAAATGATAAAGCAAGGGAATAAATATAATTGAATTTTATTGAATTAATTAAATTGTTTTTTTGTTGTTGAGTTTTAGGAGTTCATGTTAATTTCATGTTAATTTTGAATATGAATCCCTTAACAGATCTATGGTTTGCAAATATTTTCTTCCATTCTGTGGGTTGCTTTTTTACTCTGTTGATAGTATCGGTATTTTTTTAAGATTTTTTTATTTTTTATTTTTTATTTATTTATTTGAGACAGAGAGAATGAGAGACAGAGAGCACGAGAGGGAGGAGGGTCAGAGGGAGAAGCACACTCCCCGCTGAGCAGGGAGCCTGATGCGGGACTTGATCCCGGGACTCCAGGATCATGACCTGAGCCGAAGGCAGTCGCTCAACCAACTGAGCCACCCAGGCGCCCTAGATTTTTTTTTTTTTTTAAGTAATCTCTACACCCAATGTGGGGCTCAAACTCAAGATGCTGAGATCAAGAGTCACATGCTCCACCAATTGAGCCAACCAGGCGCACCAGAAGTGTCTTTAGATGCAGAAAAATTTTAAATGTTCATAAAGTCCTATTTGTGTATTTTTTGTTGTTATCTGTGTCTTTGGGGTCATCTCCAAGAAATCATTGTCAGATCCCCCCCCCGATGGCGGGGCTCGATCCCAGGACCCTGGGATCATGACCTGAGCCGAAGGCAGACGCTTAATGACTGAACCACCTACATGCCCCTTTTTTGAGTTAATTTTCATATATAGTGTTAGGTAAGGGTCCAACTTCATTCTTTTGCATGTGGGTATCCATTTTCCCAGCACCATTTGTTGAAAAGACTGTTCTCACGCCCTTGTCAAAAATCATTTGCCCCTATACAAGAGGGTTTATTTCTGGGCTTTCTCTATTCTATTCCATCAGTCCATATGTTTGTCTTTATTCCAGTATTACACTCTTTTGATTACTGAAGCTTTGTAGTAAGTTTTGAAGTCAGGAAGTAGGAGTCCTCGAGTTTTGTTCTTTTTCAAGACTGTTTTGACTACTCATGGTCCCTTGAGATTCCATATGAATTTTAAAATGGATTTTTCTATTTGGTTAACACATCCATTTATTGAATATGTGTGTGTGTGTATATATACAGTCTATTAAGTTACAGGTACATTCTGAATTCATGTTATGATTCTCTTTTGAACTGTAAGGAGGAGATTGGTAAATTACCTTAAATCACTTTGGAAGAAGCTATTTTTCACACTTACATGCAACCAAATTATGATTCAGAGGCAAGTGAGATTGAATGACTGTCTTAGTGATTATCCAGCAGGCAAGCGGTTGACTGCATTTATGAACAGGGAGGATCATGTGGCTAAAGGAAGATGAGTCAGAACCAAGTATCTTCTAAAGGAATCTGTTAAATAGACTACAGAAATGATTACAACTGAAAGGCAGGGTACACACTTCATTAGCAGAATACCTTGTTTTCATTGGTGTGTGTGCCATCCCAGTATTACTGCATATCTGCTGATTCATTGGTGACAATAATTGTTCAGTTCTCTCAAAAAAAGGGGGGGGGGCTTTTTTCGCTTGCAGAGAAATCACTGTGTAAAACATTGGAAATGTGCTTGCAAGCAGTCAGTGTTTCTGTGGTGCTCTATGTGTTTCATAAGTTTTATGTATGTTATCTTAACTAATTTTTATTATCACATACGAAAGAGGTATTATTTAGCCCTGATTTTATATGTAAGGAATTAGAGGCTTATTAGCAAACTTAAATAATTTGTCTCAGACACACTGATAGAGCTAGAATTTTTTTTTTTTAAGATTGATTGATTGATTTGACAGAGAGAGACACAGCAAGAGAGGGAGCACAAGCAGGGGGAGTGGGAGAGGGAGAAGCAGGCTTCCCGCGGAGCAGGGAGCCCGATGCGGGGCTCGATCCCAGGACCCTGGGATCATGACCTGAGCCGAAGGCAGACGCTTAACTGACTGAACCACCCAGGCACCCCTAAACTCATTTTTTTTTTTTCAAATGGTTAGCCAGTTTTCTCATTTCCACTGGTTAAATAAAACATTCTTTTACCATTGATTTGAAATGTTGCCTTTTCCATTTATTAGACTTACATACTCATTTTTAATTTTTTGTTTATTCCAGTACGTTTTTCCTGATGCCATAGCACTGGTACATGGGTACTGATTGCATTGTTACATGTTTTAATATCCAAAAGGGCAGAAAAATACTTTCTTACATTTTCTTGGCTAGTCTGGTTCTTTTGTATGAACTGCAGACTTAATTCTCAAGTTCCAGAAAACATCAATTTGAGATTTCATTGGAATTTTATTAAAAAAAGTATTACTTTGGGGTAAATTGGCATTTTTAGTCATACCATTAGAAAATACCACATCTCGGGGCGCCTGGGTGGCTCAGTTGGTTGAGCGACTGCCTTCGGCTCAGGTCATGATCCTGGAGTCCCTGGATCGAGTCCCGCATCCGGCTCCCTGCTCGGCAGGGAGTCTGCTTCTCCCTCTGACCCTCCCCCCTCTCATGTGCGCTCTCTCTCTCTCTCTCTCTCTCTCACTCTCTCAAATAAATGAATAAATAAAATCTTTAAAAAAAAAAAAAAAGAAAATACCACATCTCACTAGTTATTCAAGTCATTTTCTGTTTTTCAAAAATTAGGTATTATCTTCTTATAGAGTGTACATGTTTCTTATAAAATTCATTCTTAGTAGTTGATACTTTTATTGCTCTTTTTTTTTTTTTAGGATTTTATTTATTTGACAGAGAGAGACAGCGAGAGAGGGAACACAAGCAGGGGGAGCAGGCTTCCTGCCGAGCAGGGGGCCCGATGTAGGGCTCAATCCCAGGACCCTGGGATCATGACCTGAGCCGAAGGCAGACGCTTAACAACTGAGCCACCCAGGCACCCCTATTGCTGTTTTAAAATGAGCTTTTTTTCATCTTATTTTCTAAAGAGTTACTATTGTAAGCTAAGAAAGTTGTTGGTTTTTGTATATTGTTTTTATAACCGGCCACTTTCTTGAATTAATTAATTCAGTTAGTTTTTCAGTTGAGTATTTTGGATTTTTCAGGTAGATAATCTTCAGTCACATTTATATGCAAGTTTGTTAGAACTGTAGTCTTTAAAAGGAGGTTGGAAAGCTGATGGATTCAGACTTCCTACAATTTTACTATCATGGGTACCTTCCAGTAACCTTCAGAGTTAAGTGAGTCCTACTTAAATGTAAGGAGTGAATTCAATTTTAATTCTTACAGTTCTTTTTTTATGTATTCAGCTCTTCCTCATTAAAGACTGTTAACTGATGTGGGAATCTTTTTTGGGTGGTAGGATGTACACCTTTTTAAAATTCCTGGTATATTCCCACCGCCTTGGATGATAATACCCTACACAAAAGGATAGGTAGTAAACGTTTGTTGGGTAGGTGGATCTTTTTAAATTGAAATTAGAGGGAAGCCAGAAGAAACCATTTCTAAATTCCAGCTCTATTTCTGCTTTTCTGTTAATCATTATTCAAATATTTACTGAGGACCTAAGAGGCTGGTTATTCTCTATTACTGTTTTCTCTAATAACTTAATTTCTAGATTAGAGTCACAAGTGTTTAAGCTCTAGAAATTTATTACAGAGAAGTGAAACAGTCTTTCCAATAGAAATGGGTTTTTGATGGTGAAGTATCTGTTTCTGTTTTTGTTAATAGCTTTAGACAGTTGTGTCTATATTGATTTTATGGCTTAGCACTCCTGTGCATGAGAGTGTTGTTTGCAAATCTACTGTTCTTCTGTTTTAATTACCTTGAAATTATTTTCTTTAGAACCACTCAGAAAAGATAGCTCTTTCTGCTGTTCGGTTGTATCCTCAATTTCTATTCCCAGCACAGCTACCTAGGAACTAGAAACACTAAACGGCTATAAATATATAGTATTGTAGAAGAAAGGGCAGTTGAGGATGCCACTTCTTATTCCAAGTTTATATATTCTCAGAATAAGTAGACTCCAGACTCAAGATATCAGAGAGAGAACTGTTTTGTGCAAGTTGATAAATGAGAGGGCTGGGGGGGCGCCTGGGTGGCTCAGTCGTTAAGCGTCTGCCTTTGGCTCAGGTCATGATTCCAGGTCCTGGGATCGAGCCCCGCATCTGGCTCCCTGCTCCGCGGAAAGCCTGCTTCTCCCTCTCCCACTCCCCCGCTTGTATTCCCTCTCTTGCTGTGTCTCTCTCTGTCAAATAAATAATAAAATCTTTAAAAAAAAAAAACAAAAACGAGAGGGCTGGGTTCTCTCATACCCTTTCTCTGACATTGACGTTTCAAAACACAGGTTAACTAATTTTTACCTATTTAGGAAGTTCGGTCCATTTACTAAATGAAGGGTATTTATCATCTCACAGGCTTTGTGCTACAAAGATCTTGTTGCCTATGAGGGAAGAGGAAGAATGAAGTTTTTACTGCCATGATTGAATCCTTTTTGCTTTGTACACCCTTTGGGGAATCTGATGAAAGTAGTGAACTTCTGTAGAAAAATGCACATGGGTTCAAACAAACACATTTTTACATAGAATTTCAAGATGTTTCTAGTCTTTTTGAAACTTAGCCATAAACCCAAACTCCCATTTGTTCTTTAAACTCCGGACTAAGAACTCCTACCTTAAATAAAAACATTGCTAAAAGTTATGAGCGACCTAAGATCCTGTAACACAATACTTAGATATCTGATGCATTCAACAAAGTGGAAGTTTTTACTTGGGGGCCTATAACTTAATCTTCAGCCACTAGGTTCCTTAAATGTTTTTCTCTCTCCTCACTGACTATTCATAGCCGGTCGGCTTTGCTGGGTTCTTTTCTTCTACCCAGCATATAAAAGTTGGATTTCCTCAGAGTTCTTCCTGGGCCCCCTTCCTTTCTCCTTCTACTTATTGCTTGAGGAATCTCTTCCTCTCTCTTGGACTTAAATACCATTGTATGATTGATGGCTGCCAGATTGTATCATCAGGCCATATCTTCTCAGAGTGCTAGAATCCCATATGCAGCTGCCTCCTCAGAAATCCATTTCTATATCTTACAGATATCACCTTTGTAACAAAAAAGTTATTATAGATATTTTTATAATAGCTTTATTGAGATAAAATTCATATACCCTAAAATTCATGCTTTTAGAGTGTACAATTCAGGGATTTTAAGTATATTCACAGAGTTGTACAACCATTACCACTCTCGAATTCCAAAACATTTTCATCACCCCAGAAAGAAATCCTGTACCATTAGCAATCACTCATTCCCCCCTGCCCTCAGCCCTTGGCAATCACTACTGTCCTTTCTTTTTCTCTCTGTATTTGCCTGTTCTGGACATTACAAATAAATGGAATCCTGTAATATGTGGCCTTTTTCTGATTTCTTTTCACTTAGCATGATGTTTTCAATATTCATCCATGTAGCATGTATCAGTACTTTATTCCTTTTTATAGCTGAGTAGTATCCCAGTGTGTGGATAATGCCACAGTTGACAGTACATGCATGTTCTTGCTGAAGCTCTGCTGCTACAGTGATGATGTACTTAAAGCTACAGAATGTGAAAATAAGGCGATATTATGTATAATTTGGATTGAATGTAACATCGCACTTACTGATAAATAGAGCTCGATGTGAATAATACTAACTTTTATCTTATTTCCACAAGAACACAGAATGTGGGGCTGTATTCACTTTTAACTTTCTGTGAAGTCTCACATTCTCTGATACTTTACTTTTGGAAACATAAGCAGGCTTTTTGCTGTTTTTGTGTATGATCAGCTGAATCTGTTCAATACTTTTAAAGGCTTTATAGAATATATTTTGTATAGGGCGCCTGGGTGGCTCAGTTGGTTAAGCGACTGCCTTCGGCTCAGGTCATGATCCTGGAGTCCCTGGATCGAGTCCCGCATCGGGCTCCTTGCTCAGCAGGGAGTCTCCTTCTCCCTCTGACCCTCCTCCCTCTCATGCTCTCTGTCTCTCATTCTCTCTCTCTCAAATAAATAAAATCTTAAAAAAAAAAAAGAATGTATTTTGTATAAAATATTTAATTGTTCAAGGACAATGGGTTTAATCCCGAGGTCACATTCTAATAATACATTTTCTTTTCACTGTTGGAAATAATTATTTTCAGTGAAAGTTATCTTAGTGTTTAAATGACATTATTAAATTACATTACAAAATGCCAAACTATTAAGAGACAGAATTTTATTTTCTTCCTACTTTGAGTTTAGGTGTTCATGAATGTATGAAAACATTTGAAGATCTACACCATAAAACTATTTATTTGAATGTGAACATCTAAATAAATCACCAGGTTCATCTAAATATTATTTTACATTATGATTCCAGGCACTAGCCTTGACTAAGAACTGTAGTCATTTTCTGAATCCATTTAGGAGTTTCCCAAAACAGATAAGTGGTTGGAACGCCTGTGTGGCTCAGTCAGTTAAGCATCTGCCTTTGGCTCAAGTCATGATTCCAGGGTCCTGGGATTGAGCCCCACATTGGGCTCCCTGCTTAGCGGGGGGGAGCCTGCTTCTCTCTCTCCCTCTGCCTGCCGCTCCCCCGCTTGTGCGTTTCCTCTGTCCCTCTCTCTCTCTCTGTCAAATAAGTAAAATCTTTAAAAAATCAGTGGTTTTCTTTGTCATGAGAGAACTTTATTACAAAGAAGTAATGAATGGGCTTTTAAAAAAATTCAGTAATTTTATTAGGAAAATATTTTTGATTATAGAATTAATGTGAATAAACTAGATTATGGAATCATTGGATTCTAAATGGTATAAATCACTGATGAAAAACATGGAATCTGATCATGAAGGTAGATTCAAAGAATTCTCTTCATGATTAGTGTGAGAATTTAAAATAATGAAATACTTGGTAGGTGCAACGTTACACTCCTCACTGTGTGGCACCCTACCCCTGCTAGAAAGAGTAGGTGGAGATCTTGATTAGAAGATGTGTTAAGTGGAGTTATATGGATAGGCAGCGAGGAGGGGTATTGTTTTTAGGTTTTGTGAAGTGTCGAAAATGAGATCGTCATAGTCACTTGTTTGACGAGGTACACATTAGTGGAGTTTTAAATTCACAATGTGGAAGAGAATGAGCACTTATCAGAACAGAAGGAAATGTGTGGTTAAACGGTTTCAGCTATAACTGTAGACTATTTCCCTTGGTCCAAATGGGAGGAGAAATGGAACCTTATGTTTTGGGCTTTTTTCCCATTATAAATAGAAATTAGTTCAGTGTGGAGCCTTTTACCAGGAAAAGAGGTTATGTTTAGTAGTAGAGGGGAATGACAAAAATGTGTACTAAGATGGCATGAATCCTGTAGGTTTTATTTTACAAGTGTCTCGGTTGTTATTTTTGAGCATATTGGTAATTATTGACAGTCAGTTATTCTTATTAAACCTCTCTAAAAACAAGAATGCCCCAAGATTGTTGAAGAAGCTGATGAATAAAGAAAAAGGTGATGCTTCCAGTTTTTTCCTCAAAATGAAGACTATCTTAACCAATTTTATATAATTACAGGTAATAAATAATGCTAATTTTAGCTCACAGAAGCACTTGGATTCTCCAAATAAAATATATTTGGTACAGACAAATGAAGAACCTTATTTATAAAGATATATTTGATATTTTGAAGAGTCATAGAAGTCCTGCTTTCTCTGCATTTAAAAAATCTTATTAAGGCATTAAATGAAAAAAATCTATGCTGATTTTTATCCTGAAATGCATGTTAAATGAGGTAGAGAAGACCTTTTTTTTTTTTTTTCTGAAGTTACTATTAGGATAGTGCAGTATTGGGATGCGGAGGGAGAAGTATAATAAATTTCTTATATTTCGGGGCGCCTGGGTGGCTCAGTCGTTAAGCGTCTGCCTTCGGCTCAGGTCATGATCCCAGGGTCCTGGGATCGAGCCCCGCATCGGGCTCCCTGCTCGGCGGGAAGTCTGCTTCTCTCTCTCCCACTTACCCTGCTTGTGTTCTCTCTCTGGCTGTCTCTCCCTGTCAAATAAATAAATAAAATCTTTAAAAAAAAAAAATTCTCATAAATTTCTTATATTTCTTAAAATAAATTTTTACCTTAAGGTGATAGCATGTGCACCTTTCCTTCCTTGATGGATCCTTAATGGCTCTTGAGAATAGTTATATTTTCAGGTACTACGGGAATTTAGTGATTGAAAATGAAACTGGTCTGAATTTAGAAATCATACCTAAAGTGACTTTTGCTCTAGAATTATTTATATTTACTTGACAAGTAATGGTGAATAAATAAATGTTACATCAGTTAAGTTTCTCTGGTTAAAAGCAGTAGAAATCAACTCTGGCCAACTGAAGAAAAAAAAAAAAAAAGGCAGCATTACTTTACAGGAAGCTATGAGGTAGCTTATAAAACTCGGAAGTATGAAGAGCTTGACCCTGGGTGGCTCTGGGTATCCAAATAGAGGGAAACTGTGTGTGCTATCTTAAGGGGCCGGTGAATTCCAGTTTTCCATCTTTCTGTCTTTTTGCCCAAGGTTCAAAAATCAAGGCAAAGTACCTGATTGTCCTAGCTTCAGCTGGAAGAGCAATGATAATCTACTTCAAGCATCATTTTACTATAGTTTGTATAAAATCTGCATAACTTTTTTTTTTTAAACTAATTTGAGGGACACCTGGGTGGTTCAGTCAGTTAAGTGTCTACTTTCAGCTCAGGTCATGATCCCAGGGTCCTGGGATCAAGCCCTGTGTCAAGCTCCCTGCCCAGGAGGGAGTCTGCCTGTCCCCCTGCCTCTCCCCTAGCTTGTGCTCTTTCTGTCTCTCTTCTCACTCACTCTGTCTCTCAAATAAATAAATAAGATCTTAAAAAATAAATAAATAAAACCAATTTGAAAGAATTGTGATTAGAAATAAAGTCCTGGTAAACCAGAATAACTTAACTTACAGAATTTGGTCAGAGGCTATGGTTATGGATATACTTTCCTACAGTTTTTTTTTAAGATTTATTTATTTATTTGAGAGAGAGAGTGTGTGTGAGCGAGTGAGGGAGGAGGGGCAGAGGGGGAGAGAGAGAATCCCAGGCTGGCTGTCTGCTGAGCCTGGAGCCTGACACACTGCTCAGTCCCACAACCCTGAGATCATGACCTGCGCAGAAACCAAGAGTTAGACGCTCAACTGACTGAGCCACCCACATGGCCCTACAGTTCTTTCTTTTTTTTTTTTTAATGTTTTATTTATTTATTCATGAGAGCCAGAGAGAGAGAGAGAGAGAGGCAGAGGGAGAAACAGACTCCCCGCCTAGCAGGGAGCCCGATGTGGGACTTGATCCCAGGACCCTGGGATCATGACCTGAGCCGAAGGCAGACGCTTAACCATCTGAGCCACCCAGGCACCCCTGCCCCTACAGTTCTTAATTCTATAATTGTATTCATCTTTTTTTTTCCCCTAAGAAAACTACAGGTTTCCTCAGTAAGCTTATTCTTCATTTATCATGTGTGTGATGGCTTATCATTGGTTTTCATCCTTTTTTTCTGTGTCTTAGGTGTATTTGAAGGCTCCCATGATTCTGAATGGAGTCTGTGTTATTTGGAAAGGCTGGATTGACCTCCAGAGACTGGATGGTATGGGCTGCCTGGAGTTTGATGAGGAGCGAGCCCAGGTAGGGTGACATCAGGCTCTACCGACATGGTCTCTTTCTGTACCCCTCATCTTGCCTTCATCTGTGCATCTATTTTATCCCATCTTCAAGAGTAAGTATAAAAAGTCTTATGTTCAAGTAGTATTGAGGAATTCTGAAGATAGATGTTGAGACCCATTCTGGTCCTGGTTTGGGGAAAATTTTTCCTTTGGTGGTTCTAAATTTCATTGGATTATTCCTGTCTGCTCAGTGGGGCACTTCAAAGTCCACTCAGTGGTTCTTTTTAATATTTTTTCTTGATCTTTAGAACATTATCAGGAGGGAGAAACAGTTCAAAATAAAATGTAGCATTTCTGGAGTGGCTTGGTGAGGAGTTTGACAAATCCTCTCCCCGAAAAGCAGTGAATGAACTGGACAAAATTGTTTTAAAAAAATTTTTTTAAGTCTCTAGAAGTTAATCAAAGGCCATACATTGAGAGGTTGAATTTCAGTAAGGACCCGACAGTCTGTGGCATTTTAGTCAGTAGGGAGCGCTTCCATCCCTTCCCTCAGTTCTGTGGCCTCTAAGGTTAGGCAGGCAGGACAAACCATGAAGACTGGCAGCTCTACTGTCCTGTCAGAGGGAGCTGACTTTATTTAGAGCAACATTTGAAAAAAATCCATGCCCAGGGATGTTACCAAAAACAACAGAGGGCTCTGGCAAACCCTCCAAGAAGGCAAATGTTGTGGGAAGCAACAAAATGGCAGACTAGCCAGAAATGTTCAGAGATCTAGGGAAATGGGCCGCTAAAGTGGGCCCTGTTAAAATCACAAATACTTCTCGTGGTCCAGAAGACTATGTGCATGTGTGAGGCTGCACCTGCCCAGGAGAAGACAGAGTGGGCTCTTGCAAGCTACTTGCGCACACGGGGTGGAGTGATAAACTCCCTGCACTTTGAAAGTATTCCCGCTGCACACAGATCCAACGACAAAAGACAAGCCTTCTGGCTCAAGGTGTTTAAGCAAAACCCCTGAACAGTCATTGGCTGACCACCAAGTTATGCCGACCCAGGGCATAGGCCTGGAAAGCTAGGCCTAAAAAGAAAAGAAAAAACAAAACTAAGCAGCAACACCAGAGGCTGCACATTACTGGGGAAACAAATTCTACAGAATTAGTCCAGATTAAAAAAAAAAAGTCTAGGTAAGTCACTAAACAATAAAAATAGCAACAACACAGTGGAGGCTGGAGTCAGAATTCAGAGTTGCTACAGCATATTATTTAAAAATGTTCCACTTTCGGCGGCCTGGGTGGCTTAGTTGGTTAAGCGGCTGCCTTTGGCTCAGGTCATGATTCCAGGGTCCTTTGAACACCGCATTGGGCTCCCTGCTCAGCGGGAAGCCTGCTTCTCCCTCTCCCTCTGCCTGCCGCTCCCCCTGCTTGTGCACGTTCTCTCTCTGTCAAATAAATAAAATCTTAAAAAAAAAAAAGAAACTACCTTTGAGGGAGCCCAATTGTTTGTTCTTAGTGACAAAGGCTTGAAAGCAGTTATTTATCAGTATGTTCAAAGAATTAAAGGAAAATTCCTCCTTTAAATAATTAAAGGAAAATTAAAATGACAGTGACTTATCAAATGGAGAATATCAATAGAGATCACTCAACAGCAGATTTGAGCTGGTAGAAGAAAGAAGTTAGTGAATTTGAACATCGATTAATAGAAATTATCCAGTCTGAAGAACAGAAAGAAAAACAAAGCAGTCGTAGAGACTATGGAACACCAGCATGCATACCAACATGTATATGTAATGGAAGTTCCAGAAGGAGAAGAGAGAAGCAGAAAGTTTATTTTAAGAAATAATAACTGATGAAAACTTCCAAATTGATTGAAAATATTCATCTCCATATCCAAGAAGTTTAGTGAACTTGAAGTAGGATAAAAACAAATCCACACCTAGATAAATCACAGTCAAATTTTGAAAAACAAAAAATCTCGAAAGCAGCAATAAAAAGGACTCAACACATGCAAGAGAGCCACAATAAGATTAACAACTGACTTGTCTTTTGAAATTATGGAAGCCAGAAGGTAGTGGGATGATAATGACATTCAAAATGCTGAAAAGAACATGTAAAAATATCCGATTATTAGTAGGTGTTGGTTTCTTTCGATTGTTTTATATTAATCCTCTTAATAAAGTTAAAATAATGACAAAACGCTCTTTTTTTTTGTTGTTTCTTTCTGTTGTCTCTTCTATGCTCCCCCCATATGGAAACATGAGAATTTTCTTATCAAAATCAAAACCCAAAACCTTCCTAGTAAAAAATTAAAATTCTTGGGGTGCCTGGCTGTCTCAGTTGGTAGAGCATGTGACTGTTGATTTCGGGGTTGTGAGCTCAAGCCCCATTTTGGGTATAGAGATTACTTTAAAAATAAGTAAGTAAATAAATAAGCAACAAAATTAAAATTCTTAAGAAAGAATCCCTGCTACCTTGATTTCCGCAAAGATGAGTTACCAACTCTTTCAGAAAAATAGTAAATAATCCTCAATTTAGAAGGCTGTTTCTGTGAGAAGTAATACAGCAGATTAAATTTATATAAGGTAAAATTTCAGATTTAATTAATTTCTAAAACTGAAATAATTTATTAAAATGATAGATAAAAGTTTTAAGTTTAACCCACAGTATCTTCCATACTTAGAATTTTCCAAGTCTTGTTTCCCCAGTCTATAAATTGAGCTTTATCACTACAAAGTTAGTACCATCTGTTGTGATAATAAACTCATATAATAATAGGTCTTACATAATGTAAAAATTTTAAAGCAGGGGACTCCAAACATTCAATCAGCAATAAGTACTTCTGTATAACCTTCTCTATCCCAGAATCATCTGTAAGATATGTAGAAGTTAGGAATAGGGGCTTCATTGTCATATAATTGTGAATCCTAACCCCACTGCTTACATCTGTTATGGACTGAATATTTTTGTTCCCTCAAATTCATATGTTAAAGCCTCAACCCCCAATGTGACTGTATTTGGAGATAGGACCTTTTTGGGGGGGTTAATTAGGGTTAAATGAAGTCCTAAGAGTGGGGCCCTGATACGATAAAATTAGTGTCCTGATAAGAAGAGATGCACAAGAGAGCTTGCTCATTCTTTTTCTCTGCTATATGAGGATGGTATTCACTAACAGACACTGAGGTATCTGGTACCTGGTAAGGTAAGAGATAAACAGTATGGTTACAATTCCATTTTAATTGAAGTTTGTAAGTATTTCAGCTGAAGTATTTTCACCTGTATCGTGTTTTTGCCTTTGTTCACAGTACTTTTCACAAATGTTGACAAGGATATGGAACAATAGTTGGTGTGGTGGTTATGTAAAATTGACACATTTGGAAAATTGGCAATACATACTAAAACTGCAAATGACATATACCTGTGATCCAGCAATTCTAGTCTAAGTCATGGTATACAAAGGGATTGAATACATGTATTCATCAAGAGAAATGTACTGGGCATTTATAGCAGCACTAGTAATAGCCAGAAACTGCAAACTGCTCAATTGCCAGTTAACAGTAGCATGAATAAATTGCTCACTCACACAAAGAAATACAGTGATAATGAAAAACTATAACTTGCACACCAATATGGATGGATTTCACAGATATATTGATTGTATCCAAAAAGTACATGCTGTATGAATCCATTCATCTGAAAGTAAAGAAATGGGCAAAACTAATTAAGTGTTTTTAGAAATAAGGATAATGGCTTATCCCTGAGAGAGGAGGCTAGGTACTGGAATGGGGCAGAAGGATACTTGTGAGATGCTGTTACTGTTCTGTTTCTTCCTATGGATTCTAGTTACATGGAAGGTTCAGTTTAGGACAGTGCTGCCCAGTAGAATTCAGATGTGAACCACATAATACAAGTTTTTCTAGAAGCCACATTAAAAAAATAAAAAGCAATTATTTAATTTTTATATTATATTTTGTTTAACCCAGTATATCCAAAATATCATACTTGAACATAAAATGAATATAAACATTTACTGAGATGTTTCACATTTTTTTCTTTGTAACAAGTACTTGAAATCCAGTGTGTATTTTCCATGTACAGACTCCGACTAGCCACGTTTTTCTTTTTTCTTTTTTTTTAAGATTTGTTTGTTAGAGAGAGAGCATACAGGGAGGGGCAGAGGGAGAGAATCCTAAAGCAGAACCCCTGCTGAGTGAGGATGCCAATGTGGGGCTCGATCTCATGACCCTAGATCATGACTTGAGCCAAAACCAAGAGTCAGACACTCAACCTACTGAGCCACCCAGGCACCTACAGACTAGCCACATTTCAAATGTGCAGTAGTCACATGTGGCTAGTTGCTACCATATTGGACAGGAAAGCCTTAATACAAGTGTACACTTTTGTATATATAATATACTACAATAATAAAATGTTTTTACAAGTTTACCACAAATGAATATAATTCTGAGTATAATTGTAGGAATAATCATGTTTGCTGATTATATTTTCATCATTCAGTTTATTTTCTGTAATTTGTAGGGATAAAATTCAATGTCTTTATGCTTTTGGTTTTCAATAATTGTAACTCTCTCTAAAAGCTTAAAGATTTTTGGCACTTCACCATTGGATACTTTAATCAGAGATTTCCAACTAATATTGAACAAGGTGTAACTGAGGACTCATTTACCATAAAAAGGTCAGTGCCATTGTAGGACCTATATTGATTTCAGAGTAGTACTTCAAAGGCTCAGTTTTCTAAAATCCAAGGTGTGGGTGTACTGTCCTGATGAATTTTTTATATTCAGCATCAGCTTTGTCACATTTTATAGTTCTGTTACTTTGTAGATACATAAATATATTTCTGATTTATGCAGCTATAACTTCTAAATGATTGGCAGACTATCTTCTTTGGATACAGTTATGAATTACATGTGTCACATCTTGTTCCTAAGAAATTTCTATTTCATAGTTTTTTAAAAATTTTATTTATTTGAGAGAGAGATTGCCCCTGTGCTTGAGGGTGAGGAAAGGGGTAGAGGGAGAGAAAGAGAATCCCAGGCTGACTCCTTGCTGAGCACGGAGCCTAAGCTCGATTCCGATCGCACAACTGGGAGATCATGACCCAAGCCAAAACCAAGAGCCAGAGGCTCAACCGACTGAGGTACCCAGGCGCCCTTCTGTTTCATTGTTCTTAAAAATTCACTGAGAATGTTACTTTTTTTTTCTTTTTCTTTTTTTTTTTTTTAAGAGAGCACAGGCGAGCAGGGAAGGGCAGAGGGAGAGAGAATCAGAAGCGGGCTCCATGCCCTTGGGGCTGGATCTCACAACCCTGAGATCATGACTGAGCCGAAATCAAGAGTCAAACACTTAACTGACTGAGCCGGTCAGGCACCCTGGGAATGTTAATTTTTATACAGTGTGTGCTCCACCAGCATTTGTATTATCAATATAAGAGGGAATAATTTTATCTTCACTATTGTATTTGTTAAATTAATTTGCTTTGGCAGTCACAAAAAAAGATGTTTCAGGGGCCTGGCTGGCTCAGTCATTTGAACACCTGACTCTTGATCTCGGGGTTGTGAGTTAGAGCCCCATGTTGGGTGTAGAGATTACTTAAAAATAAAATCTTAAAAAAAAAAAGATGTTTCACTTTTAATGTAATGACTTTTCAATAGTTTAATTTTGGTTATATGATCAAGTTAGAAAAATTGAACCATTATTTGAATTAACAGATTTTCTATTTGACATCCCTGATGACACTGATGTAAAACTGATGTCCCTTAGCTGTTTGCAAGGTTTTTGTTAATGAAATCAGCATATAAACAGCTTTGCTTTTTATATGTGTATGATAATGTGAATTGAATCATTTGTCATTTGTCAGTGAATTAAATCACTTGATTTAAATGAAGTTGTGTTTTGCAGAATGATGTTGAATGTACCGGTTGCAGCTGCTCGTGTTAGATTGTCGCCTTTGAAGTATATGTTGATGCTTCTTCAGCAGTTTTATTTCTTTCGGTTTTCATGTGATCAGTGATACCATTCTGGTCCTCACAGAGAATAGTAAATGTCGTTATTTTGTGCAAATTATGTGTTCCATCATCAACTTTCTTGGAAATGAATTTGATTCTTAATTTTTCATAAAACAGGCACTTCCAGTTTTTAAATTCATTGCTGCAGAAGGGTATTACCAAACCATAAAATAAATATAGTTGTAGATTTAGGCAATATAATAAAATCACTGCAGCAAGAATGGTCAGGATATTCTATATATGCTCCATGACAGGACTGCAAAGCCTTTATTTGCCACATGGGTTTCACTACACCCACCTTTTATGATGACCCCACCTGACTCCTTTGTGCAGATCGTGGTTAAGACCACAGTATAACAAGTAGCTGGCGGGGACAAGAGTGTTTACAGCTGCTCCCACTGCCATCTGAGATTGGATAGAATTAGTTGTCCCTAGCCATCTTGAGCATACTTTATGGGTGAGTATATCGTTTTATCAGGAGTTGCCCTTTATGCTGCCCTGGAAGGGGGTACATGTTAGTTAAGGATAACGCTGGTCATTGCCAATCGTCTTTCAGATTAAAGTGCAAACTGTTCACTGCACATACATTTCACATCTTGCTAGAAAGGACCAAGACAGAAGCTGGAGTTAGAAAGCGGAGAGCTACCAAATCTCTATTGGCTTATTTTACTACAATTATTAGTAATAATAATTTTTTCTTTTAATGAAATAAAAATCGGTGACCATTGCTAGAATACACATTAGTGGCTAATAACTTCCTTAGGGAATTAGATCACATTTCATGTTATATTTCCTCATTTCATCATGTAATATTTCTCTACTATACTTAATCACAGCTGACATTTATATATTGATTTTTTGTAATTATTTGTTCACCATCTTCCTGCCCCACTAGACCAGACTGTGAGGAGAAGGACCATTGTTCCCTCACATTGTACCCATGGCACCTTAGCACAGTGACTTGGACATAATAAAGACTCAAACATTGTGGAATGAATGAAAAAGTGAATGAATGCATAGGACAGGAGTACCCTGTTACCAGTAGATGTGTCCCAGTTGATAGCTAACTAAACAATAGAAAGCCCTTGGGAGTTGGGAACAGTGTTCTTTTGCAGGTACCTCAAGGTTATATGGTATATTCTAAGAATACAGTAGGAATGTGTAATGATATTTATTTAGATGTGTAAATTTGATATATCTGTAAATGCTTATAAAATAATAGGTAGCAGGGCGCCTGGGTGGCTCAGTCGTTGAGCGTCTGGCCTTCGGCTCGGGTCACGGTCCCGGGGTCCTGGAATCAAGCCCCGCATCGGGCTCCCTGCTCCGCGGGGAGCCTGCTTCTCCCTCTCCCACTCCCCTTCCTTGTGTTCCCTCTCTCGCTGTGTCTCTCTCTGTCAAATAAATAAAATCTTTAAAAAAATAATAATAATAATAGGTAGCACTTACTGAATGCTGTCCGTTAATATGCTTAAGCATGTTTTATATGTTACTTAATCTTTACAGCAGTCTTATAAAGTAGGTATTACTACTATGCCCATTTTACATTTGAGTTTACTGAGGCTTAGAGAAATGAAATGCCTGTCCCTCGGTCATAAAGCTGGTAAATGCATCAAAGGATAGAAATCTGATTACACCTTTCAAAACTTTTTTAATATTTTATTTATTTATTTGACAGAGCACAAGTAGGGAGAGCAGCAGCAGAGAGAGAGGGAGAAGCAGGCCCCCTGCAGAGCAGGGAGCCCGATGCAGGGTTCAAAGGACCCTGGGATCATGACCTGAGCCGAAGGCAGCCACTTAACTGATTGAACCACCCAGGCGCCCCTACACCTTTCAGTTTTATTTAAGTTATAGACATCTTGTCAGTGAAAATTTTAAGTATTAAACAGCCGTACTAATAGTGACAAATAAAACATGCATCACACAGAACACAACACCAAGCAGTATAGGTATAGTCCAGGTAGGTATAGCACTTAACTTATATTACAGGGGTCCTGGGTCTTCTGTCTTCCTGCTGTGCTGTGCTCAGTGTGGGATTGCATCCGCATTATTATGTTTGCACAATGGCTGCTGTATCTCTGGGCATTGCATCAGCTCATAGGAGGGAGAAAAGCTGAAATGTCTCTTAAATGACTTTCTTAGAAGCCCCAGTAGGTGACTTATATGCCTCTGTCTGATTGGTTAGAACTGAGTTACTGGTCACCCCTTGGCTGCGGTGAATCTAGGAAGGTGAATATTGATGACTTTTTGGATATTTTTATCTTTTAGTTTCTTCAAGTGTACCATCGAAAAATCCTAGTATTGAAAAGTGTGTGACTGCAAAGGTTGAGCATCCTGTGCTGTAGACAATGAGGGAGCTTTTTTAAGTTGGGGGTATTATAGTCAGATTGTGCCTCAGTGCGGCACGCTCTGCTGATGGCTGTGTGGTAAATCGGGGATGACAGAATGGAAGCAGGGAGAGGCTGTGTAGGAGAGCTTTGCAGTGATTTTAGTAAGAGATCTTAGAAGACTGAACTAAGAAACTGTAGGAAATAAAAGGAGACTTGAAGATTCCAAAAATATTCAGGAGGTCAGATGGCTAGGACTTGGTGGTTGATAGGCTCTGTGGAGATGGAAGAGTGAAGAGTCAAAGGTGGCTCAGACTTCTGGCAGAAATGAGTGAGTGGTGCCACGAATGGAAACTAAAGGGGAATAAAGAAGAACGTTTAAATCGGTTGTCCCTCAGACACAGTGAGTTTGAGGTATCTGGATTTTCTTCATGTGCAGATCTTTATTAATTGGGAAAGGATTAGGTAGATTTGTTATATGTTACAAATATTTTTTCTTGATAATATCCCTTGGACTTTTATTTACTTCCTGTTGTTCAACAGTTTCTCACATTTGTATAATCAATTCTGTTAATACTCTCTCTTATATTTCTGGCTTTCGTGTCCTAATTAGAGGGCCTGGCCTGTCTTACACCCAAATTATAGAAGTATATACCTCTGTGGTTTAAATATTGACTTGTACAGGATTTTATTCTGGTGAATAGGATGAGGTAAGGAAAGGGAAGAGCATTTTCAGTTGTTAGAATTACTCCGTTCTTCATTTCCTCCAAGAAACAAACACCGTCAAATTCTAAGTTTTTATTCTAAATCACAATTAAAATATCCTTTTCATGTATTCCAACAGCAGGAGGATGCATTAGCACAACAGGCCTTTGAAGAGGCCCGGAGAAGGACGCGTGAATTTGAAGACAGAGACAGGTCTCATCGGGAGGAAATGGAGGTGAGAGTTTCACAGCTGCTGGCAGTAACTGGTTAGTACTTTCCCCCAACCTCTCAGGCTCTCTTTGTCATGTTTGTGCATAATGTTTTTTATAAATAGTTTCATTTTGTCTTTCATTTGTCAAAAGTTAAACTGCGTCTTTGTGTTTATTAAATGTAATTGCTCTAAAGAGACTTAGTCTTAATTTTAAGGTAGTACATGAATTCACTGTTTATTGGTCCTCATAAAAATCATTTACTGTCATGTATATATTCTCTTAATTCGTTGATCCAAATATCTTCCCTCGTTTTTGTCTTGTTTATTTGTAAAAATTATGTTATCGTAGCATACATATTTTTAGAACATTATTAAAACTCTTTGGAAATTATATTACTTTATATTTTTTAATGAATGTCTTGATTTTGTAACAGTGTAATGTTTGGCCATTTGTGTATTCTCTTTACTAGAGGAAAATTTAATATTTTCAAACTACTCAATGAAATTAACCTAAACCATTTTTCTTTTAACTTTTTATGGTACAGAGATAGAAATCCTCACAGAAGAAATATGTAGCTTAATTACTGTAAGGCTAACACCCTAATAACACTGTCCAGATTAAAAAAAAGTCAAACTTTGACAGCTACCCCGGCAGCCCCCTCCATGTGGGCATCTAATTATGACCTTCTCCCTCCCCTTAAAAGTACTCATTACCTCAGTTTTTATAGTAATCACTTCCTTGTGTCTTTAGTTTTATTACTCATGCTTCCTTCAGTCTTCAACATTGAAGTTTAGTCTTACCCAGTGTTTAAATTTGATAAGACTTTTAATTGACATGGATTTTTTTCCTATATAAAATTGTACCCTGCTTTAAGCAGACTTTAATTATAAGACTAATATTTAAAGTATGTATACATTGTTCAAAACCCCAATTTCTACAAATTGTATACTCTAACAAAACAAAAATAATCAAGATGAGAACTAATGTATTTGAAAAGAATATTGTTAAATGTTAATAAATGCTTCAAGTTTATAAGCTTAATTATCAACATGAGCGTTTCACACAAGAATAGGAAAAAGCACACATTCATCTTTGATAATCAAAAGAAATGGAATTAAAATATAATTATAGTACATGAACTAAACAGAATAATTTCCAGGCATTAAAAACAGTTCTGCAGATTGGTTGCATAACATTGTAAATGTACTTAATACTTAACACTACTGAACTGTGCACTTAGAAATGGTTAAGATGGTAATTTTTATGTTAAGTGTATTTTAACACATTAAAAAAATTTTTTTAATTGGTGTTACAGAAAATTTATGGGTTTTCCATGCACAAAATTATATGTACACTATTATTTAAATTAACACAAAAGTGTGTGTGTGTGTGTATGGAGATATTGGTGAAGAGCCCAGATACTAGAGCCAGCCTGCAAGATCTGAATCTGGCTTTGCCACTTACTTTGTCACTTTGAACAAGTTATTTCATCTTTCTGTGGCTCAGTTTCCTCATTGATAAATGAGGCTAATAGGGGCGCCTGGGTGGCTCAGATGGTTAGGCGTCTGCCTAATGATCCCAGGGTCCTGGGATCGAGTCCCGCATTGGGCTCCCTGCTAGGCGGGAAGCCTGCTTCTCCCTCTTCCTCTGCCTCTCTCTCTGACTCTCATGAATAAATAAATAAAACATTTAAAAAAAAAATGAGGCTAATAATTGTGCCCATCGCATAAGGTCATTTTAAGGATTAAATAAGCAAATACGGGTGCCTGGGTGGCTCAGATGGTTAAGCGTCTGCCTTCGGCTCAGGTCATGATCCCAGGGTCCTGGGATCGAGTCCCGCATCGGGCTCCCTGCTCCTTGGGAGCCTGCTTCTCCCTCTGCCTCTCTCTCTCTGTGTCTCTCATGAATAAATAAATAAAATCTTTAAAAAAAAAAAATAAAAATAAAAATAAAAAATAAATAAATAAGCAAATACATATGAAAGCACCTCTTGAGTTTGTGGCTGAGTAGATGTCAGCTGCTATTATTAGTGTTAGTGTGTGTGTGTATCCCTCTATGTGACAACATATATATTTTAGAATAAATGAAAACTACGTAGTGGTTAGTGTATAAAATAGAATTATCTTTTAATGA
This sequence comes from Neomonachus schauinslandi, assembly GCF_002201575.2. Taxonomy (NCBI): domain Eukaryota; kingdom Metazoa; phylum Chordata; class Mammalia; order Carnivora; family Phocidae; genus Neomonachus; species Neomonachus schauinslandi. The sequence goes on from NC_058418.1 coordinate 40,750,070, forward strand.
TTGAGATTTCCCTTTGTCAGTGAGTGAATTAATCTAATAGGCTGATAGCAACTGCTGGTGCCCCCAAGAATATAGTACTTTTTAGCTAGGAGAAGAGACAGGAGGGATATTATGCAATGCATTTGTAATTCTTTGAAGCTTTTCAATTCTTATGATCAGACTTCCCATGACATTTTCTTTCAGAATGCTTGTATCTGTAGTAATAAGAAGTTTTTAAACTTATAATGTGCATTTATCTTATACTTCTGAACCTTTTTGCTCATGCTGTTTGTACCCTGACTGATAATGTACTTTTCCACCCATTTGTTAAAACCCAGCTTAAACATTCGGTCAGTCCCTTCTCCAGCCTGCTTCACTGTTATTAGCCCTTCCACTTTGTCGTTTCCAGAGCACTTATTTCTGTTATTGTTCTTACAGAACAGTATGTTGAAACAATTAAAAACATGTCTGTCCTTTATTGTAGATTCCCAGTGAGATGGGGCCCCTGATTTTTTAATCCTCACATTACCCACCACAGTGTTTTGTACATTGTGTTTAGTTGTCTAATGGAGATTTTCAGAAAACAGTTCTTATCCTGGCTATCTGAAAACTAAAGTTACAGGGTAGACTAGAGGTTAAAGTAGAATAATACATGTTACTGGTCTCTGGAAAGGTTTTAAATGTTTGTAATTTGTTGGTTTATATTAAGTAATGAACCCCAACTATGTTGTGCTGGATTCTGCATTAGGGACTGGTAAATATATACATGAAAATGCACAGGGGCACCTGGGTGGCTCAGTCAGTTAAACGTCCAACTCTTGATTTCAGCTCAGGTCATAATCTCAGGGTCGTGGGATAGAGCCCTGAGTAAGGCTCCCTGCTGGGTATGGAGCCTGCTTAAGATTCTCTCTTTCCTTCCCCCTCTGCCACCCCCCCCCCCCCCCCGGCTACTTGCTCTCATACTCTGTCTCTCTCTCTCTCTCTAAAAAAAGGAAGGAAGAAAGAAAGAAAAAAGAAAACGTATGGTTTCTGTCCTTGAGCAACTGTCAAACTTGAGGGAAGAGAGATACATAAACATGTAATTGGAGACTACTTTAGCAGCAGCCACACACAATGGAGGTTCAGAAGGGGAGCAGTGAACAGTGTAGAGAAATGAGCGCTTATGTCTGCCTCTGCCTGGGGAATTCACAGGAAAATACCCTTGCAGGGATTTGAAAGAAGATGGGAGTGTTCCCCAAGCTAGGCAAGGCATTCTGGGCAGAAAGAACAGTGTGTGCAAAGGCATGAAGCAGTAAGAGATCTTGTCATTTGTCATGTCTGAGAATGTGGTTGGTCACTCTTTCTGGGAACAAGCCAACATGGCTTTAAATGAATATAAGAATTGCTTTATAAAAAGTGCTCTTTGGCTACATTACATTTGAAGAATAACTTTGTTAATTAATGGAACGATTACTTAAGAAGTGTTTGTATATGTTTTGCTTTAAATAAAATGGATTAGTTGACACTAAGTTGTCTTAAATGCTAACTTGGTTCTTATAAATAATGCTACTTGAAAAACATTCTGGTGTGTGAATTTATATATGTGTGTGTGTGTTTATATTTGTGTATGAACAAAAGCATAGTCTGTTGATAGAGGTGTTAAATAATTTGTTGCTCAGGTAGATTGTTTTCCAGTTGGTTTTATGTCAGTGATTTGAGAGCATGGACTTTGTAGTCAGGCCTAGTGGAGATTCCTGCTTTATCACCTGCCAATCTCTCTTAAGCTTATTTTCTCATAGAAATTGTGAGAATTAAATAGGAAAATGCTTGTAAAAGCCCTTAGTATGGTGGTTGGCTGGTGTATGCCTACAGGAAATAATAGCTCTAAAGTACTTCTTTAGCACTAAAAGCTCTACCACAGTGCTGGTTCCAGGTAATTGAATTGTCCTTTTAGTTCTCTGAAGTGTTATCAGGGCACTTTCCCTGCATTATGACCTGGAGCATAGAAAAAATGGTTAGATTGTCATCAATGATTTAAGATTCCATAGTCCCTGAGGCAGTAATCTAAAACATCAGTTCTTATAGAGAACTGTCATCTATAAAATTGGGCTGGAATCTGACTCCAGAGCTTGCACTGGCAGTCCCTTAGGGAAGTTTTGGGTATGCATGTCTTTTGGTACTTTGTGCATGTATATTTTGCTTTCCTTTAAAAAAAATCCATAATGGGGAGCCTGGGTGGTGCAATTGGTTAAGTGACCAACTTTTGGTTTTGACTCAGGTCGTGACCCCGGGTTTTTGGGGTTGGGCCCCCCTTAAACCCCCCCCCCCCGTTTTTTTGGGGCCCCCCCCCCCCCCCCCCCCCCCCCCCCCACTGCACTTTCTCTCTCTCAAAATAAATAAATAAACCTTTGAAAATAAATAAATAAATCCACAAGAAATTCCTAATCTTATTTTCTTACAGTTTACCTTCTTTTTCTAAAAGGGGAGAACATTAGGAAAAATTATTGTTGTTCCCCCCCCCCCATAATTCAGACATCTATATGGGACATTATGCCATATACTTTAACATTCTTATAGTTGAGGAACCTGAGACTCCGAGAAAAATTGACTTGCTCTCTTTCAAGTAGTTGGTTAATGGAAATAAGAGTGAAGACTTAAACCAGTTTCCTAACCAAAAGGCCTCTACAAATACAGCCTAGCACTGGGAAATGAATTTCCACATCACCCATAAAGATGATTAAGTTGAAAAATAAAACCTGCCAGGAGAGGTTAGAAACCATTTTGCCTGGAAAAGAAAAAGCTGAGGCAAAAAAGAATAATAATGATTCCAGTGGGTGGTCCTGATGCCTGACTGGAGGTGAGGACCGAGGAGCAGTGGTAACTCGTGGGTGGCAGTAACCCAGTAAATGGTCCTTGGAAGCTTGAGATGCTGGCAACTCAGCGGCTTAGGGATGTTCCACCCCTGTTTGGATAACCTCTGAGGCCTCTGGCCCCATGGTGCTAACCTTGTAGTGGTGGTGCTTGAGCATTTAATACATGTGTAAGGTTAAGGTTACTAAAGGTTTTGATTTGTGCCAGTGTCTTTGAACCTGAAATCAGTTCTAAAACTCCCTGAGCATGTGTCTATTTTACCATCTGTAAAATTTAGAAAGTTTTCAATCCATCATTCATGGTAGGGATTTAGCATTTTCTTTCTCTGATTTTCTGGAAAAAGGTATTTTAGTAGTATGATATTTTTCTTTTTTTTTTTTTTAATCTTTTAATTTTAGGCAGAAAGACAGTATGGAGACTCAAACAGGATGTTGGCAAGTACAACCTTTCATTTCCACGTCTACCTTAGTGACTAGGTAGTGTTGAATTCTTTCTAACAAAGAAAAACAAATACCATTTTTTTTATAGAGAGCTTCATTTTCAATCCTGCAATAGGCTTATGGCCACATATTGCTTCAATTTTTTTTAATCTTTTTTTAAAATTTTTTATTGTTATGTTAATCCCCATACATTACATCATTAGTTTTAGATGTAGTGTTCCATGATTCATTGTTTGTGCATAACACCCAGTGCTCCATGCAGAACGTGCCCTCTTTAATACCCATTACCAGGCTAACCCATCCTCCCACCCCCCTCCCCTCTAGAACCCTCAGTTTGTTTTTCAGGTCCATCGTCTCTCATGGTTCGTCTCCCCCTCCTATTTCCCCCCCTTCATTCTTCCCCTCCTGCTATCATCTTTTTTTTTTTTTCTTAACATATACTGCATTATTTGTTTCAGAGGTACAGATCTGTGATTCAATAGCCTTGGACAATTCACAGTGCTCACCATAGCACATACCCTCCCCAATGTCTATCACCCAGCCACCCCATCCCTCCCACCCACCCCAACTCCAGCAACCCTCAGTACATTGCTTCAATTAAATACTTAAGTCCATGTCATGAGACCACTTCCAAGGTTTTTGAGATTATCGAGCTGCTACCTTTCAGAGGCGATAGCAGCTTATTATTAATTTGGCAAGTGAAAAACTAGAGTAAAATGAAGATACATTGTTTATTTTAGTAACCTTGTTGAAATACTGTTAAATCTTTGGTATACAACAAAATGGTCTGCAAAAGCTACATAACACTGTGTAATATCTTTACCCTCTGGGTAGTTTTTAAAAAGGAATACATGCACATATTTGTCTCTCTTTAGTAGGAAATGTAGGAAACTAACTGAAAAATGTGGAGGGGAATCAGGTATCTGGGGGCCACATGGGAGGGTGATTACTTTTCACTGTTTATCTTTTAGACCTTTTGAATTTTGTATCCTGTATATCTATTACCTCTTTAGAAAAGAAATAAAATTTGTTTTTAGTGTTAACACAAAATGATGGAACTAGAAGATTCTAGAACTTACTATCTGTATCTCTGGCATATGGGTTTTTTTTCTAAAAATGTGAAATCGTTCCTTCATTTGAAATTTTATAGAGAACCCCAGTGTATATGGTAGAGAAAAGGGGTACTGCTCTGGGTGAAGCAGGAGTGGGAATTACTCTGATTTCCTTCTGTAGTCCCTGGGGTGTTTTCATGGAACCCAGTAGCTGACAGAATGTAACTTAAGAACCTTGGATGTAGTAAAATGACCATGAGGTTTGTAATAGATTGCTCTGGTTTTAAATCCTGGCTCTCCTATTTGTTGTCTTGTGACATTAGGAAAGTTACTTATCCTTGTGAGCCTCATCTGTGAAATCAGGGCTAAGGTCCTACCTCCCAGGTTGCTGCCAGCACAGTATCTGACTCTTAAATGGGCTCACTTCCTCTTTCTATTCACTTTGGCTCACAATGTATCTGGAGTGGCAGTAAAAGCAGGCATATCCTAACTTCAGAATGTGAAAGTCCAGAGATATTTTGCCAAGATATTTTATATTCTGGTATTGGTTGTTTTGTTTGTTTTTGGTTTGATTTTTAACAACAGTAAAGGGTTTTGAATTTTTCTGGGTTCTGTTAGAAGTGGAGGTAGTGGTTACCCAGGGGGTGAGTAGTGACGAGGGAGAGGGGAGAACACAAGGGGAACTTCCCAAGTTTGGGTAGTATTATATTGCTTGATCTGGGTGCTAGTTACATGGGTGTGTTCATTTAATGGGAAATTCATCAAGTTACATATTTATGATCTGTGCACTATTCTGTATTTTAATAAAAAATTAGACATTAAAAAAGAAAAAATAATCAAATTTCTTCTGTGAAGTGCCTGCCCATTGCTATCTGTTGCCACATAGTAGTAGCCAAGTGTCTTTTTACCTGGGATTCCTTCCCTGATTTGAAAATGTTTGATGCATTACTGATGGCAGTTCTCTTCAGGTCACACATCTGTATAACTATAATTCTAATGCCTTACTTTGGGATTTTGTGAAAAATTGAGGTTAATAAAGGACAGAATGAGTGCTGTGGTCATAAATACATTGGAATGATGCCTGTGTTATTGATAGCAGCTCATGTACACTCCCTATGTCTAGAGACTGTCTTCAGCTTGATTGGCCTCTTCACTTTCTAAAACTATAACGTTGTACTGTTGGCTCTTAATTCAGCTGTATGGACAGGGTGCTGAAAGAGATTTTCTCTGTCATTATGCAGAAAATGCTTTCATCTGGTTAGTTTCTTATCTTTAATGTCAGAGAATGGGTAAGTAATTACTGCTTATTTTACTATAGGCAGTTTTAATACAATTCAGCAAATCATAGGAGAGTTTTAGGTGGAAACTTTTTGGAAATAAAACAGGCAAAAGGCTTTATGTGGTTTTTGTATTTGTGTTTTGTATGTTTTTGGAGCCTTCGATTCTGTGTGGTCCGAGAAAAAAACAATCGCAGCCACTATTTTAAATTCCCGCAGACTTCAGTTTTCAAATCACTTTAACTGTACCAACACTCATTTTTGTGTAAGGACAAATTAACATAAAAATCTGTCTATACTGGGCCTTCCTAACATGTCTTTTGGGTAAAGGCAATAGATGAGAGTGAAGCGGGAATATGAACTCAGACTAAGAATGAGAACCGGAAGAGGATTGGTGAGGGAGGAAGAGGATACTAGATCTGCCTTCTCCCATACCAAGAAGGAGTGTCTTTTTGGGGCTCCTGGGTGGCTCAGTCGGTTAAGCATCTGCCTTCAGCTCAGGTCATGATCCCAGGCTTCTGGGATCAAGCCTCATGTCAGGCTCCCTGCTCAGCAGGAAAGTCTGCTGCTCCCTCTTCCTGTCCCTCTGCTCCTGTGCTCTCTCGCTCACTCTCTCTCAAATAAGTAAAATCTTTTTTTAAAAAAAGTCTTTGCTCTCTATCATAGGAGATGCAAGCTTCATTAAAATTTATTTTGTCCTAACCTTGTTTTAGTTTGTAAAAATTACATCTTATTGACAGGATGCAGGGTTGTTGTTGTTTTTTTTTTTTAACATTTCAAATGTTCATAACATATATTGGGACGTGATGAGCAGCTTTGTTGTAATAACGACAATGTGAGTACTTACTCTATATGCCAGGCAGTATATACTACAGTATTCGTTTCACATTTGGTTCTTAAAACACTGAGGCTGAACGAGAATAAGAAACTTGTCTAAGATCACATAGCTAAAGTGGTAGAGCCATCCCAGTCTACATCTGGAAATGTAGATTATTTCCACTATCTCTTTTATTTTGAAATAACACTTTATATGTAAAGTTTTCCTGAAGTTGTATACTTTATAAGAACTGTATTTTTTTACATGCCTGTTAGACCAGCTCTTGCAGTCTCCTTACCTGACAGGTGTTTATGATTGTCTGCTGACCTGGTTTTTACCTTTTTGCATTTGGAGAAAGTACACTCCCTTCTGTCATATTAGGACTTAAAATTTCTGCTTTGTGACTCCTCCCTCCAGCTTTAGCGGTTGGGACCAGCTAATGATGAAACCTTGGGGAATCACTTAACCTTCTTGGCTTCAGGCTCACAGTTTGTAAGATTAGTGAGCTAAATCTCTGATGGACTTTGCCACTCTAAAATTCTGTAATTCTGTGCTCTGACGTTTAGTCAAGTGTCAGACATAAAGTGTAAGCATAGTGTGTGAACATAGTATATTATACTCAGTAAGTTGGAGCTATTTTTAAGTATTAGAACATTTTCTCATGAAGAGTTTTCAGCAGTTTGATAATCTTGATACCAAAAGAATGGAAATCAACCAAAAGAAGTTTTATTCATTTTCATTTGGGCATCCCTGCTCTTGGCTACTTCTGCACAGCCCTGGCCAGTAGGGAAAACTCAGTGCCAGGTGACTGTTCTTTGTCACTCTATTTTGGGCTCATCTCATGACTGCCTCCTCAAAACTGGATTTGCCATGTTTCTGGACAGTGGTATATTGAAAGAAAGAAAACAGGAGCAACTGGTAGTAAGAGGTCTGTAGTAAAATGTCTACATTAGGGGCACCTGAGTGGCTCAGTCTGTTGGGCATTTGCCCTCGGCTCAGGTCACGATCCCAGGGTCCTACGATCGAGCTCCACATCTGGGCTCCCTGCTCAGCTGGGAGCCTGCTTCTCCCTCTCCCTCTGCCACACCCCCTGCTTGTGCTGTCTCGCTCTCTCTCTCAAATAAATAAAATCTTTTTAAAAATGTCTAGATTAATTCTTTAAAAATATATTTATTTATTTTTTATTTTTTTAAAGATTTTATTCATTTACTTGACAGAGAGAGAGGGAACACAAGCAGGGGGAGTGTGAGAGGGAGAAGCAGGCTTCCCGCAGCACAAGGAGCCCGATGCGGGGCTTGATCCCAGGACCCTGGGATCATGACCTGAGCCGAAGGCAGACGCTTAACGACTGAGCCACCCAGGTGCCCCCCCAAAAATATATATATTTTAAAGATTGTATTTATTTGTCAGAGAGCACAAGCAGGGGGAGTGGCAGGCAGGGCAGGCAGAGCAGGCAGAGGGAGAGAAGCAGGCTCCCCACTGAGCAAGGAGCCCGATGCGGGACTCGATCCCAGGACCTGAGATCATGACCTGAGCCGAAGGCAGATGCTTACCGACGAAGCCACCCAGGCGTCCCAAATTCTTTATAAATATTAAAAACAGATTTATATTCTGAACAGGCTTGTGGGTGTCTGCTTTATATTAAACCCCTATTCTGAAATAGCTGTTAATAAGTTAGAATCAAGGGCCCATGTGGATTGACTGAGGAAAAGAAACTAGAAATCATGGACTTTATGCTTTTATAATAATCAGGTTCAGAGAGTTTCTTAGCCACCATCTAGTCTCGCCAATTACTCATAGAATTCCTTCTAAAACATCTTGCTTTCGTTAGAAAGCTCATCCAGTTGTTGAAGACCAGTCCTGTGGAAGCTATTTCACTGAACCTAAGTCTGTTTCTGTTTGTTTCCTTCATGTGACAGTCTGTACATCTTCCCTCGGAACAATACATTTCCTCCCAGTCTCCCAGCTCTTATTCCTCCCTCTTCTGCTCTCACCCTCTGTTGAAGTCCTTCCCCAGCTCTCTCGTTTGTCCTATTTTTGCTTTTCCTTCACAGTGTCTTCATTACATCTTCCTAATTACTTCTTCACAGTGTAAATAAACTGCAAACACAAGTAAATAACAAGACAACTTTACTCTTCTCTATGCCTTTACCAAAATACATTTTAAACAAATAAACCCATAGCAACTTCGGCACAGCCATGAACAGAAGGGAGAACTCCAGCTGCTGATTACTGCTTATGAAGGCCATCACTCACTTGAAGTTATCCCATTATTATTAAAGTAATTTGAAAACTACTCCTATTCCAAGACAAAAGCTGAAATATCCTTTTGACAAAATATTATTGGTAGGTTAATAGTGTTTTGTTAATATATAATTAGGATTGATTTTTCTCTGTTTCTTCATTGCTCAGCCCCTTTCTAACCTTCATTGACTGAACCCAGATGCTTATATCGCCATCTGTGATTTTGCAGAATTGATCTGTCCTTATACTACATTTAGCATTGATTTTGTATGGAACTTAAAGTGGTTTTTTTGTTTTTGGGTGGTTGTTTGTTTTTTGTTTTGGGGGTGTTTTTTTTTTTTTTTTATGAATATGCATTCCATAGCTTTTTCAGTCCATACCATGCAGCATAACTTTAACATGACTAGTAATTGAAAGAAATATGCTAAAATTTAGTTAGCAGTATGCTAATAAAAATAATTAAAATCTGCTAGAGGAATGTATCAAAATTTATAAGAGTACAGAAGTTAGTGTTGGGTTTTACTTGATTTGTTTCAAAGTGAACAAGGCAGTGTCCTTTTTATCTAAACAACAATAATGCTCTTGAGAAATGACAACATTGCTGGAGCTTCTGACCAAACTTGATCATGTAGTACAAGTATGACTTGTTGAGATGTTTCTTTGAAGGTCAAGAATGCTTTTTGTTTTGTTTTGTTTTGTTTTGTTTTAAGATTGTAGAGACAGCGAGAGAAGGAATACAAGCAGGGGGAGTGGGAGAGGGAGAAGCAGGCTTCCCGCTGAGCAGGGAGCCCGATACAGGGCTCCATCCCAGGACTCTGGGATCGGGTCCCACATCGGGCTCCCTGCTAAGCGGGGAGCCTGCTTCTCTCCCTCTGCCTCTGCCTCTCTCTCTCTCTCTGACTTTCATGAATAAATAAATTTTTAAAAATTAAAAAAAAAAAAAAGATTTGTTTCCGAAAACTGACATAGACAATGAGGAATCACTTGGTGATTATAATACATGATTCCATTTAGCTTAAGATTGCACAGGTGATTTCATGGTGGTCTCAATTACTGGCAGATATATATATCTATTATCAGAGGTGTGACTACAGACGAGATCCTGATGAAGAATGGTGGTGGCGTGGACTTAGGGTTAGGGGTGGAGGCAGTCAGAAGCGCTCAGATTCAGGACATTGTTAATGTAGAGCTGTCAGAGCCCACCACTGAGTGTGAGAGAAAGAGATGTTAGGGTGACTTCAAGCTTTTTTGCCTGAACTACTGGTAAAATGGACTCGCCATTGTCTAACATAGGAAAACCATTGCTAAAAGAACCAGGATCTGTAAACAATCAGATGCTTGTGCTTGATTCCCATTTATAGTCACTAAAGAAAGCTTATGGAAGAAACACTCATTGGAATTTGTGAAAGAGACTGAGAATTAATGTTGTATGTGGACCAAAGGGGCACTTGTTTAAAGAAAAACTTTATAGTAGCAGAGAGTGTCACACAGAACCTGTTAGTTGTTAGATGTTCTCTATTAAGAAATTTGCCATCGGTAGTTTAACTGGAAATGTTAGTCATTCTAAAGTGAACTTGAAAACCTCAGTGTCTATAATTGTCAAACCTCTTAGTCAATTTTGTCATAAAAATACTTCTGGTTATGTAAGTGGATCAAGGACTGCAATTTTTCCCCCCAGTTTTGCTTTTTTTTTTTTTTTTTTAAGGTTTTATCTAAATTTATTTATTAAGAATTGCTCTTGGTTTTTTGGGAAGGTTTTGTTTGTTTTCTAAGAATTGCACTTGTTAAGTAACAAAAATTTGTGTTGTACTCCAGGTCTTTCTTCCCTCCATATTTATGCAATTATGCAATAAAGGTATCTGTAAAGTATAGTCATGTCCATTATTTCTACTTTGGAGAAATAGAACCTAGCCTTTAACTTTTATGTATATAACCAAAAGCAGTTAAAATTCTGTTTGTTCTTGCTCTTAGATGGTGGCCTCCCTGAAGTGGTTGTTCTTTTTTTTTTTTTTTTTTTTTTTAAAATTTTTTTTTTTTTATTTGAGAGAGAGAGAATGAGAGACAGAGAGCATGAGAGGGAGGAGGGTCAGAGGGAGAAGCAGACTCCCTGCCGAGCAGGGAGCCCGATGCGGGACTCGATCCCGGGACCCCAGGATCATGACCTGAGCCGAAGGCAGTCGCTTAACCAACTGAGCCACCCAGGCGCCCTGAAGTGGTTGTTCTTAGTGGAAGCTCTAAGAGCATCCATTTTTGCTTTTGAGACAATACTTTATCCATAGTAATGATTTTATTACATGAGGTAGAGGTTTTTATTTAAAACTTCTGTGGCACAGATGGCATACTGTAAGATGAAATTCATTACTACATTTTTCAATCATACCATTAGTACGCTGTGTACTTTTGTGTGACTGTAAAATAAGCACCTATGTTATAGGTTGCTGACAGGGTTTTAAGATTTTATTTATTTATTAGAGAGAGAGCACACAAGCAGAGGGAGGGGCAGGCAGAGGGAGAGAAGCAGGCTCCCCGCTGAGCAAGGAGCCCGATGCGGGACTCGATCCCAGGACCCTGGGATCATGACCTGAGTTGAAGGCAGATACTTAACCTACTGAGCCACCCAGGCGTCCCGCTGACAGGGTTTTAATTAGTTCATTCATGGAAAGTGCTTAGAACAGTGCCCAGCATATAGTTGGTGCTCAATAAATATCAGGTACTATTAAAAGGGAAATTTTGATTCTAAGGTGAACGGATGATGTGTTTAACCCTGTAGTCCAAGAACTATAAATGTAGATTTGTTGTTCTTTTATGCATAGTACATATTTTGATAATGCTCTTTTGAATATAATGAGATTTTTTTCTTGGTTTTTATGGAAACTTCAGCAAAATATGTAATACCTAATTTAAATTGTTCTTTTTCCTCTTACATATGGAGATAGTGGCTGAAAATTTTTTAGTTGTAAACTGGTTTTTTTTAATGCTACTTTATACTTTATTTATCTAGCACTTTGATTTTCAAAACATGTTTTGACCCCCAATTATGATTTTGTCGTTGCAGGCAAGAAGACAACAAGACCCTAGTCCTGGTTCCAATTTAGGTGGTGGCGATGACCTCAAACTTCGTTAATTAGCAGCACAGCAGATGTGCCCACCCATCTTTACAAATACATTGTTTCTAGTTGGCAGAAATAATCATTAAAAGACCAGAAACTGTGATAACTGGAGGTACTGCGTTCTATTTCTCAACCTTAGGCAGTAACAAGACATCACAAGCTGCCATGGTTTTGCACTATGATTATATAATACCTGCATTTCTAATTTTGTATGCATGTAGCCAGTAATTTGAATTTTTTTCTATGCAAGCTTACCTTGTTGGCATTATTTTAGTGAGTTGAAACTATCCATTTGTAAAGCTCTTTTTTTCCTCCATTTTAATTTAAAAGATTATGTCATTTAAGAACAAGTCAGGAAGTTTAAATTTCTATCAGAGGGTTTTCCCCCTAATCAGTTGTTCTAATTATTTTTGGAATTTTACATGTGTTGGTTACACAGCTTCATTTTAGAAAGACACTCGTGGTTATTTGTTTTGTTTCTGTGTTTTTATAGTTCATGGCATTTTAAAACTGCTGATGTGTTTGCATTATTTTAAACAAGCTAAAAACCTAGTAGCATAGAGCTGTCTGCCACAGCCTTTTAACACAAAGTTTACAGTTGTTAAAGTTGCAGTATCCTTTTAAATGTTGATAATCAGCTCCTTTTTCTTTTTTCCTTAAACATAAAATGTTTTCATTGGTATTAACTCTAATCTGCCCCAGATCTCTTCTACATTCTGTTTTGTAATCATGAGTTTGTGTGGAGATATTCTCCACAGATGGTAATAATACTCTACTGAAATGCCTAAAGAAGTCGCAGGCTGGCTTCTGTTTTATTCAGGGATTTTTTTTTTTTAAGTCAATCAGAAAAGGGATACTGCAGCTTTCTTCATGTATGTAACAGCATATTAAACTGGAGACAGTGATGAATCAGCTACCAAGGTAATATTGTATTAATATCATGTTTAAGATAGCTGCTTTTATGTGTATTTTATAATGCATGCTTTTGTAAAAAACAGTGCTGGGTGATGAAAAATTAGTCTTAGAGAGAAAATGTTCATCTGTGCAGAGGATACATTTTCTTCATTAATTACTCTGGAAAAAAAACTCACAGGTTATATATATGGTATTTTCCAAAAGGACTATTAATAGAACCTTTTGAGATGAATTAGTATGAGAATATTTTTTAAATAGGCTCACTGTCAAATTGGATGCAACTTTTTTTTTTTTTTAATACAAGACTGGAAAAAAGTGCTAAGTCATTTGGCACCTCCTTACAAATATTTTTCATGTCACATTCATTAAATGTTACTACATTTCTGAATTTTTGCAAAAATATATTTTATCATAATAGAATGGCATTATTTTAAAGAGTTTGAAAAACTGACATGGTCAATTCAGAAAAGAAACTGAAGTCTGAATAAGGTCATTGCATTTAAAACACACACACACACACATATATATATATACTTGACTGATGAGGGAGGTGTGACTTTCATTGTATATAGGTCTTATAATTCACAAACATATCCTGTATCTCAGAATAAAAATATTTGTTATATATTTGAAGTCATGCATGGTAAGGAGTGTGTTTAAATTGTTATAAACAATAATGCATCATAAAAGACCATGCTGATCTTGTGTAACTAAGTACTATGAATGAATTTGGTTGGTATTTAGTGTTGTGCAGCTCACGTGTTTACACACTCAGTGCCCTAACTTCCCCTGAGGGAATTGCCTTTTAAGTGGCCCTTAAAGTGGTGTTTTAAGGTTCCTTTATCACAGAGCTCCTTGGTTTTTGACTTCTGCACTTAATTTTTTTAATAACATGATGATGATGGTACATTTTTCTCTATTGCTTCTAGCTAAGGGCTTTCATTCCACCAGTAACTAAGATCAAATGTTATTAAATGTTCATATTGCCATCCTTCTGTAAATACTCGATTTTTCCTGTCATTCAGCTCAGTGCTGCTTCCGTCTGTCTTAATGCTGGCATTAAGATCATGAGCCCTTTTTCTCCAGTAGTGCAGGCTTTGAAAACTTTTATTAAGTTATTGATGCAATTTGATATTTTTCCATAATCTATATTTAAACAAAATTACATCATTGCATCATCTTTTCTAAATTCATCTCCATTAAAACTTGCCTTAAGCTACCAGATTGCTTTTGCCACCATTAGCCATACTGTATGTTTGTATGTTTCATTTACTTTCACAATAAACTTCTCTGTAGTGAAAAAAAGGTCTTGGTTCTTCATTGACATAACCCAACAATTTCTGTTCTGGTGCTCATTTTGATACGAAAATTGACTTTTTTGTTTCCAAAATGTTCTTTCATTTTTTTTTTTTAACCTTAAAAAAAAAACAACAGTGGCATCTAGTGGTCATTTCTGCTGATTCCAAAGAAAACCTTTAATGTAAATATCACAATATCAAATCCAAAGAAAACCTTTAATGTAAATATCACAATATCAAACGTACTTAGGACTTGGATTCCTGGGTGGCACAGTAGGTTGAGTGTCTGACTCTTGGTTTCAGCTCAGGTAGTGATCTCAGGGTTGTGATCAAGCCCTGCGCCAGACCCTGTGCTCAGCACGGAGTGAGCTTGGGATTCTCTCTCCCTCTCCTTCTGGCCCTCCTGCTCATGCTTTCTCTCTCTCTCAAATAAGTAAATAAATCTTAAAAAAAAAAAAGAAAGAAAGAAAACATATTTAGGATTTTCCTTGGCATTTTTCCTATACCAGCTTTTTACTTTAGAAACATGCCTTAAGCTTGATTCATAATGAAAAAATTTACTTAATCACCACCATATTTACTGCAAATAACAAATACAAATGGTGAATTGGCACCATTAAGCAAAATTCCAGAGAATAAGATTCATACTCTGAGGGTTAATTTCACAAGTTGTTTCAGCAATAGCATCATGGTTTTAGTAAGTATATCATTTCTAGAAACAGGTATTTGGATATGCTAGTTTGGGGCTGCTTGGGAAAACAAATACCTTAATTGATTTATGCTTTATTTGGCAATGGGGAGCTTTTTCAAGCTATAAGCCCTTGTATGAATTATCCATTACTGGATAACACATTGCTCCAAAGCCTAGCAGCCTAAAAAGTAAACATCATCTCACAGTTTCTGTGGGTCAGAAATCTGGAAGAAGCTAAGTTCAGTGGTCTGGTCCAAGGTCTCTCCTGAGGTTAGAGTCAGGTTGTCAGCCCAGGCTACAGTCATCTCAAAGCTTGACTGTGGCTGAAAGATCCCCTTCTAAGCCCACTCGATTGGTCACTGACTGGCCAGTTTTTCAGAGACCATTGGGTGAAAGCCCTTGATTTCTTGCTAGGTTTTGGAATGGAGACCCTGAGCTTCTTGCCATGTGGGTGTCTCCATAGGGCAGCTCACAGCTTGGCAGCTGGCTCTCCCTAGAGCTAGTGATTCAAGATGGAAGCCACAGTCTTTTTAAAAACCTAACCTTGGGGGCGCCTGGGTGGCTCAGTCGGATAAGTGTCTGACTTAGGTTCAGGTCATGATCTCAGGGTGCTGGGATGGAGCACTGCCCCCCCCCCCCCGCCCTTGGGCTCCATGCTTAGCAGGGATTGTTCCTTTTCCTCTCCCCCTGCCCGTGCTGTCTCTGAAATAAATAAAATCTTTTTTTTTTCCTTTTAAGATTTTTAAAAATTTATTTATCTGACAGAGACACAGCAAGAGAGGGAACACAAGCAAGGGGAGTGGGAGAGGGAAAAGCAGGCTTCCCACCGAGCAGGGAGCCCGATGCGGGGCTCAATCCCAGGACCCTGGGATCATGACCTGAGCCAAAAGCAGACGCTTAACGACTGAGCCACCCAAGCGCCCCTGAAATAAATAAAATCTTAAAAAAAAACCCTAATCTCGGGGTGCCATATTCTATGTTAGAAGTGAGTCACAGGGGGTGCCTGGGTGGTTCAGTCGTTAAGTGCCTGCCTTCGGCTCAGGTCATGATCCCAGCGTCCTGGGATCGAGCCCCGCATCGGGCTCCCTGCTCGGCGGGAAGCCTGCTTCTCCCTCTTTCACGCCCCCTGCTTGTGATCCTCTCTCGCTGTGTCTCTCTCTGTCAAATAAATAAATAAAATCTTTAAAAAAAAAAAAAAAAAGTCACAGGGTCAGGCCCACACCCAAATGGAGTAGTATTAAGCTTCATCTCTTCAAGGGTGGTGTGTCAAAGGGGTTGTGGACATATTTTTAAAACCACCGTAGCACACTGCCACATCTGTGTGTGTGTATTTACAAGACAACATTGGTGTTTTGATCTCCCAATATTTGTCTTTTGCAGGCATATTTCAAGGCATGATTACCCCTAGATAGCATCAATTTTTTTCTTACAGCACCACCACATGTACATACATGGCATTTTTTAAAAGGACTTTATTTATTTGAGAGAGAGCGTGAGCTAGTGTGAGCGGTGGAGGGGGAGTGGGCAGAGAGAGAGGGAGAAGCAGACTCCCCACTGAGCAGGGAGCCTGACACGGGGCTCCATCCCAGGACCCTGGCATCATGACCTGAGCTGAAGGCAGATGCCCAACTGACTGAGCCACCCAGGTGCCATATATGGCATTTCAAAAATGTGTCAAGGCCAGAAAATTAAAATTGTAGGGTGGGATCATAGGTGGAAATGGTAGTTTGGCTCTTTTCAATATAGGATGCTTTTAAAACAGTTGCTGTCTTTTTTTTTTTTTTTAAAGATTTTATTTATTTATTTGAGAGAGAGAATGAGACAGAGAGCATGAGAGAGAGGAGGGTCAGAGGGAGAAGCAGACTCCCTGCCGAGCAGGGAGCCTGATGCGGGACTCGATCCTGGGACTCCACGATCATGACCTGAGCCGAAGGCAGCCGCTTAACCAGCTGAGCCACCCAGGCGCCCCAAAACAGTTGCTGTCTTAAGTTAAATCTCAACTTTTGGTTAAAATAATTTAAGCAACTTTGGGGCACCTGGGTGGTTCAGTCGGTTGAGCATCCGACTCCTGATTTTGGCTCGGGTCACCATCTCAGAGTCCTGGAACTGAGCCCCATGTTGTGCTCCACGCTGAATGTGGAGTGTGCTTGGGATTCTCTCCCTCTCCCTCTGCCCCACCCCACCCCCATAACCCCCTGCCCTGCTTGTGCTCACTCACTGTCAAAAAAAAAAACTTCAGCAACTTAGGGTCATTATTGGCCTTATTTGGGTTTCAGAAACATTAGGAAATGTGAGGAGATAAGATACAGGGGGAAATTTTTGATTAGAGAAGATAATCTATATCCACGATGTCTCCAGTATGGTAGATACTAACCACATGTGACTATCAAACACTTGAAATGTGGTGAGTGCAACCAGGAAACTGATTTTTTAATTTTTTAAATTTTTATTTTTTTATTTGACAAGTATTTATTGTAAGCCAAATATGTGCAGGGCAGTTTTCTAGAGATGAATAAAATGGGCGAAGTTCCTCTCCTAGTGAAGTTTACATCTCCTGGGGAAGATGAACAATAAATAAGTAATTAAGTGGTGAAGTGATAGATGGCTGTGAATTAACTAAAATAGCATCATGGGATAAATAGTGATTAGGTCAAATAAAGGAAGAATTAGGGAAGATGTGACAGGAAGTAACGTTTTTGCTGGGACCTAAACAAGTGAGCCAATGGGAAAGTTCTAAGGGGTTTTAAGCAGAAGGAGAGCTAAAGGCTAAGGCCTTGATGCTTGACCTTGTAGCTGGAACTACTAGATCTGATTTTTTAAATTTTAAATTTAAAAGCTGAGGCAGTACTAAATATTTTTCTCTTAAACAAAACTTTGTTCTGGAAGACTATTTCACTTTAGCCCTTGACAGTTCAGTGTCTGGGGCGCCTGAGTGGCTCCGTCAGTTAAGCATCTGCCTTCGGCTCAAGTCATGATCCCAGGGTCCCTGCTCAGCGGGGAGTCTGCTTCTCCCTTTCCCTCTGCCTGCTGCTCCCCTGTGCGCTCTCTCTCTCTCTCTCTCAAATACATGGATAAAATCTTTTAAAAAAAGAAGAAGGACTGGGCGCCTGGGTGGCTCAGTTGGTTAAGCGACTGCCTTCGGCTCAGGTCATGATCCTGGAGTCCCTGGATCGAGTCCCGCATTGGGCTCCCTGCTTGGCAGGGAGTCTGCTTCTCCCTCTCCCGCTCCCCCCTCCTGTGCTCTCTCTCTCTCTCACTCTCTCTCTCAAATAAATAAATAAAATCTTAAAAAAAAAAAAAAAAGAAGAAGGACTGGCTGTTACATAGTACATCTAACCTGGTCTAGGTCGTCAAAAAAGGCTTCCTTAAGGCATTTGAGCTGAAATCTCAAGGATGGAAGGAGACACTGCCCCAACAAAGAGAAGGTGACAAAAGTATTACAGGCAGCCAGGTAAAGGCATGGCAAGTTTGAGATACAGAGCAGTTGAGTAAAACCAAAACATGGAATGGAGAAGGCTGCAGCTGTGGAGAAATATGCAAGGATCAGCAAAGACCGAGCAGTGCTGGATGGACTTCTCAGCCATGTTAAAACACTGGGACTGTTCCCATGGGCAAAGAGGAAGCCACTGAGGGGTTGTGAGTTTGAGGGTATGGGCGCTTGAAAAAGCTCACTGTGGTTGGAGAGAAGAAGCAGAAAGTCAGTCCCATTGATCATACAATGAACCAGTAGAGAGTTTAAGAATAGCTTAGTGGGCCTGGAGACATTTCAAACCTGAGAAAAAAGTAAAGGAAGTGTAATTGACGATTTTACCGGTTTTTCTTATCAGGCTGGTTGTGTTGCCTTAAAATTTCATTGACTTGGGGCGCCTGGGTGGCTCAGTTGTTAAGCGTCTGCCTTCGGCTCAGGTCATGATCCCAGGGTCCTGGGATCGAGCCCCGCATTAGGCTCCTTGTTCAGTGGGAAGCCTGCTTCTCCATCTCCCACTCCCCCTGCTTGTGTTCCCTCTCGCTGTGTCTCTGTCAAATAAATAAATCTTAAAAAAAAAAAATTTCAGGGGCACCTGGGTGGCTCGGTCGTTAGGCGTCTGCCTTCGGCTCAGGTCATGATCCCAGGGTCCTGGGATCGAGCCCCGCATCGGGCTCCTTGCTCAACGGGAAGCCTGCTTCTCCCTCTCCCACTCCCCCTGCTTGTGTTCCCTCTCTCGCTGTCTCTCTCTCTGTCAAAAAATAAAATCTTTAAAAAAAAATTTTTTTTTCATTGACTTGAAGACTTAATCTCTTACTTAACTTTCTACTTGGTTGACTTAGGCGTACAGTCACTGGAACATAGCCAACCATGTAGCAGGGCCAAGAAGACAGTGTAATGAAAGGGGCACTAGCTTTTAAAACTCACAGGAATTTGACACACATGACTTCTTTTTACATATCATTGGACCTAGCAAACCACAGGGCTATTCCCGACTTCACCTGAGAACTGCAATCTTACAAAGAGAATATTTGTGCATAGCACCAATGACTATCATAGGCTGCCCTCTCAATTATTAAATATTGTTTTACCCTCCTTTCCTCAAGAAAATAGATCTACCACAGTAGACAGCCTAAAGTCCCAAGTACTGAGGTAAAATTGTAGGATATGTCATTATCTGCCCTTAACACAGTCAGTTACAATGGTAGAATAGGAACAGGAAAACTGCAGTTTTCCTGTTCCTATTCTACTTCCATTCAGAAAAGGGGAGAATAAAGCCACTGTACTAACAATTATGAAATGTCACTGGGGAGAGAGACTGAGGGCTTTCTACCCTGAGAGAGGGGAGTGTCCTTTGTAAGGCTGATCGGGAGGGACTCCCCAATCCATTGTTTTCCACAACTCTTGGGCCCATTCCTGATTTGCTGGATGCAGTTACCCTTCATCTCTGCTTTCAAACTGGCTGTTGGTTCTTCTCTTGACAAATGCAACCAATAGTAACCATGGTAGTAAGATTTTGTTTTCTAAGCTTTTCACCCACGTGTACATTTCCCACCTTCTAAGCTATCACATGTGACCGTTTTAATAGGATTGGTATACTTCCAGCCCTCCAATGTCAGTTCCCCCAGCTGTTGTCCTGAGGAACACCATCATCCATTCAGCTACCCGAAGCTGGAAACCTGTGTTTTTATTATTTAATCTTTTTCTCCCTCATCTTCCGCATTCATTCTATAGATCCTGCCAAAGGATTCCATCAATTCTGTCACTATCAGATTATTTAAAAATGTTAATTACACACAAACCATTCACCTGTAGGTCAAAAACCATTTACCTATAAGTGCTACAAAGCTGTGAGGTATGATCATGATCATTTTACAAATGAGGAAACTAAGACACAGAGAAGCTAAGTAACTTGCCCAAGGCACAAAATCATTATATGGCAGAATTAGGATTCAAACTTCCAGTCAACGTGTTTAACCAATGTTAACCTTCAAAATAAGTCTGCCAGTTATTTTACCAGCAAAAAATGGGCTTGTTTAGGAATAGAGAATTTTAATCCAGAACAAACAAGATACAGGAAAGCCATAAGTAAACCCCCAGAATAAAGGAGAGGACAGCTCTTATATAGGAAAGGGGAAGTTGGGAAGGCTATCATAAACAAAAAGTCAATTGGAGTAAAATGGGAGCTCAAAGTATAGTGTCTTTGGCTGGGCTGTTGCCCACAGAGGAGGAAACCTTTCTTCCACCTGGCTGGTCAGTAAAATAGCACTATCCTATCCTAATAATCCTATCCTAATATGGATTTACAAGGCACATCTGGTCCTGTTGGGTATGCAATCCACCACCAGGGGTAGGATGTCTGAGCTCCCCCTGCTGGTCTCCTGCTTCCATTCTAAAGTTTCCTTTTTTTTTTTTTTTTTTTTTTAAGATCTTATTTAATTTTAGAGAGGGAGAAAGAGCTCATGGAGAGACAGAGGGAGCGGGAGAGAATCTCAAGCGGAGATAGGCAAGGCTCAATCTCATGACCCCAGTATACGACCTGAGCCGAAATCAAGAGTCGGCTGCTCAACCAACTGAGGCACCCAGGTGCCACCCCCCACCCCCCAGGGAATTTCTTAGGGGCTTTCCCACCCTTGTTCTTCCTGTTATTTGGATTTTCCAAACTAAAAATCCTTTTCATGTTGTTATCCAGTGTGGCTTTCTCTGTTGTCTTTCCTCTCCCACACCCCCATGTGACCTGCCCCAACCTCTTTGTTCACCAGAAATAAATCCCTCCAAGTGTTTTTTGAATATAAGAACCAGTCCTAGTCTGGTTGGATTTGAGTTCAATTCAAACATTTTAGATCAACTAAGATTACTCCTCATCAATGTTAGATTTCTTTCCAGGTCTACTCCCATGCTATTTAGGCCAGCTGCCCAACTGACCTATCCTAAACTGATCCCATCCACATATAAGGTAATCTATCCACATCTTTAATGCTTGCCATGCATAGTAAGAAGTAAATATCCACCTTATCCCCACTCCCTGTATTAGGTATTATTGATATTTTTTGGTTTATCTTTCCAGAAAGGTTCTTTTGGTATGGACAATGTTTCTTTTATTTCTGTTTTTACATACTACTATACAGTTTACACCTGGCTTTTTTCTATTAGCACTCCTTCCACATCAGCATACAGGGATATACTTTGCTTTTTAAACGTATTCTATTACATATATCACAGTTTAGTCAGCCACTTCCCTACGGGTGGACATCTCAATGACTCAGTTCTATTGTTTGTCATATGATGTGGCAATGGACATCCTTCTCCGTGTTGTTTTAATGCCAGTAGCAGTGACTTCAAGTTTTGATGGAGCCTTCCAAGTTACATTCCTACCAAACCAGTTCGAAAATTTAGCATGTCATTCTCTCCCCTGCTAAAATCCTTCCTCGGAGGGGAATGTAATGGAAAGAACTTGGATTCTACCACTGAGGACCACAGGCCATTTACATCTCTGGGCCTCGTTTTCTTCACTCGTAAAGTGAGGTAGAATCTAACATCTCAGGGTGGTTGTGAGAATCAAGAGTCTGCTTCCATGAAGGCTTAGCTCTAAAAGAGGTCTGGTTCCCTTTTAGTTTTTGAGTGCCCCATGCCATGGGCCAAAAGCTCAGGCAGAACAGGCTAGAGGAGCCCCTCTTCCGACCTGTAGATAATGAGAATGAGGCACAAAGGGCACCAGACGTTTGGTCAAGACCACACAGTGTTGGGGGCAAAGGTGACTCACCTGAGGCTGAGCTGCTGCCAACGACCTCTGGATACCGGCCCCAGGGGGCTGTACACATCTTGACTAGGTCAGCTGAGGTCTGGCCTAGCTGCTCCCCATTCTACCTATTCCTCTCCCCCAACTCCCCACTGTCCCTACGCAAACACTCGAGCACATTCCGCACTCACTTGAACGTCGGTGTACTCCCTCCCCGCTGGGCCTCAGACGTTGCACCCTCGGAACTCGCCTTCTGCACCCAGTGAATGTGAGGGGGCGTACGTACGTGTAGAGGGCAGACGGATTTGTAGAACACGTCACATTTGTGTGTTGCGTGGTGTGCACATCCTTGTGTAGAGATGTGAAACGTGTGCAGTGGGGTGTGCAAATGTGGTGATTCATGGAGTACGGAAGTCCCGTCCCACCAGCGCCCACCCTTCCCCAGCGGTACAGTCTGGTTTCCCTCAGCCTTCGCCTCGATTTTCACACCATTTTGCGCGTGCGCGACTCCTCTTTGGGCTCCTTCCCCCCCCCAACCTGCGATTGATATCCCGCCTTTGCCCCGCCCCCGCCACGCTTTACGACCCCGCACGCCAATTTTGCTGCAGACGCTCAGGCTGCTGCCGCTGCCCCTGCCGCCGAGGGTTTTGCCGGTGAGGTGAGCTGAGCTGAGCTCTGCTGACCTGAGGTGTGTTTTTGGGCTGGTGCCGCCGGCGGCCGAGGAGTAGGTGGAGAGCCGGGCCAGCGGGGACGGCAGGTCAGTCGCTGCTTTGTTTCCCCAGCTTCGGTCCCGTCTGCGTTGCTGCAGGGAGGCCGCCCCGGCCCGGCGAGCTGAACCAATGCTGGATCTGGAGGTGGTGCCGGAACGCTCTTTGGGGAACGAGCAATGGGAATTCACCCTGGGTGAGTGTGGGATCCTACCTCAGAACCTTACTCTGCTTCTTACTTACCTCCAGGCCTTTCCTGCGTCTGGTCTCTGCCCCTTATTCCCCTGCGCCCGCGGGTCCTCGCCTCTTCCGTTCTCTCGGCTCTTTGGGCTCCAGGCACTAAGTTACCCGTTCCTACCGGCCAGACTCGCTAGTCTGTCGCTGGTCCTGACCTTGACGCCCTCGCCTCACGCCTCTGCAGGGCTCCTTCTGGGGCAGTGGTACAGTAGTAATAATAACAACAATGGCTGACACGCCCCAAACACTTATTCAAGGCTAGACCCTGCTTCTTTGCGTAATTATCTCAAGTATGCTTCCTTGGGGTTTGAGGGTCCGTACTGTTGTTTTTTCTATTTCCATTTTACAGACTTAATAGCTAAGAAGTGACTGACACCCTTAAACGCCACAGTAGTACGTCTCTTTTTGCTTTTCTGGGCTGTAGGTTGCCTTGTCCGTAGGGGAAAGCTAGGGTCAGATCCCATAATCACATGTTAGGGATCTAGTCAAGGGAGGTAAGAAGAGTTTGTGTATTAAAGGAACTTGTTACTTGTTTCCTTCTCCTTTTCAGTGTGGTCGATGTGTGGTGTAATCCTAAACCCAGACCTTAGCAGAGAGAGTTGAAGGTTTAATGAAATAAGAGTTCAGGGAGAGTAACATTTAGTTTGTATAAAATGCAGTTTGGCCATTTTGGGGGTTTTGGCCCAGTATTAACTATTCCCAACGTCACTACCTTTATATATACAAGTATGTGCATTCAGTGACTCCAGTGTATGTTTACACTTACCCAGCACTAGGAAAAGGGGGTGTGGAGCAGATGTTGGTGCTCTTTGTGCAGACTTCAGCTTTTGTCCCACTAATTTGGGCTACTGGACTGAGTGACCTGCTCCTTTGGGCTATTAACTCATCCTTGAATCTGGAAGACTCTTGTCAGTGGAGACAGGCTAGATGAGAAACTGCACAATAGATGCTGGTAGGACCCTGCTGGTGCTCAGTGTCTCCATGAACTAACTGAACTACAAGCCTCTGGGTTATAGGAGCCAGTTTTATAGAGAGGTCTTAGCCAGTTTCTCTCATAACTTACACCACTCCTGCAGAGTTCTTCCCAAAATTTTAGCTGGTATGAAACACTTTGGCCTCTTGGGAAGCACCAAGAGCTTGATTGGGAGGCCAGTAATACATTTGCCTTCAGACCCATTCATATGCTGATGCTGTTTGCCTTCTATTTAAGAAAGAACCTCCCCTACACACAGCTTCTCATACCAGTACTTCACAGGGCAGAGAGAGAACCACAACCATAACTTCAAACTGCTTGATGGTGCATGCATGTAGTTTGTGAATCTCGGTGGTACAGTCTCTTGGCCAAAAGTAGTGATTAGAATGTCATTTGAGGGGTGGGTGGCTGGCTTAGTCGGTAGAGCATGCAACTCTTGATCTCGGGAGTTGGGAGTTCCAGCCCCACATTGGGGGTAGAGTTTACTTAAAATAAAAATAAAAAGAATGTCAGTTGAGGCCAGGATTTCCCAAAAAAGCTGGGTGGAAGAGCAAGGCTTCTTGCTCATAAACATATATATGTTTAGATACCTTAACCCCCACTCCTAA
Source organism: Neomonachus schauinslandi (assembly GCF_002201575.2). Lineage (NCBI taxonomy): Eukaryota > Metazoa > Chordata > Mammalia > Carnivora > Phocidae > Neomonachus > Neomonachus schauinslandi. The sequence goes on from NC_058418.1 coordinate 40,774,473, forward strand.
CTTTGCCAGTTTCCAGGAATCAAGGGTTTGGGTAGTTCTTTCAAACTGTCTAAATATCTAAATGGCAACAACAGTGAAAAGGGCATTTCTGTATAGTGGCCCAGAATTGAACTTTGAGGGAAGCCTCATAGAGGTGGCTTGGCCTTGATGATTCTCTGGTGGGTCTTAAAAATCAGCCTGGTTCTGTTGGTAAAGCATGTGAGTCTTGATCTCAAGGTTGTAGGTTCAAGCTCCACTTCGGGTGTAGAGATTACTTAAAATCTTTAAAAAAAAAATCTGCGGTTTTAAAGCATGTCTGCCTGAAAGATGACAGTTATTTTAATTTCCTTAAGCTTTTTTAAAAAAAGAAAGAAAAAGATTTTTTTCTTCTCTCTCAGTCTTCTCCCCAACCCTCAACACATGTAAGCTGAAATTGGGGCTGATAGGTAGGGATAGATCTAAGAAGTGGATCTATGCTTTAGAATTACATTCCTAGGCTAGAGAACTAGGCAGTGCTTAACTAAAGTCACCACAACCCTGTAAGGTAATCTCCATTTGCCACATGAGGAGCAGGCTCAGAAAGGTAGAGATGATAAAAGTAGGTACCTGAACAGGGAAATCCTGCTTCCCACTGCTCTGCCGTTCTGAGGATTGGCTCAGCTTTGTCTCTGTTCTTTCTGGAATCTGCAAATGCAGATGCATCTAGCCCTTGCCATCATCTGCCTGGCATCACAGTGGGGAGCTGCATCCAGCTTCTTGGCTTCCTTCCTGACCTTCGTGTCATGTTGGGAGATGAGGGAAATGCCAACAACACAGACAGGAAAACCTAGGCAAAGAGGAGTCTCTGAGAATGCCACTGATGGCTTGACTAGTGGTGGAATAAAGGCAGTACAAACTTGAAATGTTTTCAGTAAGGCTTGGAGAATGTATTGGTGTGGAGGCATGTATCTGAATTGTTATAAACTGAAGCCTCACTCCGTTTAAGGCAGCGTATAAACCTTTGTGGACTCTGCTTACAAACATCAAAAATTGGGGGCCCCTGGGTGGCTCAGTCGTTAGGCGTCTGCCTTCGGCTCGGGTCATGGTCCCAGGACCCTGGGATCGAACCCCACATCGGGCTCCCTGCTCCGCGGGAAGCCTGCTTCTCCCTCTCCCACTCCCCCTGCTTGTGTGCCCTCTCTCGCTATATCTCTATGTCAAATAAATAAAATCTAGAAAAAAACAAACATCAAAAATTGAATAAGAAATGGTCATATACCCTGAAGAGTTTAGTGTAAGGGAAGGGTTATAGAAATAGTTCATTATATTAAAATGAGGTAGAGGCTGTATAGGGTGCTTTGGAGGGGAGAAAAGACTCGAGATTCAGGGAGGGCTTTCTATCTACCTGCAGTAGTCAGTACCATTCCTGGAGCCAGTGAGCACCAGGAAAGCCCTATCAGAAATCTGCCAGATTTCTCTTCTACAGTGTCTCTATAGATACAAATCTTCCAGTCAAATTCAAAACAAAACAAAACAATGGGAAAGATTGTGTGTGTAGGGAACTATAAGCAGTTTGGTATTCTAATTAGAGCGTGATGTACTAATGGAAGAAAAAAATGGGTTCTCCAAATTCCCAATACTCTTTGGTGGTAGCTGCCTGGGACACTACTAAGGAGTTTGGGGTCCAATGGAAAAGAGGGTGAAGTGAAGATTAGTGAAGTGTGTTGTGGACATGGGTTTAGGAAGAAAGTTAGAGACTAGATTTGGGGAGGTGGAGAAGGAATCTAGAGGTGACTGGGTAGATGTTAGAGGTAGTGAGACCCAAAATACAGAAGAGAACTCAGATTGAAAAGAAGATGAAAAAGTCACTGTTACAATCTGTCAACTTTTTATTTGCCTTTAGGTTTATATAGAAAAGAGATTGAGATGTGAGAAACTAGGTGGTTGGTTGGATGAGTGAATGAGGAATGGGCAGAAGGAAATGTTGCCCATCATAGAGACCTGGCAAGTTAGAGGAACAGCAGGAAAGAGTGATGTTAGTAGAGACAGGATGAGAGTGCTCAGAGTGAGAGTGTGGTCACCGGGGTCTATGGTACAGGATTTACGTGTCCCATAATTGCTTTGTTTCACTCCATCAGAGCCCAACAGATACATAGGACCACCTACTATTGTGCCAGGCACAGTGATTGGGTGCTGGGGATACAGCAGTAAGACAGATAATGTTTCTGTCCTCAAGGTTTAGAGGAGACTAACAGATAAGTAAACTGGATGGGAGGCTTTATTAGATAAGGCAGTTGGGGAAGTGAGATGTGAGTAAGACCTGAAGAATGAGAAGAAACCATCTATGGGAGGAACATTCCAGCAGAGTCTGAGCTAGCACAGAGGCCTAAAGGAGGAAGGAGTTTGACATGTGCTGGGAACAAAGGGAGGCATGATGAGCAGTGGAAAGAAAGATGGAGGTAGACAAGATCCAGAATATTCAGGGACTTTAGGTGATGGCTTGTTGTTTTGAGATTTATTGCCCTGTAATGGGAAACTCTTGGAGGGTTATAAGCAGATAAATGATGAGATCTATAAGACATAAGATGTGTACAGTTTAGAAGGCTGACATACAGTCCGTACCCTTTTTGGGGCTAGGTAGCTCTGTTAGAACTGGGACAGTGCTCTAGTTTCTTTGCCATACATATGGTTGGTTCCCTTTAGAGGACTTTTGTAGCCTGCCTTTATCAGCAGCTGTGTGACAACTGATCGTTGTAGCTGCTTTGTCTCCTCCAGGTGGGCTCCTCCCCAGGTGACTCAGGACCTGAGGACCCGAAGATTCCAAGGCCAGGGATTTGATGTGGTTAAGTGGAAGAGAATCCTCCCTTGAGAAACTGATTTATGCCATGTGGGTCAGAGAAGCCATGTGGCCTTCTGTTTCTCAGCACCTAACACATGGATGTTTGCCCATTGTTTTTGGGAGAGACAGCATAGATGCTCCTCCATTTCAGGAATGGCAAAGCTGAATGATGCGTCCAATTTGTTCATATTCTCAACAAACATTTATTAAGCCTTACTATGTACCAGGCCCTATGTTATAGAAGGCGGGAAAGTGCCTTGTGTTAAGGTCTGGTTTCCTCCAACTTTCTTCAAACTGTAGAATGGACCATCAAATGAAGGCAAGGTTAGATCATTGTTTAAATGTAGATAGACCATGTGTTTTTATAACCTTCTGTTATTTGTGTGTAAACTCTTTTCTGCACATCTCTCCTAGAATCAGAGGTAAAGTGATCTTGAATGTGAGCCACTGTGCTTACTTGAGGTCATATGGTGGTCCCTCCTTCTCCCTTTCTCTTACTACCTACTCCATTATCCATCAGCTTGGCTGAATAAATATTCAACAGCCACTATGTGGTCAACCCTGTACTGGGTGCTGGGGATCCAGAGAGTGGTGAATAATACAACATTGCCCTTGGAGTCATAAAGCTGTGAGTCTTTGATTTGGGATTTTGTCTGGGACTTTGTTTTGGATTGTCTCTCTGTGAGTTTCTTCTTGTTTGAAATATAATGGACTCTGAAAACATACTTTTTGGTAGTCCCTGGGATCTTAGAGATATTGTTGGGATTTGGATTTCTTAAATTGGGGACATATATAAATTTGTTTATAATGGGCCATGAGTTCAAAGATCAAGTATTAAGACTTAGAAGATTTGTGGTTTGGTAAGTAAGGATCCAGTGAAATTCTTAGTAAAGTAAGTTGGTTCTGGTAGATGTGTGATTTTTTTTTTTTAGATTTTATTTTTATTTATTTGAGAGAGAGAATGAAAGAGCATGAGAGGGGGGAGGGCCAGAGAGAGAAGCAGACTCCCTACTGAGCATGGAGCCCGATGCGGGACTCGATCCTGGGACTCCAGGATCATGAACTGAGCCGAAAGCAGTCACTTAACCAGCTGAGCCACCCAGGTGCCCAGATGTGTGATTTTTGACTTTTTAAATGAGCCCTTACAAGTCATGTGCTCCTGCAGACTCTCATTTGAAAGATGAGGAGACATGCCAGAAAGAAAGAGAGGAAGGAACCTACCCTAGGTAATACGTAATTCATGGGAGAGTGAGAACCAGAACCTGGTCTCCAGATCCAGTCATGCAGTCAGTGCTTTTCTCACTGTTCTTTGGTTCATGCTGACTTTGCCTTCTCTGAGCCCTTTTCCTGCTTGGGATCAGGACAGTAGTTCTCATTTCCAGGAATCTCTTTTATATATTCACTCCCTCCCCTTATACAATCCAGTTGTTCCCTTAGTGCTTGCTGCTAACTTTATTCTAGCTCTTGCTGCTACTGAATTTTTATTTACTTATATGTTTATAGACCTTAGTGGCCCCCGCCTCCCACCCCAGGCTTTACTGCACGGTCTAATGCCTAGTATGAAGATAGATTTCAGGAAATGGATAGCCCAAGTAACCACACAGGTGTCCTTGCTTTATTTCAGGAATGCCTCTGGCTCAGGCAGTAGCCATTCTTCAGAAGCACTGTCGCATCATCAAAAATGTCCAGGTTCTCTACAGTGAACAGGTGAGTGGTAGCTGCTTTGTTTACTGAAATAGCATTCCTCATCGTTGAGTCACATCCAGAGGTTGATGCTCTGGGAGAGACACACTGGCAGGGATTGCTCGGTCATTGTGTTTGAATGGGAGAATCTCTAGCACTGGTCAGTCACCAAGTACATTTTCTTTGATTCTGAAACTTTGCGTCTAGATAATCTAGTGCTGCCAGGTTTGGAAGAGCACTAATAACTGAACTTGTTTTTTGATGTGTTTGACTTACCTACTGGTCCTTAGACAGGGATATTTCAGTGGGAGGTCACCTCAGGGACTATCTTGTCTTCTAGGGTGCTTGCCTTTCACTTTTTTATTTAAAATAGTCTTGGGGGCACCTGGGTGGCTCAGTCGTTAAGCGTCTGCCTTCGGCTCAGGTCATGATCTCAGGGTCCTGGGATCGAGCCCCGCATCAGGCTCCCTGCTCCGCGGGAAGCCTGCTTCTCCCTCTCCCCCCTGCTTGTGTTCCCTCTCTCGCTGTCTCTCTCTCTCTCTCTCACATAAATAAATAAAATCTTTAAAAAAAAAAAAAAATAGTCTTTTCTGCTTTGTTGATTGGTTTGTGTTCAGAGTTGTTGCCGTGCAAATTTCTAGCCAGCAGAGCACTCCAGACTTGAAAAGAAGCAGGTATAGCTCACTACTTTAATGAGAATGATCTGATACATGAGATCATACGTCAAAATATTGGCTCCAAGTTAATGGACATAGTTCATATTTTGCTTTTTTTTTTTTTTGGTCTGATTTGTGGTGGTCTCTATTAAATGTTGGTCAGTTGTGCCAGGAATTAACCCCTATCATATAATGTTGCATGTATCTACAAAGACCTTTTCCATTTCCAGAAAGAATATATATGTTACACCAGAGTACTTTCTGAGCATCAAGATTTTTTGTGTTTGGTTTTATATGTAAAGTTAGAGACTATTTTTTATGGGCTTTTAGAAATAGGATTCTTTATCTCTCTAAAAATGCAACCTACCTTCTACTGAACTCTCTGAAACCTGTGATTCTTCTGCGACACAGACCATGTGTTGCTGTGTGGAGCAGCCTTTATGGTGCCCTATGTGTCACAAACCTCAGGGAATAAATAGATTCTGTATTGTTTTGTTTTGGTTTTGGCTGTTTGGTTTTTTTTTATATTTTATTTATTCGACAGAGCACAAGCAGGGGGAGTGGCAGAGGGAGAAGCAGGCTCCCCGCTGAGGAGGGAGCCCGATGCGGGGCTCGATCCCAGGACCCTGGGATCATGGCCTGAGCTGAAGGCAGACACTTAACCCACTGAGCCACCCAGGCACCCCAGGGAGTAAATAGTTTTGAGCCTATACATGCTACTGCATGTCCTCACTCGCTTTTCTGAGACTTTCTACGTACTGTTTTGATGATTTTAGTTCCCTTTGTTCCAATTAGTTTCAGATCCTAAAGCAAATGACAGTTTATTTTTGACATGAAGAATGTTGTGGATTAGGGGCGCCTGGGTGGCTCAGTCAAGCGTCTGCCTTCGGCTCAGGTCATGGTCCCAGGGCCTGGGATCGAGCCCCGCATCGGGCTCCCTGCTCGGCGGGAAGCCTGCTTCTCCCTCTCCCACTCCCCCTGCTTGTGTTCCCTCTCTTGCTGTGTGTGTCTCTGTCAAATAAATAAATAAAATCTTAAAAAAAAAAGAACGTTGTGGATTAGAGGTGAGTGAGATTTCTGTGAGGCTTTCCAGTTCGGCCTAGTGCCAGGGTTGAGCCTCTCATGTATGTCCAGACATTACACTCTGCAGTACAATACTCCCCTTCCAGCCCAGTGAGAGAGACCCTATGTGAAGGGTCTTCCTGAGACAGGGAATGCATAATCTCCAAGCAAGTGCTTAGATATTCTTGTGGTGCCTACCACGCAAAAAGGGACTTCTAAGAGTGGGCCAGGGGATTCCTTGAGCCACAGTGTCAAAGTGTTTTCTCATTTATAAAGTGACGGATGGTGACTTTTCCTCTTTGTCGTACTCGGATGATCCCTAACCTACTCTGACTTTCAGTGTTAAACCATAAGGGAATTACTCATGACAATTAGCAACCATCCAAACAGGGATAATGGGCTTGCTTCTTGAGCTTATAGCTCCTGCATATTCAGTTAAATCAGATTTGGGCACCCCAAAATTAGATACATTTGAAAATAGGCTTAACCGGTTTTTAAGAATGAAGTTTATTTCTTATTTCACTACCTTTGTTGTCTGTTGTTCCAATCTTTAGGTACACATAGTAGTTTTAGCATTAAGCTCATTTCCCCTGATATCTTCTAAGCAACTGGAATCAGTTGGAAAACATGGGTTTTTGAGTCCAAACCTTGGTTTGGATCCTTGCTCTTCCTATTTCTTAGCCGTGCAACTTTTGGTCAGTTGTGCAAGGAATTAACCCCTGTCATATAATGCTGCATGTATCTACATGCAACCAGTCTGGTTCTCCTTCTGTAATGTGGATATAGTTTCCTTGTAATAGAATAATCTTTTTTTTAAATTTTATTTATTTATTTTAAGTAATCTCTACACCCAGTGTGGGGCTCAAACCCACAACCCCAAAATCAACAGTCACATGCTCCTCTGACTGAGCCAGCCAGGTGCCCTAGAATAGAATAACCTTTTGATGAGGATCAAGAGGAGGTGGTCTCTCAGAATTCTGATGTAATGCTTCTTAAATTGGGTCCTGTCCTCCTCTGCCCTCCTTCCCTTCCTTTCCCATCTGTCTCCTTGCTCCCATCAAGTGTGAAGAATAGTTTGGCCCCATTAAATGTTTCAGAAATATCTTCTTGTCTCTAGCATATCACACCTTGGAAGTTAAGTGTGTATATCAAGTAAGTCCCATCTTTCTTAGAGGGAAAAGTGTTAGAAGAGCGAACAGCTTTACTAACTGTTTCATATGGAGGACTGTATAGTTCTGGGTCACTGAAAGGGCCTGCTTAAACATAACATAGTACAGATATACTTTGGTTCTGGAGATATAAAATACTAATAAAATGATGGTTGTGAGGATTTGCTTGCTTTTGAAAATTATCTAGTTATGTCCTGAATTGTAACCATGTCAGGAGAAAAATGATCAGATCTTGGAAGAGTGTAAGAAAATTCAGATCCTCCCATCATTCCTCCTCCAAGCAAAGATCTTGAAGGATGCTAAAATGTTGCTTCATCCTGCTTACTGCCATGTAATAGCCCTCTCAGAAATGTGTTCTGGGGTGAGAATCAGTGACCTAACATCAGGGTTCATTGTTGTATTATCTTGTTTGAGGCCTGATGGTGCCACCTGGGCCTGCTACCTTGTGAAAATTATTGGCGTAGAAGGGAACAGACAGTCTGAGCTAATCCCAGAAGGCTCTTTGGAGAGAATTTTTCTTTTCTTTCTTTTCTTTTTTCTTTTTTCTTTTCTTTCCTTTCCTTTCCTTTCCTTTCCTTTCCTTTTCTTTCCTTCTTTCTTTCTTTCTTCCTTTCTTTCTTTCTTTCTTTCTTTCTTCTTTCTTTCTTTCTTTCTTTCTTTCTTTCCTTTCTCTTTCTTTCTTTCTTTCTTTTTGATTTTATTTATTTGACAGAAAGAGCAAGAGAGCACAAGCAAGGGGAGTGGCAGAGGGAGGAGAAGCAGGCTGTCCACTGAACAGGGAGCCTGATGCGGGGCTCTGTCCCAGGACCCTAGGATCATAACCTGAGCCGAAGGCAGATGCTTAACCGAGTGAGCCACCCAGGCACCCCTGGAGAGAATTTTTCCAGTGAGGCCCACACCAGTGGCGCCTGGCCTTCCAGCCTACATCTCTATCTCTGACAGCCACACTTCTGTCATTCACTGTGCCTACCTTGGGTGGCTCTATAAAGAAACTTCTAAACTCTTTTGAGAGCTATGTGCCAGTTTAAAGGAGGGACAGGGTTTTGGATGTTGGGTTTGTTTTTGTTTTTTTTTCTGTTGGGCAGCTTGGTTCAGGGCTATGAAATGGCTTCAGATGTCAAGCAAGTCCTTGAATTGATTGCATTAGAGCAGAAGCAGGCTAGTGATACAGACATGATGAAAGAGTGCTGTATGCTAAGTGCTGTGCTTGGTGCCCTTTCTCCTGCTATCTAGATCTATCTCTGTTCCCACAACAACCCTGGAGGGAAGGGATGATGATATTCCCATGAAGAAACTAGAGCTCATAGAAGTTTTGAGAGTCACTTAAGGTCACCAGCTCACCAGTACTCAAGGCTTGGCTCTGTCCACTGCTTTGTGCTGCTACTCCCCTCCCCCCAGACTCAGAAGAGGCAAATGTAGAAATATGACTCCTTAGATCTTAGATTTAGGCTTTTCAGAAAGAAGCACATGTGATATGGGATGGTGGGGAGAGGGAAGGAAGGAGTAAGAGTGTCATCTCATATATAAACAGCACAAGGTATTTCTTTGTCCTGGAACATGGCTTAAAGCAGTCAAAGTATAGAATAGATTTCCTGTGGATGGCACAAACAGCCTGGAAGTGAATGGACATAGGTTCAGCTGACATGCATTGAACATTACCTGACAAATTTGGGTCCTAGAGAGGCTCTTTTACCTGGTCTCTGTTCCTCACTGATTGCTCTGTAGGTTTGATAGGTAAACCCATGCTATAGATGTGGACTCTGGACCTTCCAAAGAAAATGGCCTATATATTCACATAATCTTGGCCCTTTCCCTCAGGTAATATTACTCAAAGCCTAGAAGAAAGAGGCTCTTTTCATCCAGTATTAGGAAGCAGCAGCTTCAGACTGGAAGCAGAGGACACTGCATTCACACAACAGTTTGTTAGTTGGGCGAGGGAGGGCTATCTGCACTTCCATATCTCTGTGCATTGCATTTAGAGTTGTAAGGTTTTTTAGTTGCTGTTGAGTAAGTTGTTCAGAGTGCTTTACTTTTTGTTTTGCAGTCTCCTCTAAGCCATGACCTCATCCTTAACCTGACTCAGGACGGGATCAAACTACTGTTTGATGCTTTCAATCAGAGACTTAAGGTAACTATGAATGACAACTAAAGTTGCATGTCAAGCTGATTAATATGTGCTATTGTGAGATATTTCTGAAACTAATAAGTCAGAGTAGACTCCTGTGATTCAGAGTCCCCCACAGTCTAGGGGACTGAAGCTGTACCTGTTCCCCTAAATAGAGGAAAGCTGGGGGTGGGGTGGGGTGGGGTGGGATGGTTGGAAGGAGGCTGGAAAGGACTCCAACCCGAGGCTCCAGAGGTGAAAGGGAAAAAGTGTTGAAGATTTGGGGAATATGCTATGGGGAGGGGACTCTTAAGTTATTCAACTTAAGGAAAGCGAGAGAAGAGCTAAGTTATCTGGCACAGATTATTCCAAGTCTTAAAAGGGATACTAAAAATGGGGCCTAACTGCAGAATAGGACCAAAAGACTTGTTTTTGTATCTTGTTTTACTTCATTCTTAGGTCAAACAGTATGTCTTGGAAGATGAAAAATGGAACTGTTCTTCCTAAAATGCTGGGGCTTAGGGCTTAACACCACCAGCAATGAGTTGATTCTTTAACCCCCTTCAGGATATGTAAACAAACAAATTAGTGCTGTGTAGGGTTTGTCTTAATTGCTGTTCAAGTGCAGTTTACTAACACCTGTTTTCAGTCCAGGATGTTTTTAATATACTATTTATGAATGCCTGAGCTTCACAGATTAGTCATGTGACACCAGACTCATGCCTCAGAGTCACAAGGTTGAATGTGGCTCTGGGCAGTGGCATACCAGAGCAGTTATCCTGGTTAGGTTGTGCCTTTCCAAAAACTTGGATATTTCCTAGTTCTCATCATCCCATCACAAGTGAGCTGCTAAGGAGACAAGACGGAACATGGAAAAGGAATCTGTACATTGAATGAGAAGTCCTCATTATGATTATTTTTCAAAAAGCAAATGTTCTTAGCCCCACAACTACCTTGCCTCTCCTTGTGGACTTAGTCATCCTGTCTTTACTGACAGGTTCCCAAAGTTTCACAGTGGGAAAGGGAAGACAATGGTCATTAGTGTGGCTTCATTACAAATTGGGGGAAAAATAATCTGGAAACACCTTTACAAAGAGTTATTTGTCTCAGCTTGGTAAGTCCACTTTAGGAAACATAACCCCAAAAGCTTATGGGGAAGGTAATATTGCCAGGTATTTATAACAGGGCTCTTCATAGTACTGAAAGGCTGGAAATAACCTAAATGGATAAAAAAGGGGGATGGCTAGGCAGCCCATCGTAGAATCACAGCCTGGTGAGGACAGTGTCATGTATTTAGTGAGTACTTGGTACGGGTTAGGCACATGGCTAAGTGCTTCCCATACATTTCCTAACCTAACAAGCTTGTAAGCAATACTGTTTACCAGTGAGACAATAGAGGGACAGAGGGTGAGTGGTCTGCTAAGCTTTTAACCCTGAATTACCAGTGTGTGGTGGCCCTTGGGAATAGAAATGACTTAGCTTCTGTGATGGGTTTGGGAAATAAATGTGATAAAAGCTGAAGAAAATTGAGCACACTATGGAGAAATGTGAGGAATGGGAAGTACATTTGAATGGGAAAGGAAATAAATAGAACCGTTTCTTCTGCTTTCTGTGGGGTCCCTATGAAGAGAAGGGGCTGGGGCCCTGTCTGAGCCTCTGGAAACTGGGGAAGCAATTCTCAGGTGCCCTTGGTCAGCATCAGATTTGACCTACCCCATCTGCCTGCCCTTCCATCTGAGCACTTAAGAATCCACCTCTCCCTGATGCCTTGACTCCCTGTCTGTGAGAAAGCCCTGTGGAATGAGGCTTCACAAATCTCATCCTTTACAACTACCTGTCTTTTCATTTCCTGTCTTGGCTGCTGCCGTGGCTTCTCCTCTGGGGAATTCAAGGCCTTTTCCAGCCGAGAGGATGGTAAATCATGGACTTCAGACTTCCCCAGCTGGTTGTCCCTGTGGCTCAGCAAGCTCCATGGGCCAAAATCTGCTTGTTGATTCTCCTGGTGACATGAAGGACTCCAAGATGGGTCTCTTGCCACAATTGCTGTCATACATAGGCCCTGTGATTAACTGTGGGCCACTGTTCTCCCATTAGGCAGGCAGGGTTGAAACACCCAAAATGTTGGTCTGGATTATTGGCAGGTGGGTAATAATGACACAGAAGGAATATCTTCGAGGCCTACCCCCAGGGTGAGTGGTGGGTCATCATTGGCCAGTTGTAGGGGTGGCAATCAGGGAGGCAGAGTGCCCGCACCTGCTATATAAGCGAGGCTTCTGGCTAAAGGCTGAGGCTTTCTGCCAGCATGGGGCCCTGGCCTTGGTGAAATGGCGTACCAATTTGGCATGATACAGGCTTTCTGAAGGGGACACTAGGTATCTTATGAATCACAGCTGTTCCTCTGTCCTTCCTTGTATGACCTCTCTTGGCACCTCTTTTCATGCTTTCTAGCTTCATATTGCCCGTAGCTAGCTTCATAACAGTCAGACTTGACAGATGTTTTAAGTACCTTTCCTGTGTGAAATAATAAAGCCTGACCTTAAAGGGCTTAATTCTGTGGGACTGGTGAACAGCACACACAAGTAGCATAGGAGAGTTGATTGAAGTGCTGTGATGGCCCAGCAGAGGGAGTTAACTCTTAGCAGTAAGTAGGATCAGAATAGCTGCATTATAATTAAGAGGTGCCCACCTTGTGGTTCAGTGTTAGGATCATGAAACAAAGTTAGGGATGAGGTCTGGCCAAGAATAAACTGCCTATTATGTCTCATTTTCTGTGGCAGTGCCAGATGCTTCTACACACAGGGCCCCATGGCCCCTTGTAGGATGAGCCCTCAGGGCAAGCGGACATTGAACCAGCTGTGCTTATTCCTCTACAGTGAAGGCCAGGACTCCCAACTGGAGGATAGTAGCTGGTGCTCTAGGCCCCAGCCAGCCATGCTTCTGGCTACCAAGCCCTTGACACCATTAGCATAGAAGACTTCATAGTGCTCATTACTTGGCACCACTAGTGACTGAGTGTTCAATACTTTTGTCTCTGCCCTGAGTTCTTGGCATTTAATCCAAGGCTGAACCCCTTGATATGACACAAGGGTCCTGAGGTTCTCCAGGTGCCCTTCAATAGTTATATATAGATATAGAAGTAGATATATGAATATTGTCACACTTGTCCTAACCTAATGTAATATAACTTCTAGCAGGATATACCGCCCCCCTCAATCTTTTTGTTTTGTAAACTAAAGTATTTTAAAGCTGTTTTTTAAAGTGAATTGATTTGGGGTCTTTCTAATACAGCAAAGTGTGGAATAAAAGGAAGAGGGCTCAGTATCCAAAGGTACAGCTTTAACCTTTAAGCTACGTGATTTGTTTCTGTGGAGGGTTTCATGGTTCTGTATGTGCTGTCCTCTGTATGACCCAGTAGTAGATTAGATAGAGGAACCTTCACCTGCAGCATCCATGGACATCTGTTGAGTGATCCACTGGAAGAAGGAAAAGGAGAGGTTATGCTGTGTGTGTGGTATGGGTTTTTCCTCCAGATTTAAAAATGAGAACAAAATATAATGTGTGGTGCTTCAGGAGAATTCTGACTAGTGATAGATTTTTTTTTCTTCACTATTTTGTAAATACCTTTTTCTTTTAAGATTTTATTTATAAGTGATCTCTGCACCCAACAAGGGGCTCATACTCACAACCCCAAGATCAAGAGTCACATGCTCTACCGACTGAGCCAGCCAGGCGTCCCTCTATAAATGTCTTTTTAGTCAGTCTTTTTCAACTGCAGAGCATTACCAATGCTTAAACATTTGATTTTTTTTTTTTTTTTTAGGTGATTGAAGTATATGACTTGACTAAAGTAAAGTTAAAATATTGGTAAGTTTACTCCCCCACTGGTATATGTCACAGGATTGGTACAAATGGAGTTTATCTATTACCCTCATTAAGTTAGTAAAGGAGTCCCATCCATAGCAGTTCTAGGATTACAGCCTGGTGCCATGATTTCCTCAGGCAGCCTCCAAACCTATTCAGCTTTCCGGGGAAGAGAAGGAAATCTTATTAAGGACATGCTGTGTGTAGAACACTTCTCATATATGTCAGCTCATTTAATCCTCACAACAAAGCAGGGCCTCAGCTTAGAGGTGATATGACTGTCTTGTGGGTCACAGCTGCCATCCTTCCCCGCCGCACCCCCCATAGGTCTGACTCCAAAGCCTATGAATGCTAAAGAGAACGCCAAAGGGACTGCTGTTTGGGGGCCAAAAATCTACTTTTTTTTTAGATTTATTGGAGCACCTGGGTGGCTCAGGTGGGAGCCTGCTTCTCCCTCTCCTGCTCTCCCTGCTTGTGCTTGCTCTGTTTCTCTCTCTGTCAGATGGATAATTAAAATCTTAAAAAAAAAAAAAAAAAAGATTTACTTATTTTAGAGAGAGAGCAAGTGCCTGCAGTGGGGTGGGGCAGAAGAGAGAGAGAGACAGACCTAAGCAGACTCTGCACTGAGCGTGGAGCCCGACCCAGGGCTCGATCTCACAATCCTGAAATCCTGAGATCATGACCTGAGCTGAAACCCAAGAATCACATGCTTGACCGACTGTGCCACCCAGGCACTCCATTGTTTTTTGTTTTTTTTTAAAGATTTTATTTATTTATTTGAGAGAGCAAGCACTGGGGGAGAGGGGCAGAGGGAGAGAGAGAAGCAGACTCCGTGCAGAGCGTGGAACCCACCGTGGGTTCAAGATCACAACCTGAACCAAAACCAAGAGTTGGACACTCAACCAACTGAGCCACCCAGGCGCCCCCAAAATCTACTTTTTAGAATGAAAATGGGAATAGTCTGTATCATAAAACAAATATTTGAGCTCCCATTATGGAAAGGCACTGTGCTAGCATCCAAAATACTCCATATAGTAAGCTTCCTTAACAGGCTTCCCTTTCCCTTTGTGAGGGCATGAAAGGGCCCGATTCCTGGGGCTGGCTCAAGCAGCATTTACCGATAGAGAAGTGGATCAAGCAAATGCGTAATAGCACTGGTCCCTGCAGATTCTTTGTGTCTTTCAGTTTTGTTGGAGCCTTTGTACCTCAAGGTCTGGTTTCTCTTTTCCCTCTTTTTTATTTATTTTTTATTTTTTAAAAGATTTTATTTATTTTTGATAGAGAGAGTGTACAAGCAGGGGAAGCAGCAGGCAGAGGGAGAGGGAGAAGCAGGCTTCCCACTGAGCAGGGAGCCCAATGTGGGGCTCGATCCCAGGACCCTGGGATGGAGCCCCACATCAGTTTCCTTGCTCCGCGAGGAGCCTGCTTCTCCCTCTGCCTGCCGCTCCCCCTTGCCTGTGCTCTCTCTCTCTATAAGCAAATAAAATAAAAAATCTAAAAACCTACTGCTAAAAAAAAAAAAAAGAGGTATTCTTGGGCGCCTGGGTGGTGCAGTCGGTTGAGCATCCAACTCTTGGTTTCGGCTCAGGTCGTGGTCTCAGGGTTATGGGATTAAGCACTGAGCATGGAGTCTGCTTGAGACTCTCTCTTCCTCTCCCTCTGCCCCCCCCAAATGAGTAAATAAATCTTTAAAAAAAAAAAAAAAAGAGGTGTTCCATGAATTATGCTAATTTAAAAAATATTCTTAACCTTAAGCATTCTTCTAATTCTTTTTTTTTTTTTAAAGATTTTATTTATTTCACAGAGAGAGACATCGAGAGAGGAAACACATGTAGGGGGAGTGGGAGAGGGAGAAGCAGGCTTCCCGCCGAGCAGGGAGCCCGATGTGGGGCTCGATCCCAGGACCCTGGGATCATGACCTGAGCTGAAGGCAGATGCTTAAGGACTAAGCCACCCAGGCGCATTCTTCTTACGCATTCTTCTTAAAGTCATACATGCCATATCTTCATGCTCATCATCTGAAATCACATGCTCCTCTTCATTCCCAAGCCCCTCCCCCTCAGGTGTTTCCCCTTTGCATGGGATCCATCTCTCCCCCCTCCCCCCATTCACCCAGTCTTTGAGTGCTGGCTGTTAAGAAAACAAGCTGCTTGGGGCGCCTGGGTGGCTCAGTTGGTTAAGCATCGGACTCTTGGTTTCGGCTCAGCTCATGATCTCAAGGTCCCGTGTGGGGCTCTGTACTCAGAGTGGAGTCTGCTTCAGATTCTTTATCCCTCTCCCTCTTCCCCTCCCTGCTCGCCCTGTCTCTCTCAAATAAATAATAAAATCTTAAGGAAGGAAGGAAGGAAGGAAGGAAAGGAAGGAAGGAAAACAAGCTGCCTTGCTTGGCTATACTGTTCCTTTAAGATGTCTATCCCCTTTTAAGAAAGTTCCTTTTGAAGCCAAACTATTAGTAGGCATCCTAGGAAAACACATTAACACTTTCTATTCCTTTGGCCATTCTTTATCCAAGTCCAAATGCCATGGGGCTGAGACTGAATTTATTTCCTTCTAAACTGCCCGATGACCCCACATGTCTTGGGAGGCCCTAAGGATCAATTCTGTCTGTCAGCCTCAGGAGACTTGACTTGTTCTGACTTAAGTAATTATTCCTCACATAAAAGTTCTTTAATTAAACTTGTGTTTTGGCATACTTGTAAACTCACCTGCCTATGTTTTAAGAATAACTCTTGGGGCGCCTGGGTGGCTCAGATGGCTAAGCGTCTGCCTTCGGCTCAGGTCATGATCACAGGATCCTGGGATCGAGCCCCACATCGGGCTCCTGGCTCAGCGAGGAGCCTGCTTCTCCCTCTGCCTCTCTCCCTACTCATGCTTTCTCTCTCTTTCTCTCTGTATCTCTGTGTCTCAAATGAATAAATAAAATCTTTAAAAAAAAAAAAAAAAAAAGAATAACTCTTCCAGCCACCATCTTCAGTGATTTGAAAAGCATCTTTGTTTTTCAGTGGAGTGCATTTTAACTCTCAGGCCATAGCTCCCACCATTGAGCAGATTGACCAGTCTTTCGGTGCAACCCATCCTGGAGGTAAGCCCAAGTCCATCTGATTCCTTTCATCTGTCACAGCCCATAATGATAAACCTAGCAAGTGATCCCATCCCAGCCCCAGCACCCCTGAAGCCAGGTTCCTGTAGAATTTGAGGGTTGATAGTTGGGTGTGAAGAAAAGCTCCTCCCCCTTTGTTTTCAGCCTAGGAGGTCAGTTCAGGAATCAGACACAAGGAAGGTGTTGCCAAGCTGGTCTGTGTTCACATCTTCTGATGCCATTCCACCATGTCATTTTCTCCTTCCCATTCCCACAGTGTACAACTCCGCTGAGCAGCTCTTCCACCTCAACTTCAGAGGGCTGTCTTTCTCTTTTCAATTAGACTCATGGACCGAGGCTCCCAAGTACGAGGTTAGCCCTTCCCTTCCTATGGTATTTGTCACCCAGTATCCAGGTAATATGGACCCAACAGACAGTGCCACTGGGGACGCTGGATAGGTAGCCTTTCTTTGGTTTCCTCATCTCTCAGGTCTTCAGAGGCCAGGATGGGCACAGTGGGTGGGGTTGATAGCAAGAACAAAGCCCAAACGGGCATTCCCAGGAATGGGCACTTCCCACTGCAGAGTGAGGTCAGGCTCCCTTTTCAGAGAGAAACTCAGTTGTGCCTTGGTTTAAAACTCCAAATCACTGTGGTTTTTAGCAAATTGTTTCATTCATCCTTAGGTAGCAACATCCTTGGGGTCGTGAAATGATAGATGTTTGTAAAGCTTCCATTTTATTAAAGAAAGCATTCCTGTAATTTCTTCTTGATGAAAGAAAGAAAAACTAAGTAAAATTAAAGATGAACCTCTATGATGGGGGGAGTTGATTGACATGGAGCCGGGTTTGATTGTGTGCTTTGACCTGGCCCAGGGGGCTGGGGAAATGCCAGAGCCTGGCTCCCATGGCCTGCAGTGTGCTCTTAGTAAAACTGTTGTCTTATGTTTGCAGCCCAATTTTGCCCACGGTCTAGCTTCTCTCCAGATACCCCACGGGGCGACTGTGAAACGAATGTACATCTACAGTGGAAACAGCCTACAGGATACAAAGTATGTGTAGGGAGCACAAACTTCACGGTCCCTGGGCTCCCTGGGAGGGAGGGCAAAGCCTCTGCTCATTCTGTGCCTGCCTCCAGGGCTCCCGTGATGCCCCTCAGCTGTTTCCTTGGCAATGTGTATGCTGAGAGTGTGGATGTTCTTCGAGATGGAACTGGACCCTCAGGTTTACGACTTCGGCTACTTGCTGCAGGTCAGTTAACTTGCCTTGGGGTGGTGAATTCTCCATTATATCCATGTTGAGACAATCTAAAATCCCACATGCTTAGAGATAATTGGTATAAGACAACGTGGATATTTATGGTTAAAGCTTTGATTTAAATTTGTGAGGGGACAAGACATAGTTTTATCATTGGCAAATCTTAATAAATGACAGTAACACTGCTTCCCCTAGGATGTGCATAAGCCTTCTGTGTGCTTATGTAGTTTTGCAGTGCCTCCCAGGCTGTTTACTGGAGATGTGTCTTATGGGCTGCGATATTGGTCTGTTCTCCCCTTTTCCACCTTTTTTTTTTTTTTTTAAGATTTATTTACGCATTTTAGAGCACACAGCGGGGAGGGCAGAGGGAGTCTCAAGCAGACTCCACGCTGAGCACAGAGCGTGACATGGGGCTCATTCTCACGACCCTGAGATCACGACCTGTGCGGAAACCAAGAGTCGGACGCTCAACTGACTGAGCCACCTAGGTGCCCCATTCCCTTTTCCACCCTTTATGGCAAGTTCTCAGTAGGCCGGCAGCAAGGACTTGTTGAATTGTGGTTTGGCCAGACCCTACTGTGAATTTTGCTGACTATGAACAAAAAGCTGCTGCCTTCAGTGGCTGGTCTCACCAGGATCCACGCCTTATTTGTGATTTCCTTGTATGTGACCAGTTTCAGCTACTGTGGGCCTTGAGCCATGCTTGGTAGTACAGGCCATGTCTTTGGCCTGGGAGCCAGCATAGGAGCTGTGCCTTTATGGAGCTCATAGTCTAGCCAGTGTTTGTTCATAAATTGGGGTCTTATATCAGTTTCTAGGGCACTGGTTCTTACCTTTGAAGAGTCTGGTATATAAACCGTGAGCTCACTCCCCTGAACAATGAGATAGTTTACAACCTCCAGGTTAGGAATTTTTTTTTTTTTTAAAGATTTTATTTATTTATTTGAGAGAGAGAATGAGAGAGAGAGAGCATGAGAGGGGGGAGGGTCAGAGGGAGAAGCAGACTCCCTGCCGAGCAGGGAGCCTGATGCGGGACTCGATCCTGGGACTCCAGGATCATGACCTGAGCCGAAGGCAGTCGCTTAACCAACTGAGCCACCCAGGCGCCCAGGAATTTTTTTGAAATGTGGTTTTCTAGCCAAGGAAGAAAACTCTACTTAAAAGAATGTTGCACTTGAGCTATAGTGTTTGAGAGAATTGAGATTGAGAATTGAGACGTAGAAGGTCAAGTGATGTAGGGTCTCTCCTGTCGGGAGGATCACACCTTGAAACAGCAGGGTAGTCAAGGATGATGCGGTTGTCCCAGGTGACAGCAGGAGGAGTCTGTCAGGGGTGGGGGATCTCCTCCAATTGTGACTGCCGTCCTGTACAGCACACTCCCAGTGGTCACATGTCACAGGGTCAGTGGGGGAAACACTTGAAGTCAGGGACTCGCCACATCACTGTCCAATCCAGTACCCATTGAGAGTTTCCTTTGGCAAGCAGAAAGGTAGCTTGTGTCAACCAGCCCATTTCTCACATGTTTCCTTATGGGGTGTAGCTACTGGGATGCTTTTAAGATAGGAAGTCAGTTCACCTGTCTTGGTCCCCACAATAACTTATAGGAAGATTCACTCTAGGGAATCAGAACCTAAAATAGTCTCCTAAAACTAAGGGTATTTTTCCCTTGGTAGGCTTCAGATAGGGTGAGACAAGAGAGAAGACTCACACATGAAGGGTGCCTTCCCTGTGGCCCCATCTGGACATTCGCAAGTGTCTGGTACTTGGAGACTTTGGGCATACAGTCCAGCTTGACAGGACTTTTGGTGGGTTCTGTAGGTCACCCAAGCTTGCCTAAGCAGCAAGATTTATAGACAGAGGTTAACGTGGGCTATGCTTTTCCTGCGACCTAGTTAAACACAACCTTTATTTGCCACTCGGTGTATATGTGCTGTGACTAAAGACTCTTGGGTTAGTTGAAGAACTCAGTACCAATTTATTTCAGATGTTGGATCCCTGAGGTCTTCCCTATATAACAAATGGATTGTTATTCATGAAAGAGCTTTGTCAACTATAAAGCTCTTCGTAGAGTAAGGTGTTGGTGATTATCATGTACCAGGAAATGCAGTCTTCCTCAGGTTCTTGCGTGTGTGTGTGTGTGTGTGTGTGTGTGTGTGTGTGTGTGTGTAGGGGAAGTAAAACACTTTGTCTTCCCATCCACAGAGTTGGTGTACCAGGAAATGCAGTCTTCCTCAGGTTCGTGTGTGTGTGTGTGTGTGTGTGTGTGTGTGTGTGTGTGTGTGTGTGTAGGGGAAGTAAAACACTTTGTCTTCCCATCCACAGAGTTGGTGTGTCTGTTGCTATTCCACATCTGCTATGTGTGTGTGTGTAACTGGAACTGTTTCCAAAATGTATTAGACAGAGTCAGGGTTTAAAGATTCTTCCCAAAGAAGAAACTTTTGGCAAATTGGATTTTCTTATCCTCCCACTTTTCTGGTTTGTCATTTTTGAGTGTTAGTGGGTCTATCAGTGTTTGTAGAATTAGGGAGTGAGTTAATGGATATTTCACTCTTGGCTTTTCTATAGAGTGATCTTGAGGTCCAGTCTCTGGTTGGGGGTTACCATTGAGAAGCCCCTCTTAACATAAATTCTTGTATCTTGTCAGGACCTGGAAAGTGGCAAGAGATAATAGCACCTCATTATATACTTCCATAGCATCTATGCTGCTGTGTATTGTACCACAGCTGGGTGGGGTCAGATTGGGATCTTCACACCATAAGCTCCAATATGGGCAGAGACTGCACTTGTTTTGCTCAGCATGTTTCTTCAATATCTAACAATATCTAGCTTCAATATCTAACAGACATCTAACGTGTCTAGCCCATGGTAGTCAATAAGTAAATATTTGGTGAGTGAATGAATGAAGTTTTCAGAGCTCCACATCACTTTTGTGGGATTGAATGAGTCTCTGGGATTTTTTTTTTTTTCTTTTCGGTTTTTTTGTTTGTTTGTTTGTTTTAGGTTTTTTTAGAGAGGGAGACAGGGGAGAGCGGCAGAGGAAGAGGGAAAAAGAGAATCTTTTTTTTTTTAAGATTTTTTTTTTTTTTTTTTTAAGATTTTTTTTTTTTTTTTTGACAGAGACAGAGACAGCGAGAGCAGGAACACAAGCAGGGGGAGTGGGAGAGGGAGAAGCAGGCTTCCTGCTGAGCCGGGAGCCCGATGTGGGACTCGATCCCAGGACCCTGGGATCATGACCTGAGCCGAAGGCAGTTGCTTAACCAACTGAGCCACCCAGGCGCCCGGAAAAAGAGAATCTTAAGCAGCCTCCACGCCCAGCATGAGCCCAACTCGGGGCTCAATCTCACCACCCTGAGATCATGACTTGAGCGGAAATCAAGAGTTGGACGCTTAACCGACTGAGCCACCCAGGCGCCCCTCTCTGGGATTATTTCAAGTAGATAGTGATCTCTTGTAGCATCACAAGCCCTTGTGACCTGGTATTTCTGTTTTTATGCAGTCTTGTTCCTCAGCCAGAGCTAATAATGCAGCGTGCCTCTCTGGGGCTGCCTTGGCCCGACGCTGCAGGATCTCAGGCTCTGGGTGGGAACCTGACCACCTTTCACTTACTCTCTGCAGGTTGTGGACCTGGCCTATTAGCAGATGCCAAGATGCGGGTATTTGAACGTTCAGTGTATTTTGGTGATTCCTGCCAAGATGTTCTTAGCATGCTTGGCTCTCCACACAAGGTCTTCTATAAGTCAGAAGACAAGGTAGGGGAAATGTGTTTATAAAGTCAAATAGGCAGTCTCCTTTTAAGTAAACTCTGCCCCCAAGGTGGGATTCGAACTCACAATCCTGAGATCAAGAGTCACATGCTCTACCGACTGAGCCAGCCAGGCGTCCTTCTTTTTTATCAGTATTAACTTAATATCAAGTAAATATAAATTGTTTATTATTTTTCCATAGAATCTGTTCTGTTAAAACTGATAAAGAATTAAATTGAAAGTTCTTTCCTGATACTGTTGGTCAGATTATCCTGCCTTTTTTTTGGGAGACCAGGGCCCAGTCTGTGGTCAGCCAAAGCTGGCTGCATTGTTCAGCACCAGTAGCAGGGACTGTGACACTCTTGCTTACCCAACAGCTTAATCTTATACCCAAAACACAGTTTGTAGACTTTTAGTCAATCTGAGAATTGTATTAAGGAGTTGGGATTTTAATTTGTTGTTGTTTTCTTCCCAACAGATGAAAATTCATTCTCCTTCCCCTCATAAACAAGTTCCATCCAAGTGCAATGACTACTTTTTTAACTACTTCACTCTTGGAGTGGTAAGTTGTGATTCCTTAGAGAAATGTTTCATTTCTGTGGTGGTGGACCATGCACCTGGGCACACCTTTGTGTCCACATGGAGCTGTAACCATGCCTGGCAGCAGGGAAACTAGCCCCAGCTGGCTTTGCTCCATGCTCTTGCATTGGTACCCTAAAGTGGGCCTTCCCTAGCACTGAGATTGCTCAGAAACACTGGGTCCCTGGTATGTCTTGGCTTCTTTATTGAGGGCAACATGCTGCTCAGGTGGAGGCTGTGGGAATCATTCCGGGTAACATAGTTTGGGATCTACCCATTTATAGAACATAGGAGCCTCTTCTGGAGTCACAAAACAGGGAGACTAAAAAAGGGTCAAAGACAGTGGGAATGAGGGCTCCTGGGTGGCTCAGTTGCTTCAGCGTCTGCCTTCGGCTCAGGTCATGATCCCAGGGTCCTATGATCGAGCCCCACGTCGGGCTCCCTGCTTGGTGGGAAGCCTGCTTCTCTTTCTGTCAAAAGAAAAAAAAAGACAGTGGAGCCAGGAGTAGTGGGGGAACACCAGTGGGGTCATAAACTCTTGAGGGTAGGACAGTAGCAGGAGGGAATGGCACTTTGTAAGCAGAACCTCTCTAGTTCAAGGGCCACTGATGATAAGGGACAAGGAAGATGGAACAAATGGACCAACCCTAATAGGACTTATGTAGGTAATGTAGGGTTGGAGTCAGAGGTAACCCTGAGGTCACAGGCCCAGAAGCCTGGCAGGATGTGAAACTTGGGGAGGGTATGGGGGATAGGAAGAAGTGTTCGGTGGGCAGCATCAAATCCAGGTCTGAGTCCTGGTGAGAGGCTGGACCTTCGGTTCTAGGGGTTGCTGACTCCCATAGAGAGGGCCTAATGGCCAGTCATGGCATTCAGAATAGTTACATGCCTTGAGCCGCTGGAAATTCAGGTGGTCCCTGAATCTTCTTGGCAGCCTTTAAGCCAAAATCTGTGCTTAGTTAGAGTTTATAATCAGGTGCTTGTTAGGAAAGGTCTCCATGATGTGTTTGAGTTCCCAAGCAGTAGGAGTTGTAGCCCATGCGTCTGCTGGGCCTGCTGCTACAAAGTTTGGAGTGAGGGGCCTGCAGATAATTGGGTGCCCCCTTCACTGAAAACGTCCAGTTAAGGCTGCTTGGCCTCAGCTATCCTCTTGACTGTTGTTTGGGAGAAGGCTATTGCCCAGACGCATCCGCCTTGTGGAGTGGCTATCTTTGAGTTGGACATGCCCTTAGAAAGGCCCTTGCCCAGCCTCAGTAACTTTCACTAC
The DNA here is from genome assembly GCF_002201575.2 of Neomonachus schauinslandi. NCBI lineage: Eukaryota > Metazoa > Chordata > Mammalia > Carnivora > Phocidae > Neomonachus > Neomonachus schauinslandi. Next base: position 40,797,727 of record NC_058418.1, read on the forward strand.
TTGGACATCCTTGTTTTCTATCCCAGGATATCCTCTTTGATGCAAATACACACAAAGTGAAGAAGTTTGTCCTACACACCAATTACCCTGGGCATTATAATTTTAACATGTGAGTATACCTGTACCTGCCCCTCCCAAGAACTGAGCTTTGGGTTGAAAATTCCCAGGAAAAGAGAGCCTGTGGCTTTGAATGTTCACTAATTTGTACCTGAATTCTTACAGTTTCGTGGGAAATGAACATTTCCTGAGTGTTTGCTCTGTTCCTGGTACAGTGTCAATACCTTACGTCTCTCCATTTGTACCCATTTTACAAATAGGGAAGTAGGTTCAGAGAGCCTGGTATCTTATCCAAGATGACAGGGTCTTCAGACCCCAAAGCAGGGCTTCGGGGGTGGGTTCATTCTGTGTTTTCCTGGGGTGCGGGGTTGAGATGCGCGGGTGGTCAGGCCTCTCAGGGGGCCCAGCCTTTATCCATCTGGCTTCTCTCTCTAGTTATCACCGCTGTGAGTTCAAGATCCCACTAGCCATAAAGAAAGGTGAGTAGTGAATATCCTCAGAGTAAGAAAAGGGTTTTGAAGTTAGTCTTTCATGATGCAGAGACACAGTGATCCAAACAGAAATGGTAGCAGGAACCTTTGCCCACCTGCTTTGCCCATAGCCTCAGCTCCTCTGGGTTGGGCTCTGTGTTCTGGGGCTGCATTTTTTTGGCCTGTATTCTGCTGGAGGCTCTCAAGGTCTTTTCCTATGATCATGGGATCACTGGTCCATGATGGAGAGAGTTTCCTACACATGATTATCCAGGTGTTCCCATGTCAGCCTTGTGACTGCTGTCTCTACCCTCCTCCATTCAGCAGCTCTGAAATAGCCCATCTGTCCTCCCTCTGTACTCCAACCCCAATGCACAGGGTGGCCAGGTCTGGATTCTGCCTAGGCTAGGGTCACAGGTGGGCTGGACCAGCTACCAACCCACTCTGTGTTCTCTTTTCAGAAAATGCAGATGGTCAGACAGAAACATGCACAACCTACAGCAAGGTGAGCTATTTTCCCACCTCATGTAGCCCCAAAATGAGGTGGGTGTGAGCCTGCCAACAGTCTGGGGCCCATGTCTTCTGGGCCAGCCATTGGTCACGATCAGGTCCCTGCTAACCCCTTGCTGCCCCCATCCCTTTTGCAGTGGGACAACATCCAGGATCTCCTGGGCCACCCTGTGGAGAAGCCTGTTGTCCTGCATAGGTGAGTGGGAGGTTGCTATTTCCAACCACCCCATCCTGCTCCTCACAGCCCAGAAGACTTAGGGAAGCCTAGCTGTGCCTATGCCTTAGAAATGACAGAAGTTTCTGTTGTTGCCACAAATATACTTCTCGCCCCCCACCCTGCACATTACCACTGGGCCAGCTATTCTACATGTTTACCTGCACCAGAGAGGTTCCCCCTTGGGGATAGCTCCCCTCTCCAGGTAGGGGGGCCTTTCACCCCTAGTTATTCAGAAAAAGAAGCACTTTTCACTGTCCTGGGCTCTTTTTTTCCCATTAAAGTTGCCACATGCTGTAGTCTACAGCTTCCTACCCAGTTGCCATGCTGCCTGAGGCTCCTCCCTCCTAACTTGCCACTCCAATCTAACTGTGTAATAACTTCCTGTGCCTCATTGGGCTGTGTAGGATTCAGAGCTTGAATGATACCTGTCACTACCCCTGGTACTTCAAGGGCCTGTGTTGGAAACAGCCATGAGAGACCACTGGCCAGTAGCCCCCATCCCAAAAGGGACTGGATGCCCTGCCTGGCCTCGGCTTCTGTCTACACCTCTAATTCTGGCTTCCCTGGCCTCAGGTCCTCCTCCCCAAATAACACCAACCCATTTGGCTCTACATTCTGCTTTGGTCTTCAGCGGATGATCTTTGAGGTAAGCCCTGGGGGTTGAGGGGCCGGTGGCCATGGCAGGGACAGGCAAGTGATGGAGGAAGGTTGGGGAGGGCCTAACAGCCCTGCTCGGTGAGTTAATCCTTCCCCAGTAGCCCTGTCTGCTAAGGATCTGACCTGCCCGCACTGAACAGTAAGAGTACAGAAACTATGTTGGGGAAATTCGAGGTCATGGAGGCGAAAGCAGTAGACTTATCCAACAAGATGAGAGGTAACAGGGATCCCACATATGTGAAAACGTAAATATGGTAGGAAAGGAAACCCCAGGGAGCACATGGGGCTCAGCATGGGAGTGTTGGGGATCTTTGAATGCCATATGAAAGAATGTGCTATGGGTGAGTGGCTATAGAGGCCCCACTGGCTTGGGAGAAGAATGGGCTGTCCCTCTTCTCCCTTTTGGATGCTACACCTTCACTAGGCCCCTAGCAGTTCCAGAAGGACTGGATAAATAGGTATAGTGAAGTTTATCCCATGAAGAGCAGGCAGTTGCTGGGCCAGCATGACTCCTAGCATGAGTTGGGGGATGTTGAGGGATCAGCCCAGCCCTGTGTGCAGGTGTGTTGCACACACAACATCCATCCTTTGTGCACAGGCCCAAATCCCTTGTCTGCAGTCACAGCCCTAGTACTGGTGGTTTTTTATGGATCTGATTGCCTACCATGCCTGCATCCCTTCTACTCCTCCCCTTTGATTCATTGTCCGCTTCTCACACCAGGTCATGCAGAATAACCATATTGCCTCCGTGACCCTGTATGGCCCCCCCAGGCCTGGTACCCATCTGAGAACAGCGGAGCTCCCCTAAGGACATCACCACCCATGCCCCTCTGCCCCGTGGAGCTGTGCATTGCATCCTATTCAGCGGGCCTCCATGTGCCACCCTGTGGGTTTTCTTGGACACCTTGCCAGTGTTGAAAGGCTGTTGTGATGTTCTGAGGTGGGGCTCAGACTGGGTGCTCTGCCATGGGGTGAGAGGCCCAAATATTCTCTGTCCGTCCTCAGCCTGCTGGTGCCAACAGAGGACACAGACTGCAAAGAGAAGCATAAACTCTGAGCCTTGATACCTGGACCCAGGCGACCTCGACTAACACATATGGAGGCAGAGTTCTGTCTCTCCTGTTCCACACACATTGGAAAAAGTTGGGACTCTTTCTGTGGCTGAGGACACAGGCACCCAGGACGAGGACGAGGTCCGGCCTTTGGCCCATCATTGCCACGTGACCCTTAAGGCAAGCAGGTAGCATGTCCATAGTACTTGGTTGCGACTTTTGCACTACATCCACTTTAGTTACTTGATGAGCTGGCTGTGGCCAAGGTGGCCCACCTGCCTTTCCCTGTTCCTTCTTTGCACGCGCTCCCTACCGGGCCCAGTAGGCACGCCCAACTCATTGAAACACAGCTTTTTACCATCCAGGTATGTGCCCAGGCCTGGTTCCTACCCCTCTTGGAGCCAGCCTTCAAGGTCACCTGTGCCCCTGCTCTGCCCCAACCTGGCTGGCAGGCTGCATGTTTCCATCCTGTTTGCCTCTTTTATTTAATGCCAAAGTTTTAGCCAAAGACATCTTCCTCCTTTTATTGTTTCAGCATTCTGTTCTGCACTGTGGGCTGGCTCTCTTGCCCCAACCCTGGGCAGTGTCCCCTGGCCAGGCCCATTCATGGCTCAAGGCCTCTGGGGGCTCAAGGAAGGCTGGGCTGCTCAGTCTTTTCATGGGTCTTGCTAAGGAAAGTAGCATATGTGCTTTAAAAATAATCCTTTTGAAAAGAATTGAGAAGAGAAATGTATAATTTTATCCCATTTTTAATATTTTGGTCTAGCAACTTGTGATACATAGATGACAATTTTGTGAGTTTTTCAAATGTGTGTACAGATTTTTGTAAATATGACTTTTGTAATTAACTCATGTACAGCCTCATCCTGTAGAGTTTAACAATGAATGTGCAGGGGACCTGCCCTAGGCTCCTAGGTGGTTCCTGGGCTTATAGCCAGGCTTATGTGGCGTTCCCATAATTTTGTGACTGACTGGTGTCTTCCCATTTGGACTGTGGCCTGGCCAGAGACCCCCACACACACATCCCCCTATAGGGGCAGCCAGGACTATCCCCACGTTCTTCATGCCCTGCCCATACCCCTCCAATAAAGACCTATGCCCTCAGCAGCTGCTCACCATGTGCTGTTGCTGGGATGTTTGTACTAAAATAAGCATGGAGGTGTTGATTTTTAAGAAAGTGGGTGAAAGATATGGGAAATTTTATGGTGGAGTCATCTTAGGTTCTTGGCTCTTCTGAGTGGGGCAGCACAGCCTCTAGTAGGAGACTGGCATTGTTGTGTGTGTGTAAATTCTTATGTGGTGAGGAAAGACTCTAGGTAAGACCATGCACTTGTTTGTCCCTGTGTGCCTCCATCCCTGGTGTTGCAGCCAGACCAGGGCCCAGGAGGGGTTGGTTTCGGGAAGGGAGACCTCAGTAGAAGATCTAAAGATCAGTACAGGGCTGAAAATCCCAATTTGGATGGGCAGGTGGGAAGCAAAATGCCTACCTTCAGATTGAGTTGTAACAAAATGCCTGCCAGTTCCAGGACCCCACACCTCCTCCAGCCTTGGGAGAGACCTGCATTTGCATCACTCTAGGACTTCCAAATCAAGGAGTATGGTCAGATTCCATGAGCCTCTGCGACCACCCATCCCCAACCCCCAAAAACCTACTTGGTAGTAGGAGGGCCAAACTTGTCTACCTGTTTGGCAGAGCCTGGTGCTCTAAGGCCTCAGCCCTGGCTGTCTCAAAGGGCTACCATCCAGGTGGTTCTAGATCAGCTCCGAATAAGGTAGGCCAGCAGGAGCCAAGTTCAGTCTTAATTCCCTGGGGACCTGTGGAGGCAGACTTCTGGTGATATGGGCTAGATTTGTGAAATCTTCCGCCTCTGGGAAAGAACTACATACAGGGCGATAATCATCCTGGGTCTGAGTGAGGGGAGCTTGGGGCCATGAAGGTGGCTAGGGGCCCCACTGGAAAGAGCCAGCAGCGACAGGCCACGGACGGGCACAGGCTAGCCCTTGGGGCCCATTCAGTAGGCGCCACATGAGCCAGATGTCGGCGGCCGAGAGCCCGTGTACTACAACCAGCTCCCGGTAAAAGCAGGGGTCAAAGGTGCGCAGGTGCGGCGCTGCTGACGGCCGGGGGATGCCAAAGGTGCGGAAAGCAGGGTGGGGCTCGGGTGTGAGCCGAAGGCGCTGTAGACACATGCCCAGAAAGACGTCGTCAATGGGGAAAAGCTCAACTTGCGCGCAGGCACCGGCCAGGCGACGCAGCGTGACCCCCGAAAGCACAAAGCCACCACCACCTGCATAGGCCGGGTAGGCGGGCAGGCCGTACACCGCCTCAGGGATGTAGTATTTACTGGTCCGCGCGCGGATTGGCCGAGCCTGCACGATCACATCGCCCGCAAGCAGGTCCTGCGCCGGGTCCCGCGGCGCCAGGAACTCCAGCAGGTTCCCCACGTGCACGAACACGTCTGCATCGCCCTTAAAAACGAAGCGCACGTCGGGGCAGTAGGCCGAGGCCCAGGCGAGAAAGTGGATCTCCTTGAGCGTTAGGTTGAAGAAAGTGTCGTCGAAAGCCCAGAGCAGGATGTCCGCGTACGCGCGGCTCTCAGCACGCAGCAGGGCAGGCCAGTGGGTTCGCGTGCCCTCCCCCTCCGCGTCTGCCCCGTCTGTACCCGCGCCCCTGGGCACGCCCAGCAAGAACACGCGGCGCACGAGCGCCCCCTGCACGCGACCCTCAGCACCCCACGTCTGGCGCACGGCTTGGCGCCGCTCGAAGTCCGCCGCCACTGACTTGACGGCGATGAGCAAGTCGGGTCCACCTTCAGGTGCGCCATCTCCTCGGCACTTGTGCGGCTGATTAATGAGCAGGGGGAAGCGCCGCTGGTCCTTGGCGCGCAGGTAGCGGCCAAAGTCAAAGGGCCCCGTGGGTGTGGGCGGCGCCGGTGTGTCCCCTTCATAGGCCAGCGGGGCCGGGGCCGGGGCTGCGCCTGCGTCCGGCGCCTGGAAGACGCGGAGTCCCGGAGTGGGCCCTGGCGCTGCCTTCCCTTGCGTTCGCGGGGCGCTTGTCGTCGGGGCCGCGCCCTCGCGCTGTGCGTAGAGAAGGAGGCCGAGGGCGGCGCCGAGGAGCAGCGTGAGCGACGCGTCGCCGCGGAGGCGCAGCCTCCGCCTCATGTCCGCGTGGCTGGCGCCCGCGCCCCCTGCAGAAAGACTCAGTCAGGGGCTCGCGACGCGGAAGCCATTGGCCGGGAGGAGTTCCCGGCCTCGGTCTCCCCGAGGGGAGGGGGCGGAGGCCAAACGCCGAGGGTCTCCGCTACCGGCCATTCATCCCCCTCCGGCGTTCTCCTGCTCTGGGCCGTGGCACACCCCCACACACTGGGTTGGGTACCCTGAAGAGGCTGGAAGTTTCTCCTAGTAGCCAATCCCCACCCCCCTCAGCGCCGGACCGTTCCCTAAGGCCTGGAGACGCCGAGCTCGGCCCCGTTCCCCGCCCGCCCTTCCCGCGCTGAAGCCGAATCCCTTCTACCCCCTCCCTACCCACCACGTCGGTCCTTGGGATCCCGACACTCACGCTTGTCCCTTGGGAGCGGCGCAGCCCCGGACGCCAGGGCCTCCGGGGCTCAGCGCAGGGTCCCAAGGGCAGCCATGGACGGGGCTTAGGCCAAATGCAGCGTTGGCAGGAAGGGGGGGGGGACCGGGGCCGCTGCCACGTGACCCTCCAGCTGTGCGCGCCTGGACATCTGGAGCTCAGCTCCGCCCCGGCGCCGCGGGGAGCGCTGTCTCCCAGTGAAGACTAATCTCTGAGAGGGATCCCCACGGGCAGCTCTCTCTGGGAAGGCCGGAGGCGGTGGGTTCTGGTTTCGGTGTGAGCTCAAACTCCCCAACTCTGCCTTTTGGTGGGGGTAGGAAGAAACAGTAGCCTCTCTGGTTAATCTCCGCACCCCCACCTCTCCGGAGTGAGGCAGGGCCTGGGCTGGCAGGAGCCCAGGGCTGGCGGGTCCCAAATCCCCGAGGCTGAGCGTCTTAGGCATCTACTTGGCCACCATCCCAGGCTATCCTTGGAAGCACCTCTCCTCAGCTCACCAGCAGCCCATGTTCAACCAGGCAGGACCTATAATCATAAATGGCCCGGGACATATGGCTGCCTCCTTACTCCTGGTTCTGCCATGCCTCCCTCCCACCCCAGCAAACACACACGGACCCACAAGATTCAATTCTCACAACTCTGGTAGCAGCTCTCATTGCTCATGCAGATGGGGACACTGCCCCTTAGGGAGTTAAGTGACTTGCCCAGCATTATACAGGGAGAAATGCAGAGCATTGCCCTAGGTCTTCTGGAATTCAGTCTGGGACTCTTTGCTCTGTCCTCCCTTGACCCTCTCCGCATCTATCCACTAGGATACAGGACAGGGGCCAACCCTCTCTGCTTTAACTTCACAGGGGAGCACTTCAGTCTGTCTCCCCAGAGGTACCTCTGGGCCCCCTGGGCCCTAGTACCCCACACCCGCATAGTCCAGCATAGCCTCCTACAGGCAGAAATAACCAAGCCTGTGTCACTGCAGGCCAGATTGGACTGGCAGGGATGATTCAGCTGGAGGGATTCCTGAAGTCGGCCAGTGAGTAAAGGGTTTGATCTGGGATCCCAGTGGGCAGAGAGTTGTTCTGGAGATTGAGGGCCCCCTCAATTAAGCAGGCAGCCCCGCCCTCCATCGGACTGAAAAAGGCAGAAACTCTGAGGTCCTCCTGCATTCTCACTCCTCATCCAGTGTCACTAGGCCTGTTACCTTTCATCCTAAGCAGTTCGCAGTGTTCATCCCTTCCCTCCATCTCTGCTGCCACTGCCCTAGCCTGGGCCTCCACCCCTACCCTCCCTCCCTCCACCTCTCCCTCTTCTTTTCCCTCCTCACCAGCCTCCCCACCTTAACTCCCCACACTCTCTAAATGCTTCTCACTGGCCTCAGTGTAAAACCCAAAATCTGTAAAATGCTTTACCAGACCCTGAGCTATCTGCCTCCCACACTCACCAAAAGCTCTCTTTGCAAACCCACCCACTACCCCTAGATCCAGCCACTCCAAATTTTCTGTTCTTCTAACATCCTCTGTTCTTCTAACTTTCCTCAAGACCTCACCCAAGACTGGCTATGTCCAGAATGTTGCCATTCCCTCAACCCGCCACCCTCATAGCTCTCCCTGGAAGCCTAACCTGGGTTAGGCCCCTGCTCAGAGCACCCACAACTTTTTGTATTTTTCACATAAAAAAAACGGGTAATATTTTATTGCTGTTGCTTAAAATCTGCAGTCCAACACTGAGTATGAACTGGGGGCAGGCAGGTTTCGTGTATCTTGTTCACCACAGTATTTGCAGCGCCCAGGATGATGGCTAGGACACAGCAAGTGCTTAACGAGTTAGTTGTTCAATGAGTGAAGAGGTAAGGGCTGGCCAGAATCCCCTCATTTGGGGTGGGCAGACCGCTGGAGCAGGTCACCCATGCACTTTGTCCATATCACAGTATCTGGGGCCAAATCCCCAATGGCACCCCAACAGGAATGGTGGGTGCTTGCCCAATTCCTGGAGAAAGCCGTCAACACTTCCCAGCAGCTCCAACAGCTGGGCTAAGTGGGGTTATCAGTGTGGTCTCAGAGTCCCGTGGATGGACAGGAGCTCCGCAATAGCAGCAGAAGGGACCCTAGGGTCATCCGGGTGCTCCAAACGCTGCTGGGCAACTGGCTGATCCCCCCTTTTTCTGGTACTCAGGTTAGGCCAGACTGCCATCGGAATTCGCGAGGCCCAGCAAGTCCTCTGCCAGGCTGGTGAGCTCGTTCTCCTCAAGGGCCTCTACCAGGCGCTGCAGCGTGGCGCGGCGGCCTTCCGCCTGCACAAAGCGCCGCAGCAGCTGGAAGGCCTGCTCGTACAGCCCTTCGCGCTCATACTCATAGGCCAGTGAGTCGAGCGCCGGGTCCCGCAGCGCACGACAGCCTCGCTGTAGGGAGCGCCCCACTTTGCGCCATTTGAGACCCACTGAGCGCGCGAACGTCTGTTGGTCCTGCAAGCTCAGCGGCCGGTTCACTGCGGGGCGGGGGGGGGGGAGGGGGAAGCAGAGTGAGCTCGGGGAGACCAAGACCCGTACCCCTCCATTCCCGCCCAGCGACTACCCGGCCCAGACCCTGCTCCTCCCCAAACTCCATCTTCCTGAGGACCCCGCCTCGACCCTGCGTGCGCCTCACCTATGGGCTGACCCTGGAACAGAAAAGTCTGGCCAGACGGCGGCGGCGGTGGTGGCTTCTCCTCTGAGAGAGAGGTGGCCAGGGACTGCGAGGGCGCTGGAACGACCTCCATGTCGCCACCCTGGCTCCCCGAGCCACATGTCAGATTCCGGAGTGCGTCCTCCAACTCAGAGAGTTCCTCGTCCCGGAGCCGGTCAGGCTAGGGAGGGGAGTGCGGCGTCGGTGGGCGTCTTAGCCGCGGATCCCCGCCCCACCCCAACCCGGCCCCAGCCCAGCCGCACCTTCTGGGCGAAGATGCAACTCAAACAGCGCTCCTCATCCGTCAGCAAGGTGTCCAGCCGCTCCGCGCCGGCGCGCAGTTCCAGTTGCAGCGGCACCGAGGGCAGGGCGAGAGCCGCCCCCAAGCACCGCTGCAGCGCGGCGCGCAGCGACCCCTCGCGGTAAGCGCGGAGAAAGTGGCTGCAGGACTGGCGCCCGCAGAAACGTAACTGCACAATCAGCTGCGGCTCGCTGCGGTGGATCTTGAGCATCTGCAGCACGTCCGGGCTCCCGCCACTCTCTGAGGAGGCGGACAGTCAGGCGACAGGCGGTCCCCATGCGGGGCCGTTCTCCAAGCGGCCATAGTGGAGTGAAGCCCACGCAGACTCCCTCCCTGACCCTAGCTCCCAGCTGGGAAACAAAATTGGGATGCACACAGCAACAATCCAAAATGAAGGCCAGAACCTACCACAGGGAGCACCCTAAGACGAAGTGGGTGCCACCCCAGCCCCATCCTTGAAGCCCCAAATGAGGGTAGGCAAAAGGGACGTGGCGAGAGGCTTTGCAGTACAGAGAGGGGCGTGTGCCCAGGGCAGCCAAGCCGTCTGGGTAGGCGGCCCGCGGGGCAGCAGAGGAACAAGAGGTCTCAGGTCTTCGGCCTCTACCAACTGTGGCTCCCGCTGCCCAGGAAGGAGGCGGATCCCCCAACACGTTTCAGCTTCCTGTGGCCTCTGCCCTGAGATAGGAAAGGGCCCCCCCTCCCGAAAGGTAGGTACTGGGGAGGGGTCTTGGGCAAGGAGTGCTGCAGTGAGAGAGGAAGAGAGAAAGGCGTGATTAGTAGAAAGCAGTGAGCTGGCTGGTCTGGGGGCGGGCATCAAGCGGAGGTGGGGGCGTTAGTGTATACATAGGTAGATCATACACAGACACGGGGACACACGTCTACACCCAAGGGCACACATGTGTAAACAGAGAAGACAGAGCCTATGAAACCAGACATCCTTCTCCTCTCCTCCCCCCTCGCGGTCAAATCTTTTCTACAACCCGCTGGTTAAGCGCAGGCCCACAGAGTTGAGGAGGTGGGGCCTCAGCCCCTGGTCCCGCCCACAAAAGGCCCAGGCTCCCCCCCAAGTACCCGCCCACCCACACACCTGTCAGTGCATTCCGCAGAGCCCTGTACACCGGAACCTTCTGCTGGGCGTGAGCATAGGCATCAGATAGGACCACCTTGTCCAGCGAGGACTCCACAAACAGGTATGCGCTGCCCACCCACTCGTCGAGCCCATTTGGCCCAGTCGCCATCTTGCCTCCTGGAGACGCAGATAGGCATCCAGATAACCCCCAACCCAGCCCTGGAGACAACAGTCCAGTCCTGCGTGGCTCAGCTGTCCCCACCCAGCTGGCACAATTGTGAGGGGAAGTTCATCATCTTACAGGCAGCCCCCTGTGCTTCTGAATCTGCACAGCCCAGCCCAGCCCAGCTCAGCCCAGACTTGCAGTGAGGACTGTCCCTCCACTATCTTCTCTGAGAAAGCCCAGGGTCACAGTGGCAGAAAAAGGGAGGTACTATCTTGCAGTGGTGGCAGAGAAGTTCTGCCCCCTCTTCGGGCCAGGATGTCTCTCTTTCAAAGCTGACAGGAGACATCCTTATCCTGGATGGTGCCCATTCCCCACAGCCAACGGAACCCATATCCTTGTATGCCTTCAGCTTAAACTTGAGCTCCCACGATCCCTTTGGGACAACAGCCCCCATTAGGTTTTCTCACCTGCATTCCTATTATATACCTCCTGGCTTCATTGCAAAGGACAACTGTAGTTTTCACCTGCCCAGGTTCCCTCTCCCACTCCTGACTGACCTTTGGGGTCTTCCCTCTTCTCAATCCATGTGCCTGTTAGGAGCGCTAACTCCACTTCCTAATTCCAGGTGTGCGCAAGTGAAATAGGCCTGGCCAAACCTGCATATTCCACTCCCCTTTCTAAAGTGATTAGTTCAGAGTTGGGCATAAGATTTAGGTTGGACCAATCAGAATCAGCCTGCAACTGTGGCTGGACCAATAAGAGAGACCCACTAGACTGAGCTGGAAGAAAGGATAGGACTCCTCAGCCGCTGCCTAGAAAGAGCCTGGCTGAGAATAAAACTGACACAGAAGGATACAGAGCCAAGAGATGAGGAGGTGTATGCCTAACCATACTATGGCCCTGGCTCTAGCTGCACCCTGAACTTTCCAGTTATGTGGGTTAAATCATTCCTTTTTGTTCTAAAGTCCTTGGAGCTGTGCTCTTGTCTTATGCAACTCAAATTGTTCTATTACAGATTTCCTCCCTGTGCTTGTATCTCCTCCATCTATCTTCTGACAAAATCCTAGCCCTAGACCAGGGGTCGGGGAGAGGGCAAAATTCCCAGCCAGGAAACCACTTCATTGACCCTCCTCAGTTTAATTGCCTCCCAGTTACTGCCCCATGAGGCTGCAGATGGAGAACTGCCCTGCCTCTTCCTCCCCACCTCACCTGAGGCAACATCCCATCCTCATCCTAGAAACATTGGCTCAAGACCCCACCTACTGCCCCACCAGTCACACTTCTTTATCTCTGATCTCCAGCATTTATATACAGTAGGCTAGGAGGGGCTGCTGAGCCCTAGCTGTGAGCACCCTGGATGTCACTGCTCTGGGCAGAACAGATAGGGTGGCCCCAGCTGGCATCCATTCACTTGAGGGACAGGGAGGGGGGGATTGCTGCCAGAGGGAACCAGGACCACAGCCTTGTACCTTTGTGGGGAAGGAGTAGGGATCCTGAGCTAAAGCAGAGGCTGCATTTCAGATCTGCCCCCACACCCTAACCTGAGAGCCAAAGCCGGAACAGTAACTGGGCAGCGGCCCCCCAGTATCACCCAGACCTGGCAAGAGAAATGGTTTCAGGTGACGGTCCGTCCCACCCTCTGTCTGAGCACAGAGGACATGCCTTTTGAGCGCCCCCCCCATAACTTTTTGGTAGAAAACATATTAATACTTGTGTATTTACCGAAAGCAGTAGTCTGGAAATTAACAGAAAGCTAGCTAGCATTGTTTACCTCTGCAGAGGGTTGAGGAAGAGAGTGGGGGGAGGGGAGATTTTTATTTTCACTGTATTTAGCAACATTCTACTTTATGGAAAGTTGACATATGTCCTTTGTATTACATAAAATTGAAGCAAAAAATAAAACATAAATGGAGTAAGACTCTAGAGGTGATAAGTGGGACGAAGAGCGGTACAAGGCAAGTGAGACAAGTTAGGAGCCCAAAGGCAATGGCCCAGAGGGTAGGAGAGTGTGGGAACCTGTCCTGAAACATTTCCTCTTCCATGTCTTCTTAGCCCCCCGACTTGAGGGTGCTGACCCCATGAATGTGATCGGCCTCAGGGGTGGAAGTGAGGGCAGGACGGGGTCAGAGTCTGCCTATTGGGACTGTCAGGGAGGGCACTGGAATTCTGGAGGAAGAGGGGATGCTCCATCACACTCACTAGTGGACAAATGGGAGAAGTCAAACAGGTCTGCGAGGCTGGAGGTCGAGAGGGTCAGATAACAGGACCGGGACCCTTGGCTCGCGTGGCCCGCTGGGGAACTCCTTCCTACGTGTCCTTCTACAGAAGCCCCTCCTCGGGAAGCCCCGCGCCTCACCCACCGGCAGTCCGCCTCTCTGAGGGTGGGACCCGAATGGGTCCTTCGGGACTCTTGGCTGAGACTGTGAGCGACTAGCGGGTACCGACTCAAGAAAATAGGGCCCTACCACCAGGGGCCAGACAGGCGCCGCGCCCCGTTAATACAGCCTAACAGTCGCCGGGCAGCCCCGCCTCCGGCCGGGTGGCCGCCAATGGCCCGCGGCCGTGGCCCCTCTAAGGACTGCATCCACCCTGGAGCGCCCCCTACTCAGCTGGCCCGCTCCCGAGCTCTCGAGGGAAGCTCCCCAGACTCCAGTTGTGTCCACCCTCATGCTGGGGTTTCTCATGTTCACCTGGCTGGGGCGGGAACAGGTCTGCTCACAGACACTTTCAGAACCAGCCCCGCCCCGCCCTCCCACCAGCAGGAATCGGACACCCCCTCCAAAGACCTCAGCTGGGACAAGGAACCTGCGAGTGCCAACGTCCATAGGCTCTCTGTCGCCTCTCACGGAAACAGCCCACCAGGCCGCCGCCACCAACTGCCCCGGGCAGCCGCGGGTGACAACCGCGCCTCGCCCACGCTCCTGAGCCAGGATCCGCCTCTGCTCCCGCCGGCACCGGGAAGCCCACCCACCCTCTGCACTAACCTGGCGGCCTTGGCCCAGCCCGGATTCCCACGCCCGCCGGGCTCCACTGGACTAGGACGCTTCCGGGTGTGCGCGAAGCGCAGGGGCGGCGCCCCAGCCCGAGCAGCCCAGTCAGCCCCGGCGTCCCGCCCCCAATGTTCCCAGCCGTTTCTTCCCGCCCACTGTCCTCCGCCGCCAGTCCCCAGCCCCTGGGCAAAGCCCACCTGGTCCGTTGAGCAGGTAAGACATTGGCGCCCGAGGTTAGACGGCACGAAGAATTGCCCACGGTAAAAGACTTCGGGCGCTTTCGGCTCTTACGAGCCCGGGGGGCCCCAGGGTGAGAGCTGCCCCGCTTTCTCAAGCAGGGAGCGGACGGATCAACAAAGAGGTACCCCTGGACACCAGAATTTTCTATGACGTCTGGGTGGGGAGGGTTTGAGCTCGATCTCTGGCCTCTCCAACTCCCTTACACTCAGAACGGGGTGCCGGTGGGTCCAAGTTCAAGCCTGGCCGCGGGTATCTAAAGCCCCAGGATATATGAGGTGCAAATTGCAGCAAGGGACCGTTAGCCTGGAAAATATGGGGAAATAGAAAACTGGCAAGTGGTGTGAAACGTTGTGTAGGAAAACCTTCAAGCACCCTAAAATAAAATGGGCAACTTTGAAGAGGACGCACACTTTCCAATAAAGGCCGCGCTCCGGAATGGGTCTGCAGAATCCCAGCTGAACCGAAACTGCCCAACCTGAGCCTGGACTGATCCAGAGTCAGGACTGAAACTTGAACCCAGGGCTCCTCAGGCCCCAGAACCCGAAGCTTTTCTCCGCTCAGCCGGCCTTTCTTTGGAAGCACCCGGGACGTCTCCCCAGTGAGGTGGAGGAAAGGAAGGAGCCTCCCCTCTCGGAGCAGATTCGGCAGTGCCCCACCCGCGCTCCTGCTTCCTGATTGGCTGGTGGTCCCCGCCAATTAAAAGTCTTCTCCAGTGCCCCCGCCCTATTAACCCAGTCGTCACTCTCTAGTGACTGGCTTGGCTGGGATGCGGGCTCTCAACTCGGGACCTGTGAAGTCAACTGGCACTTGTTGAAATTCAGATTCCTGGGCTCGACTTTTTCCGAAGAGCCTGATTTAGTAGGTGGGGCGGTAGAATCTGTATTGTGAACAAGTGTCCGGGTGATTCTGATACCCCCCGCCGTCTGAGAAACCCTCATTTCAATGGCCCTTGAGGCGAGGCTTGGGTCCAGTCCTAACCTGGAACTCAGAGTAGAAGTTGGGAAGAAAGCAGTTCTAGAAGATGTCTGGAAAACTAGTCTGGGTGGTCCTGGTGGCTCCGAGTGTATAGGAAGGCAGGAAGCTCTCTGAGCTGGGGGGTGGGGGGAGGAAGGGAGGACAGGATTGTCCCAAGTCACGGCAGGTGCAGCCGCCCTCCACCTTCCCCAGGGAAAACTTTAGTGGCCAGGAGAAAGATCCGATAGCATTTTCCAAATCCGGATATTCGGCTTTATCAACCTCGCACACAGGTCGTGGGTTGCATTCCTTCTAGTATATCATAAAATGCAGATTTGTTCAACAAGTGAGAACGTAGTGTAAAGGAGAATCAGAAATCTTTCAGCAACTAGGGCCGATCATGGGTCTGAGACCTGTGCAGTAAGTGGAACAGGGCCTCATGCTTGGTTTAATAATTTGCTTAAATGTTTTGCTGTCACGGTCTTGAAATTATTAATAATATTTTCAGCAAAGAGTCCCACATTTTCATTTTGCACTGGGCTCTGCAAATTTTGTAGCAAGTTCTGGGCCACAAGCCTTTCCACATATAGGCCCCGGTGGTCCCGTCAACATTTTGGCTTTCTGGAGCCCAGAGACGCCCCTCTCTCTCCAGACAAGAGCTTCTGGAAGCGGCAGAGCTCCCACCCCGCGCAGGGCCATGGCCGAGCCCGGAGAGCAACTGCCAGAGGAGGTGCTGGTACTCATCTTTCGCCACCTGCCCCTGCGGGACCGTGTTGCTGCCGCCAGGGTCTGCAGAGCCTGGGCTGTTGCTGCCGCGTGCAGCGTCGTGTGGCGCGACACGACCATCAGGTGAGCGGGCTCCTCATTCTCCTGACGCCCTCCCACCTTCTCCCTTTCTCCATGGAATCGGGGGTTGGATTTAAAAGCATAATCATTACTGACATTTATTGACCGCCTACTATGTACCAACCGGTGTTCTAAGTACCTTACATATATTAATTTAATCCTCACGAAAACCTTATGTGGTAGATAGGTAGAATTGTCTCACAGATAGGAAATTGAGGCAGAGAGATTTAATTAGTTCCTACAGGTCACTCAGCTAAGTAGTGGCAGAGGCAGAATGGGAACCTGACAGTCTAGAGGCCACACCCCGCCTCCTTAGAGACCTCTGAGAAAGCTCAGTTCCTAAAATATCATTGGCTCTCCCTGCCAGGGCTGCAGCTCGAGGCAGACGCATCGTTCGTCTTCCAAAGTAATAGGGTGGGAGTTCCCTCCTAGTATCAGCGGCTATTTGGGGGCAACCTGGCATGATCAGGACTGGGAGGTATATGTGTAGGGTGTCAGAAAGTGGCTATGGTAGCTGTACTCCAGGCTAAGGGATGGGCAGAGGCTTCTCGCGGCCAATGCCTTTTCTTCACGGTTCTAACCAGAAGTTGCGACTGTGAGCGAGAAGGCACGCTGCTACCATATCTGACTGCCAGCCTGGACCACGTTCACAACCTACGGCTGGAATTTGAGCCGTCGAGGGAGCCGAGCCGCCGGGCGGCCACTGAGTTGCTGACCGCACTGGCGGGCCGCACCCCGGGGCTTCGAAGCCTGCGCCTGGAGTGCCGCGGAGAAAAGCCGCTCTTCGACGCAGGCCGCGACATCCTGGACGCCGTGCACGCCGTCTGCCGGGCCGCCTGCGCGCTGCGCCACCTCGACCTTCGGCGCTTGCCTTTTACACTGGACGACGCGCTGGTGCTGCAGGCGGCACGCGGCTGCCCCGAGCTCCGCAGCCTTTTCCTGGACAACTGTACGCTGGTGGGCAGCGTGAGGCCCGACTCCGTGCTCCAGCTACTAGAAGCCTGCCCGCGCCTGCGCGCCCTCGGCCTGCACCTAGCCAGCCTGTCGGGCACTGCCCTCCAGGTGCTGGCGGCGCCGGACCGCGCGCCTTTCGCTCTCCTGGCCCTACGGTGCGCGTGCCCCGAGGACGCACGCGCGCCACCCCTGCCCGAGGAAGCCTGGGCCGCGGTGCGCCGCCGCCACCCAGGACTGGCCGTGGAGCTGGAGCTGGAGCCAGCGCTGCCTGCAGAGAGCGTGACGCGCGTCCTGCAGCCTGCCGTGCCGGTGGCTGCGCTACGCCTCAGCCTCTCTGGGGACACGGTAGGCCCGGTGTGCTTTGCAGCGCGCCACTACGCCGCAACCTTGCGCGCGCTCGAGGTGCGCGCCGCTGCCTCAGCTGAGCTGGACGCCGCGCTGGAGTTGCTGGCGGCGCGCTGCGCGGGCCTGCGTGAGGTACACTGCTTCTGCGTGGTACGACCCTCTGTGCTGCACGCCTTCCGCACGCAGTGTCCGCGCCTGCGCAGCTACACGCTCAAACTAACGCGGGAGCCCCATCCCTGGCTGCCCACGCCTGTGGCGTGACGGGGTAGTCGCCTCTCTGGCAGACATGTGGCCTCTAAGATGCTGGATGCTTTTGCCCCGGCGTGCGCCAACGGCTAGCCCGCTCCTTCGGGACTCTGTTGCGTCTTGTGCCTCTGGAAGATTAGGGCCTGTGGGATAGGGATAGCGTCGGGGACCATCCCAGGGAGTCCTGAGTCCACTGGGTGGATCTCCGTAATGGGATCATCCTCCCCCCAACTCCACTCCTCTGCGGACGCTACGCTAGCTCCGCGGCCCTGGTGTGGGAGGGGGGAAAGGGGGGAGGGAGGACACTGGCTCAGGTGGCGAGTCAGGTGTGAGTGTGAAATAAAGAAATCCTGCAGCAACACTGCGTCCTCTGGAAGGCGGGGCGGCTCTGAATGGGGAGGTCGGGGAACCCTCAGAGGCCCAAGGACCCGACGGGGCCGGCGTGGGAGAGATCAGTTGACCGATGCGGCTGCGGAGGTCAGGGGCGGGGCACTCCGCATCCTTGGAATGACAACGCCCCAGAGTTCTGCGGAAGAGTGCCAGCTTCTCCCCTCCGCACCCGCTCTCCACACCCCTCGCTCCCATCTGCCCTCTCCATCCAGGCAATGGCCATCGCCTTCTAGGACGTTACCAGCCCACACCGGGCCGCGCACGGGTGATTGCTCCCGAAGAACAAAGGAGGAAACGGCCTGAGAAGGGTGGAACTCGAACCCGGGTCTCCCTCCCCACCGCACCCCTCCACGCACATTCGATCCCAGCCTTCCCTTTCAGTCCGCTGTTGCTGCGGCCGCGGTCTGAGCCCCGCCCCGCGGGTTCGCACGTGGCACCCACCTGACCCGGCGCCCGGAGGCGGAGTAGGGCGGGGCGGGCGGCAAACGCAGCACTTTCCACGGCTTCCACAAGCCCCGCGGCGCCCGGCCCGAGCGCTTAGCCGGGCCGAGACCGCGCCATGCAGGAAGCGCCAGCCGCGCTGCCCACGGAGCCGGGCCCCAGCTCCGTGCCAGCCTTCCTCGGCAAGCTATGGGCGCTGGTGGGCGACCCGGGGACCGACCACCTGATCCGCTGGAGCCCGGTGAGGGCTGGGGCCCCTCGACTTCCCCAGTGGTCCCCGGGACCCTTCCACGTCAGTGAACATCCACGCCCACCCAACCCCCGCCTGGGACCGGGCTGTGGGTCCCTCGATTCAGCTGTCCAGTGTAGTTTACCTTGGAGGGGGTGTGCGCGAGATGGAGGTGAGGCGACTTCCTCCGGACCGAGGAAAGGGTAGGAGTCTTCTGGAGACCTAGAGCCTGAGGGATCTTCGAGGTTATTTAGTTCCCATCCCACCCCAACAGACAGATAGGAAAACAAGAGACCTGGAGAAGGGAAGGGTTGGGTCTGGTTCTAGCTCAGAGTGGCATTTTGGGTCTGGGACCCGTCCAGGGCTGGGACTCAAGTCTGGTTTCTGCTCTTTCTTTCCGAGAACCGAGTACGGAGTCTGGGTCGGGCTAGGGTAGGGATTCACTGTGGCCGCCCCAGGCTAGGCCTCGGAGCCGGTTCTGGCCTGGCCTTGCCCCATGTCTCCATGAGCGGCAGGCCGGGTCCCCAGAGCGCGGGCCTGGCCGTGGGCGGGCACAGCTCACTGTGTCGTCCGGTCTCCGCCCGCACGGTGGGTGGGCGGGCGGCGTTCTTGGCAGAGCGGGACCAGTTTCCTCGTAAGCGACCAGAGCCGCTTCGCCAAGGAAGTGCTGCCCCAATACTTCAAGCACAGCAACATGGCGAGCTTTGTGCGGCAGCTCAACATGTGTGAGTCCCTAGGACCGGGGCGGGAAGTGGGTGCGAGTGCCTTGGTGCGCGGGGATGGGGCAATTTACGCCCCCACGCTCCCCCTCCCCAGACGGTTTTCGGAAGGTGGTGAGCATCGAGCAGGGCGGCCTGCTCAGGCCGGAGCGCGACCACGTCGAGTTCCAGCACCCGAGCTTCGTACGCGGCCGAGAACAGCTACTGGAACGTGTGCGGCGCAAGGTGGGGGCGGCCTTCAGGAACTAGCAAACCCGGGTGGAGGTGTCGAGACGGCTGGCCCTTCCTAGATGACTCTGAACTGATGGTGCCTCCCCCCTGCAGGTGCCTGCGCTGCGCACCGACGACGGCCGCTGGCGCCCCGAGGACTTGGGCCGGCTGCTGGGCGAGGTGCAGGCTTTGCGGGGAGTGCAGGAGAGCACCGAGGCGCGGCTGCGGGAACTCAGGCAGTGCGGGGGAGGGGGCGTAGGAGGGTGGGGAGGGAGAGGGGGAGTCTGGGCGAGAGGACACTGGCCGCCAGGCACTCCTTCTGGACAGCTCCTTCTTCGCTCATGTCTTGGTGCCTCCATCCAGACAAATGGGCTGAGCTGTGGAACTCTGTTCTGCGTGGATGGACGCTCATCAGAGTGGTCGTGGGTTTAGACCTGCCGTTCTGTGGGGGGTGGTGACTGGGCGGACTCTCAGATGCCTCAGCACCCTCCCACGCCTTCCCCGCAGGCAGAACGAGATCTTATGGAGGGAGGTGGTGACTCTGCGGCAGAGCCACGGTCAGCAGCACCGGGTCATTGGCAAGGTGTTCCTCTCCCCCTACCCCCCTTCTCTCTACCACTCCTGAACACACCCACCTCCTCCGCCCAAGGCGGCAAATCCACCTGGAAGTTTGTTGGGTGGGCACAAGGTCTAAAATATGAATTAACACTTTGCTTCCTCTTTAGCTGATCCAGTGCCTCTTTGGGCCACTTCAGACAGGGTCCAGCAGCGCAGGAGCTAAGAGAAAGCTGTGAGTGAGAAAGTCAGGGATGTCCACCCTCACTCCCCCGCCACACACACACACTTTCAGGAGCCTCCCTCCCAGAGGCCCCATGCAGGGACTCCTCCTCCAGAAGCCTTCTCCCTCACCAGGAATACTCATTCTTCTTCCCTGCACTATAGTTTTCCTCAACCCATGGCAATCTCCCCAAGGTCCCTACTCCACGACTTTCCCTCTCTTCCCTCAATTCTACCACCAAATACCCCCATTCCCAGATCCCTGTGTTCCCGGACCTTAGCCCCAAATTTCCCCTCCAGCAGCCCCTTCCCCCTCACCCCAAACCATCCCAACAGCAGAGGGTCTGGGGCTCAAACCATGCTCTCTCCCTCCCCTCTCCATCCCCAAAGGGCCCCCATTTCTGGGGGGAGCCCCTTCTGCCTCCAGCATGTGACTGATACCCTGGCAACAGGCCTCAGCTCTGCTGACTTGGCTGCTGGGGCCTGAGGGAGGGAGGTGCAGGCTGAGAGGCATGGGGAATGAACCTGCCCTGCCCCCTGCACAGGTCTCTGATGCTAGATGAGGGGAGCTCGTGCCCAACACCGGCCAAATTCAATGCCTGTCCTCTACCTGGTGCCCTCGTGCAGGACCCCTACTTTATCCAGTCGGTAGGTTTTTGCTCATCCTCCCTTCCCTAGGGCACAAATAGGCTTATGGAGAGCCTATTCCTTTCCCCCATTCCCCAACAGGAAGAGAAGGTGGAGGCTAGCCTTCCCCCCCCCCAAGACCCAGGCTCCCCAGCACGGACTGAGCCTTCCCCCTCAAATCTTACTCCTTAGACCTGGTCCATGTGGGTACTGGTAGGGTTTTGTCTCACCCTGTTGCTTGAGAGAAAGGACTGGGCTTAGTCTTCTACTTACAGCCCCTCGCAGAGACCACCTTGGGCCTCAGCAGCTCGCACAGGGCCAGGGGCCCTATCATCTCTGACATCCACGAAGACTCTCCATCCCCTGATGGGACCAGGCTTTCTCCTTCCAGCAGCAGCAGCAGGAGGTAAGACAGACTGGGCTGCCCTCTGGGGAGCTTGTGGGGGAGGGCCTGGCAGCCCAGATAACTGTGGGGGTAGGGGGGGAGGTCAGTGCCAGGGTCTGGTTGAAGCTTTTCTCTGGTGCAGGGAGAAGGGCCTGGCACTGCTCAAAGAAGAGCCGGCCAGCCCAGGGGGGGGAAGGCGAGGCCGGGCTGGCCCTGGCCCCAAACGAGTGTGACTTCTGCGTGACAGCCCCCCCGCCACTGCCGGTGGCTGTGGTGCAGGCCATCCTGGAAGGGAAAGGGAACTTCAGCCCCGAGGGGCCCAGGAATGCCCAACAGCCTGAACCAAGGGGTCCCAGGGAGCTACCTGACAGGTAAGCAGAGTCCATTCTTGACTGTGAGCCCTGTGGGTCACTTTTGCAGATAGACCACTGCTAACTAACTTCCCAGCCTTGCCTGCCCATTGTGGCTGAGGGGAAGATCAGGCAGTATGATCTGACCAGATTTCTCAGTTGTCTAAAGAGTACCAGCATCAGAGTGCCCTGGAAAGTAGAAACTCCCATCAGGTCAATCAGTCTATCTAGGGTAGAGCCCCGGAATCTGTATTGTAACGGAGTTCATTTCGGTGACTGGAAACATTGTAAAGTACACAGTAATTTAAGAACCAGTGGTGTTGACAATTCCAAAGCAAAGGGACATATCCCAAGATCCCAGTTCCATAATCCAAACCTCAGGTCGAAGCTAGGAAGCAGAGGTGTTCTTTAAGCACCCTCTGTGTGGGGTATCCTCTCCTACCATTTTGTAGATGTCTGATTTTGATCCTGATGTATCCAGGTTCCTTAGGAACCTGACGGGGGGGGGGGGGGCCCGGCCGGCCGCCAGCTGTTCTCTGTGTGGGGGGGAACTCTGGGCCGGGGGGGGGGGCGGCGGAGCCCAGAGCATCTGCTACCTCCCATGCTGCTTCGGGCCCCCCCTGAAAGTGTGGAGCCTGCAGGGCCCCTGGATGTGAGTACACCTTCAGCAGGGCAGAGGCATGGGGCAAGGGGTGGGGCCCTCGGTGGGGTCTGTTTAGCCGAGGGGAGGGCGCCACTGACTGAGTGCTTCCCCCAGGTGCTGGGCCCCAGCCACCAAGGGCGAGAATGGACCCTGATGGACTTGGACATGGAGTTGTCCTTGGTAAGATGAAGGTGCAGGAGGGCAGGGGGTTAGAGTTACTGAACCAAGTCCTCAGCCAGAGCCCCAGCTCCCCTCCTCCACTCCCCCCACCCAGCTGCTTCCTGAGGTTCTCCTCTGCAGATGCAGCCCTTGGGTCCAGAGAGGAGTGAGACTGAGCTGGCGGTCAAGGGGTTAAATTCTCCGGGGCCAGGTAAGAGTTGTAATGACTCAGGACCTTGGTCTGAGCTGCCAGGATTGGGTGGGCTGGGCAGTTTGTGTTTTGGAGGGAAATCCCCAGAGTTCAGGCGGCCCTTGGGAGAGCTGTCAAGGCTACCCATCCTCTCGCCATTGGGTGAGTGTGGGCAGGTTGAGAATGGATGTTTCATCCTGACTGACCGGAGGGCAGGACAGGTGAGGCTCTCCTTCCTGTCTCTCCCTGCTGAGCACGGCCCAATCCTCCTAGGGAAGGACTCCACACTTGGGGCACCACTCCTGCTGGATGTCCAAGCGGCTTTGGGAGGCCCAGCTCTTGGCCTTCCTGGAGCTTTAACCATTTACAGCACCCCTGAGAGCCGAGCCTCCTACCTAGGCCCAGGGGCCAATCCCTCCCCCTGAGACCCGCTTTACTCTGAAGCCAGCCTAGCTGAGGGGCTGGCCTGCAGCAGCACGCCCTTCTGGGCTTCCTGGTGCCCCTGGAAGAGGCTGAACGAAGACCCTGCTACTCCGCAGTCCTCCATTACTGAGCCCTGCACATAAACTGCATTTTTTTTTCTGTGTTTCTGGTCTCTTTTCTCTACCGACCAGGGAGCACAGAAGTCATGGGTTGGCCGGGGGGGGGGGGGTCGACTTTGCATTCATAGAAATTTCCAGAGGCTAAGGCTTTAATAGCGGAACCCCTGGAGAGTGGAGGTGCTTGGGGAACCAGCCCCTAGTTCTGCTTAGGCTCCCGTCCTCTGGCCGGATCCAGGGCTAGCACGTGGCCGCTGCAGCGTCCGGAACTCAGGGGCTTTTGGGGTCACATCCAGCTCCACAATGCATCTGCTCTGTGATCCTGGGTAAGCCGGTCCCCTTCTCTGAGCCTTATCTGGGATAAGCAGAGAGAGCTCAAAGAGAAGATGGATGTAAAGCTCCTGGGAATTGCCAGGCCCCAGCAGGCCCAACTGCCCCCTCCCTGGACTCATTCGGTGCACCCGGGGTGGGGAGGGAAAGCGGACTATGCGTAGAAGTGCCGGGGTGCGCGGCCCCTGAGGCCTGCCTCCGGGTCCCCACCCCCTCCCAGTTCCCCTTCCCCACCCCCTCTCAGTTCCCGGCAGCCCTGGCCGCCCCGCCCCCGCCGCAGCTGCTGCTCCCATCCCCACCCCGCCCAGCCCTTTCTGCCTCGTCATCTACTGCCCCGCGGAGGCTCGTCCCATGAGTGGGGCCGCCCGGAACGCATAGAACCGGGAGCCCCACCCCACCCGGCTGGGGGAGGGAAGAGAAACTGAGATTGGGCAGAATCCGCACCACCCCACCACCAGCCGCACTCGAAGGAGGTCTGTGAGCACCGCCCCTCCGCGGGATTCAAGCAGTGGGACTGGGTAGAGGGGAGGTAAGGGGAGCCTTGTGATCGCACTTTCGCAAAGGCTCCCGCAGTTTCCCACGACCCTCGCTCCCTAGCATAAGAGACCGCGCAGAGGGGTGGGAGGGAGGCCAAGACCTCCCCCGATGCCTCGCACCTGGAGCTGCCTGAAGCCCCGGGAAGGATTTGGCCTGTGACCCTTGAAGAACTGGCTGGGATTCCGGCGGTATTCACTTCTGAGCATTGACTTGCAGCTGGGGTCTCTGAACCCCAGACAGGACAAAGTGCAGGACTTGGCATACTGCAGGGAGGAGGCTAACATGAAAATAACTTGCGGAGCAATGAGGGAGAAGGAGGGGCCAAGGCAATCTGCCCCCCCTCCGCCCCCTCCCCCGCACTTGTACTGAGCAGGTCCTGCACCCCTGACTGGGGGGACAGTCTTTGGATGTCTCAGCTGGAGAGGGCAGAGGGTACATGAACACAGTGCAGTGATGTCAGCGTGGTGGTGAGAGTATATGCTGTTACTGGGGCACACAAGAGAAGGGACTAGTCTATCTTTGGGACACTCAGGCACTGGGGTGGACAAGGTGACATTTAAGTCTTGGAGGATGGGTCCACAGCATGGAGGAAGGGGAAGGGTATTCCAGGCTTAGGGAACAGCATCTGCAAATGTTCTGATGTGCCAGGGGCTTGAACGGTTCTCCCAGCACTGTGCGGTGGAGGGAAGTAGGTGGGGGAATCCTGGCTGTCCAGAGGGGTGGGAGGTGGTTTGAGTGGCCAGGCCACATAATCTTGATTCTCTCTGATGGACAGTGGGGAAAGGAGACAAGTAGTTAGGGCTGATATTCTGCTTGGCAGGAGATCTCGTAGTTCAAGCTAGAGCAAGTCAGATTCCAGTTCTGCCTCTTGGTCTCTCTGAACCTGTCTCCTCATCTGTAAAATGGGGATAATAAATCCTGTCCCAGAGACTTGTCAAAGTCACTGTGCTGTGAGGGTGATGGGATGGAAGTGAGAGGTACTTACAGAGACTGTCATAGGAGATGAGGTGATGATGCTGGGGCTGAGGGAAGATGCTGATGGAGACCCACTGAGTAGTAGAGGAATAGCATTTGTCAAGAGATGCCACCTGAAGGGAGAGGGAGGGGCAGGGGGTAGTTCTGGTCTCTGCTCAGTAGTCTGGGGGAAGCGCTGACAATTCAGTATAGCCAGGAGTGGTGAAATGACCAGGGAGGCATAGCATGACACCAGGTGGTAGTGAGAGAGACCTGGGAGGCAAGATGGGGGCTAGGACCACAGCCACTCTCCCAGACCTAGAGCCAGGTAGAGAAGTAGAGGAGTGACCTCAAAAGGAGGATGAAACCCAGGAGGGTGCTGTGTGGACAAAGCCAAGGCTAGGGGAGATGGGCTGAGAGAGGGAGTGGTCTAGGGCCTGACCTCTTTGCCCCTTAATGCCAGGGGCCTTGCTTCCTGGGTCAGGTCACCCCACAAGTGATGGGCCATTGTCCTTGGCTGTTAATAAATGGACAAAGCAGATTAATTTCTGCCTAACACCCGCAGCTTACTACAGTCTCTCAAAATGGGAAGGTCCATGGAAGAAAACAGTAGAAGTTCAGCAAGCACTTGTTGGCAGCTTTTATGAGTTAGGTCCGTGGTATTTAAAGATGAAGCAAGAGAAGATTCCCAGGGCAGCAGGAGACAGTTGGATATCTGTCAGGAGATCTTGGTCAGAGCTAGGACTCAAGAGAATTCAGGTAACCCTGCTCAGGTATTAGGGAACCAGGACATAGTGGTGGCATTGGTGAGGGGCTGCAGGGGCAGAGCCTGTCCTGGAAAGATGAGCCTCAGGATCAGAATAAGGAGCCTGGGCTTCTTCGGTCGGTGAGGAGAGGCTCTCAGCACTTGTGCTCTGGGTGCAGAGGGGATTCAGCGCTCCGCAGGGTCTAAGCTGGACATGAAACGCTAGACTAAGTAAGAGGTTAGGATGACAGAAATATTCAGCAGATAGACTGGAAAGGACCCGACTGCAAGCTGGGTGTTGGGCAGCGGGATCAGTTGTGGGTCTTTCTGCCTGTTAAGGTGGGGAAGCAGGCTGGGAAAAAGAAGTTAGTTTGGATAAACTGGGTGTGAATAGAATGTAGGATCCACAGGCAGCGCGGGGCTCAGGAGGGACGTGCTGACTGGGGAGAGGAGTAGAGAATAAATAAGGACCCAGGGAGAGCATAGAGGAGAGGAGAGCCACAGCTGACATTTAGGGGCCCAAGGAGAAGCCTGGGAGGAGACTGGGACAAGCCCTCTGCTGAGGAGCTGTCCGGCTGCCGGGGTCGAGGTGAACTTAAATCCCAACCACGAGTGTTCACTGAGAGCCTGGGAGAGAGGTCAAGGGCGGGGAGTCCCGGCTCCCACTACCTCTCTCCCCCTCCCCCATGCAGCCCCCACCATGGGCAATGCGCAGGAGCGGCCCTCAGAAACGATCGACCGCGAGCGGAAACGACTGGTGGAGACGCTGCAGGCCGACTCGGGGCTGCTGCTGGATGCACTGCTGGCGCGGGGCGTGCTCACCGGGCCCGAGTACGAGGCGCTGGACGCGCTGCCGGATGCCGAGCGCAGGGTGCGCCGCCTGCTGCTTCTGGTGCAGAGCAAAGGCGAGGCCGCCTGCCAGGAGCTGCTGCACTGCGCCCAGCGGACCGCGCGGGCGCCCGACCCCGCCTGGGACTGGCAGCACGTGGGCACCGGTGAGCGCGC
Source organism: Neomonachus schauinslandi (assembly GCF_002201575.2). Classification (NCBI taxonomy): domain Eukaryota; kingdom Metazoa; phylum Chordata; class Mammalia; order Carnivora; family Phocidae; genus Neomonachus; species Neomonachus schauinslandi. The sequence goes on from NC_058418.1 coordinate 40,824,262, forward strand.
GGGGGCGGGGCCCGAGCCAGAGCACGGGGCGTGGCGTGAAGGGTAGAGTGGGGAACCGAGTAGCAGTCTCCCCGCCCCCCAAATGGGTGTGTGTCAAGGTTACCGCAGAGGCGTAAAATGAGCCTCGGATACTCCCACCTCCGCCCCAGGCTACCGGGAACGCAGCTACTACACTCCATGCCCTGGCCACTGGACACCTGAGGCACCTGGCTTGAGGACCACTTGTCCCGAACTGCCCAGAGCTTCAGACTGCGAAGAGGCTGGGGTTCCCAGGGGCTCGGAGGCAGTGCAATCCGGAACGCCTGAGGAACTCAATCCGGAGCTGGAAGCTGGGGCCTCTGATGAGGCTGGGCAGGATTTGGAACCAGAACCAGAACCAGAGGCAGAGGCAGAACCGGAACCTGAACTGGAGCCAGATCCCGAACCCGAGCCAGATCCCGAACCTGAGCCAGAGCCTGAGGCAGGTGACGAGGCGGATGACGAGTCTGAAGGTGTGAGGCTACCCAAACCCGGTGCCGAATGGGTGGGAGGCTGGGCCCCACCTGACTGACCACTTTTTCTCTATCATCTCTAGATTCCTGACTGCCTGAGCACTGACAGGCCGCCCCTGCCCAAGCCGGATAGGACCTGGGATCCTGCCCTGGCATTGGGGGGGGGGGGGTTGCCACCAAGTCTCCATCTGACCCAGTACCACTAGAAGTGAATAAACTCCGGACGGTCAGCCTGGGCTCTCTGTGTGACTCTGGCTTTTTGCCCAGAACTAGGGTGTGGGTCTGTGCCCCTGAGGCTGAGCAACCTGGGCAGCTCTGTGCCCCGCTGTCCAGTTCTTAGCCCCATTTCATCCTCAGTAGCCCAAGCCCCACCCCCCTGGAGCCCTCAGTCCCAGGACCCCCGGGGACAAGGGCCAGACCCCTGGGCCCTGCCCTACAGACCTTTTCCCCTCATGAACCAGTTGGGGGGAGGAGGGCTATGTAGTCACCTGCCCCATTTCATGGAAGCCCTTGGGCCTGGTGCAGAGAGCCAGGGAAGGGAGACTTCTTTCCACTTAGGGCAGGCTAGAGCTCACAGCCTTGGGAAGTGAGATTAGGAGAGAGAAAGAGGAAGGGATCTTGGGTAGACAGAGCCCACACACTTCATTCTAATTGTTTTAATTGTCTGGTTTCTCTCTGGACTGGGAACTCCGTGAGGGTTCTGACCAGTAACTGGCACACAAAGGTGCTCTACACATAGTCATTGGCTAAATGAATGGCTAAATGGGAAAACCAAGGGCAAGGGTGAGAGTGGGAATGGGTCAGCATCACACAGCTGAGTCTGAGGTGAAACCGGAAGCAACAACCACCTCTACACCATCCTGGTCTGGGGGGCGCTCAGGACTTGGGACAACAGCTAGGGGCCTGCCCCCCAGGCTCAAGTGTGGCTGCTGCCAGCCTCTGCCAGCCTTTGCCAGAGGCCAGCTGTGAGGGTATGGGCAAAGACAGGAACAGCACGGGCCAGTGGAGGGCTGGGGGCAAGGCCAGGTGAGCTCTTGGGCTTGACCCACAAGGCCTAAAGGACTCTGTGTGTGTGTGTGTGTGTGTGAGAGAGAGAGAGAGAGAGATGAGAGTGGGGCTAGGAGCAGTTCGTGCCTTCCAGAGGAGCTCTGTTCCCTCCACCACACCGTCAGAAGCTGCTGCCTCCAGCCCCAGGAAGCACAGCACGTAAATAGGGTATAAATACATGGCTAGTGGGAGAGGCAAAATGCTAGAAAGCACACCCCAGCCCAGCTGGGTCTCTACCACCAGGACCCCTGCCCCTTGAGTCTGTGTGAAAGCCAGGCCCTCAGACCCAGGCAGTCACCCCAGGAGAAGGGAGATCCCCACCAGGACCCACTGAGAGGTAGACAGTGTGAAAGCTGAAGGAGCACCAAGGGGCCAGGTGGGGGAAGGGAGAGACTGGAGTATGCAGACACCCAAAGCCATCTCATGCAAGAACAAGTTTCTACTCCCAAACCACCCCCCATCCCCATCATGCTCAGCCTCCCTCCTGCCCCCAGGCTTCCCCTCTGCTCAACAAAGAGCTAGAGGTAGGAGGGCAGACTCAGTTTGCTTGGCATGCTACTGTTGTTCCCTGGGCCCCAGAGAGGGTAGCAAGGGACACAAAGCCTCTGATGTTGCCACTCCTACCTCCTGGGATGCTCCTGCCCTCCCAATTCCCCAAGAAACACCCAGGCCATGGAAGCACAGAACAGTCAGCTTCATGTTCTGGGAGCTGATCTGGAGCCCTTGTCCAGGGCCTCTGCCTGTGGCCCTCAACCGGCATCAGTCAGGCAGCAGGCGGCCCAGCTCTGCCTCATCCAGCCGGTTGGTGGCCATGATGTGCTCCAGCTGCTGCCGGTAGCGTGCCAAGTCTTGCATGAAGTGGGGCACCCGGGTATTGTCCAGCACCCCATGGGGCCGCAGGTGGTCTACATCCTCATAGGACACCTGCAGGAAGGAAGCTGGGCCTCAGGGGCAGCCAGACGTAGCCATGGCTTTCAGGTAGCTGGTCCCAGCTCTCCACCAATGGCTCATGGACCTCTGCTCCTGGAATGCCTTCCTCTGGATCCACTCCCAGTATTATGTACCCTGAGGCTTAGTCCTGGGTGTGTCTGCTCTAACCCCAACCCAGCTTCTTCCCTCACCTCCAAACCTAGGTATCCAGCTGCCTCCTGAACACCTTCCCTGGGATCTCCCTCAGGCACCGCAGACCCCACACCCACCGCTGAACGCCGGGGTGCCAGCTTCTGCCAGCCCCACGGTTCCCCCGTCACGGTTCTCTAGGTCAGCTTGAGGGAAGGGACCTGGAATATGTCATCCTCCAACTCAGGGTGGCCACTGGGTTAGAGGAATTCCACTCTCCGAAGAGCTTTCCCCAGCTTGCCCCTCCCGCTGCATGGCCACTGCCCTGTGACCAGACCGCCATCAATCCCGCCAGAGTGACTGGAAAGGCAGCTTCCTCCTCCTCCTGCACTCCCTTCCCTAGGCCTCTCTCTCCAATCCACCTCCCATATAACATCCATAGGGAGTCTTCTAAAGCAAAAGTGACATTTCCTAAAGCTCTCCAGATTCCCTGTTGCTTCAGGTGAAGTCCACCTTTCTCAGCCTGGCACAGACACCCAGAGCCATAGACTTGGTCCCTGGCCATTTCTCCAGCCTCCTCCCCCAGACTTTTCTGACTGCTCCCCTGGCCTGAATGCTCACCTCCTTTGAGATATGGTATCTACACATGCACCCGCAGTCTAGGTCAAGTACCTACTTTTGGCTGCCAGGCTGTCACTTCTCCTTTGTCCACCTCCACCCAGGTCTCCCCACCAGAGAAGCCTGGCACCTAATCCTCAGTCGGGCAGCCATCAGAGGCTCAGGGAACACTGCCCGGAGGAGAGCTGGCTGGATCTCTAGAGGTCCGTGGCCCCTCACCTTGCCCAGTGAGGTCAGCAATGGGAAATCGATGGTCTGGCGGTGCCGCAGAATGCGCACGATGCCATCCAGGTACACCTGATCCTTGCTGAAGCAGCCTGTGGGGCACGGGAGGGCTGTGAGCCCCTAGGCCAGCGCCCCCCCCCCCAGGCCCCCCCCCCGGGCACCCCCCCCCCCCCCGCCCGCCCCCAGGCCTCCTTCAGGGCACCTCCCCGCAACCCGGGCGCGGGCGCCCACCGGGCAGCGAGGTGTCAGTCTGGCCCCGCTTGGCGCGCACGCAGTACTCCCAGCGCACGTCGGCGTCCTGCACGTAGCGCGCCAGGTCCTGGAAGAGCTGGCGGAAGGACATGCGCGAGGCGCGATGGATGGTGTAGTAGAGCAGTGCGGCGCGCCACAGAAAGGGCTGCTTGCGGAACAGCACGCTGTGCAGGCTGGCCAAGCCCTCCTCCGTGGGGTTCGCCGGCCGCAGCCCGTACTGCAGCCGGCCCTCGGCGCTGTGCCACGGCTGCCGCGCGTTGTTCACGCCCCGCAGGTAGTGAGTGCCTACCGGGAAGGCGAGGGTAAGGAGGCACTGGGTAGGCCATCCAGGGGACCAGCCTGCGGCCATGTCCTGCTACCTCCTACAGAACCTCTAACCGGTGACAGTGACGTGACTCATGGTGACTCACGCATACTCCAGCCCCTCAACTCAGGCTCTCCCGCAAGTTCTCCCCGCCCCCAATACATACTCACCCAACCCCAGGAGTGGGAAGACCCTCCTCAGGTGAACTCACACCCAAAGACTGAGAGTCCCACACACCAGAATCCCTCCCCACCCATCCAGGGCTACACACACAAACAACTCTTCCAAACTCACATTGCCCCCCACGCCCCTCGGAGAGGTGCAGGAACTCACAAACCACCCCAGCCCCACATCCTGCATGCCCCTATCAATTTGACAGTCATGCTGATGACCCCAGCGAAAAACACCTTTTGCCCAGAGCTATAGGATTCTTGATGAGGAGAGATAGACAGAAAGGAACAGTAATTAGTGTCCCGTGCTCTCCTTTTCAGCTCAACCTATCCCCTCCTAAAACCTGGCTTTGTGTCCTCAACTAATTCCATTCCTAGGATCTGGCCTTCCACCCACCCTGGAGGGCCTCCGTGTTGGCAGGGCTAGTGGGACCCTCAGAGTACTCCCTCTGGCCTGTCCGGGCCTCAGCAGCCTTGTCCCCACTGTCAAGGGAAATCAGAGAGGAAGGAGAGAAGTAGAGGGAGGAAAGGATACCCAAAAAGAGCAAGAGATGAGGGTGAGCCCAGAGTGGGCAGGCATGTTCTGGCCTACCTCTGTGAGCCAGAGGGAGGAGGTAGCTGCTCACGAAGGGAAAGGGCCCGTCCTCCGGAAGGAAGGGGAAGAAAGAGAGGGGGTGGGGTTACTGGGGCCCCTTGCTGCCCCCCACCCTGTCCCAGCCCCCCTCTCATCCTACCCACCCACCCACCTACCCACACCCTGACCTATCTCGTGCCGCAGCATGCCCTCCAACCAATACTGGCGGGCTCCAGTCAGGTTGATGGCCAATGTTGGTCGGCTGTTCTCCACCATCATCACTGCCTGGGACAGCAGGTCTTCACTCAGCTGCACCACAACCTGCGGGTGGTAGTGAACCTAAGCCATGGGCACCAGCCCTGGGACCAGGATGCAGGTGGACCCACTGATGCCACAGGGCAGGCAGGCCACACACCCTTCACCACCTTTGCCTCAGAGCCAGCTGCCACCCTATTGGGACAGGGGCTTGCCTGGGATCACAAGCTGGCCAGGTGTGGAGCTGGGCCTGGCAGCCTGGTTTGGGGCACACAGAAGAGGGGCCTCGAAGACAGGGCTAGCTCACCTCCCCAACACAGCCCTCCTTCTGCATGTATTTGCGAACAATGGACCAGATCTGGCACTTGGTCAGCAGCTGGCCCCCCGTTGCAGCTTCAAAGTGTTCATAGGTACCAAACTTCTCCAGGACAGCCTCAATGATGCCAACTGCCTGCACATAGGGTTGCGGTGGCTGGTGAGACCAGGCCTCTTGGGTGATCAGGACCAGGGTGAGGCAGGCAGGCTGGACTGACCTGATGGATGAACTGTCCAGAAGCCTCACAGTACTTCTCCAGCACAGCCGTGGGCATGGGCTCCTGGTACTCGAACTGTGGGTTGTAGGTGTAGTGGGACTGGAAGAACTTGTCCCGCTCTCGGTCCATATTGGTTGGCCTCAAGGCCACCAACATGCAAGGGCTCTTGCTGGCACCATGGCCCGCATCCTTTCGAGTCTTAGCAATGTGAGGCAGGGAGGCTGCAGACCGCAGGGTGCCCCCGCCTGGGTCCCGTCCCCGTCCAGGTGGGCCCCGACCCTGGGTGCCACCCCCCCGCCGGCCAGTACTATTTACAGTATAGGTGCTCTCACTGCGACGCATGTGGCCACGGGGGCCCACGTGCAGCTCTGAGAAGGGCTGCAGCTCAGGCTGGGGCCGCAGGGCTGAGGGGATTGACAGAGCCAGGGGCAAGGCCAGGGACTGAGGCCAGGGGTACAGCAGTGTCCCATCTCGGTCTGAGGGCTTCAGCCTATGGCCCAAGGATGAGGGACTGGTTGGTGGGCTGGGGGGTGCCTGTTCATACACTTGAGCCCCTGAGTCCAGCACCATTCTGTCCTGGGGGTCACATCCAGCCGGGTCACTCCAACTCCCCACACTGTCGACTTCTGGGAACACAGAAGGGCATGTGGAGGCCAGTATGAGTGGGTGTGGCCTGAGCTCCAACAGGCCTTGTGCTCCACACTGCCCTGGCTGGGTGCTTAGTGGGCTCGAGGCCTGCCACCAGGGGTCTGGGTAGCTGCCCTTCACCCCCATCCCCATGTCCATTCCCTCCAGCAGGCTTACCCAAGGAAGCTGGACTGGGGGAAAGGAGGAGGCAGAATTTATACACTCACCTAGACGGTGGTACTGGAATCCCCTTAGACTATGAGCTGCTGAGAGCAAGGCCTGAGCCCCTATTCATGATTTTAATCCCTGTGCTCAGGACCCATCTAGACTGGGAGCTGGTATAGTGTAGCCCCAGCTGCTGGGATGAAGGCTGAGGGGGCCTCACTACCTTCTACCTGCCTTCCAACTATGGCATTTTCTCAGTCTCATCCCTCCCCTCCCACCTGGCTCCACCACCTCCTCCAGCTCAGTTGGCCTTAGTCAGGTTGAGTGCCTGCATGCCCCTTGCTTATGTTAGTCCCTCCACCTGGAATGATCCCTCTCCCCTCTGGGTCATCTGTTTAAATCCCAATTAGAATCAGCTTTTGGGGGAGCAGAGGGAGACTTCAGCACATTCAAGCCAATCCTTGGTCTGTCTCCTATCAGAGGCCTCTTTCTAATGGTCATCCAAGGCCGGCATTGGCACGTTCACCCCTTGCTCTGTACTAGGGCTCAGAACAATCCAGTCTCTCCCCAGAGACTGACTGAAGGCTCCAGAATCTGAACTCCTTTGCCTGCTCAGGGACACAATTCCAGCATTTCTCCAACACCATCAATCTCTTCCTCTCTACTGGATTCTTTCCAGCAGCATAAACACAGGCTTTTATTTCTGTCCTAAAAAAAAACCAAAACCAAACCCTCACTTGACCCCACACTCCTCTAGCCCCACTACATCTCCCACCAGCTGCTCCTTATTGCAGCACAACATCCATCTGTATGCAGTCTGATTCCTTCTTTTCCTCTTATGTTTCACTCCAGTTAGGCTTCTGTCCCCACTTTCCATTGAAACTGATCTGACCAAGGTCATCAATGATCTTCATATTGATTGGCGCACTTGACATAATTAATCATGTCATCTTGGAAACATGTTCTCCACTTGGCTTCTCAAATACACTCAAACATATTCTCCTACCTCACTGGCTGTTAGTTCTTGGTCTTTCTTGCTCATCATTCCTGTCTTCCTGATCTCTTAACATTGTAATGCCTCAGGACTTGGAAACTTCTATGGAAACGTCTCTACTTTTCTCCATTTATGCTTACTCCCAGGGTGATCTCATCTGCTTTCATGATTTTAAGTACATCAGCCCAGACTTCTATAAACTTCCAACTAGCGTTGCCAGTTCTCAATACAACATCTTTACTTGAATGTACTTAACAGGCATCTCAGACTGAACATGTCCCCTATCTGGAATGCTTTCCCCCAGATAACTGCAGGGCTCACTCTCCCATTTTCCTCAGATTTCTGCACAAATATGTTATTAAACAAGTCTCCCTAACACACTCTCTATAAAATAGTAAACCTCCTCTTTCCTCGCCACCACAATCTTCCCTTCTCCACATTATTGGTTTCTGAAGCAGTTGTCACCACCTGAAGTACAGTATATGTCATTATTATCTGCTTTCTCCTTTCGAATGTTCACAGCTGTGTCCCCAGATCCCAGAATAGTACCCGACCCAGAGCAGTTGCTCACTAAATGGATGAACCCAAGAGCACTTCTCCTTCCAGAACTGGAATCATTCCTTCCACGCATTATGTTTCCATATCTAATTTTGATCCCCTGCCCCCACCTCCCTTCCCTCTGCCTAGTGACCAGCTGTTTGAAAAGATTTCAGGCCTCAGACTTCACTCTTCTCAACTAACTACACTTTTCTGGACTCCTCACTGGTCTCTGCGCCTCTCCCTTCATCCCCACCCACCCTTCTTTCATTCGACCTACCTCTTCGCAATTACCAAGAATACTCCTGTTTCTTTCACGTCTCAGGTTCTTTTGCCAAGAATGCCCTCGCAATGTCTCCTTGTAGCAAACTCCTAACCATTCCTCAGGGCTCGGTTTAGGTCTCACCTCCTCCGGGAAGCCTTCCTGGCGTCTTGGAGGCTCCCAGGGTCTAGGCGGCTTCTTTACCACCCTAAGCTGTCACTGTCGGAGCCTAGATCCGTGTCCCCACACCACCCCCTTAACTGCCTCAGGGCAGGGACGGATCTGTTTGACCCCCATGTCCCGAGCACCTAGCTCCACTTGCGGAATGAATGAAAGATGGCTGGGGAGGAGCCCAGACACAAGGCGGAGTCTGGTGACAAATGAGAGGGTGTGGCCTACGCCAATAAAAAACTCTCGGAGAGGTAACGTGGAAGAGGAGCCAATGAGACGGGGAGATAGAGGAGGGGCGTGACCTGCAGCCAATAAGTGGCGGAGGATGGGGCAGGGGGCGTGGCCAATGGAGGGCGGAGCCAGAGGACAATGGAGGTGGGGGTTCCCGGTTAGATGAGTAGGGGTCGTGTCGCGAGCCTTCGCGGCCTCTAGGGGGTGGGGGGGTTCCGTCCGCGTACCGCGCCCCCACCTGTTCGCTCCTCTTCTCGCCACCGCCGTTCCCGCTCCGCAACACCAGTCGCCAGCCGCCCAGCCCGCGGGAGCCGATCGCCGGTGACGCACGCACTCGGGCGCGCGCACGCTCACGCGAAGGCGCGCCTATTCACGTCAAATTCGGCGGCGGCGAGCACCCGAGAACACAGCTATGGGTGGTGCCAGGCAGAGCAGAGGGGGGCGGTGTCCGCCACAAAGTCACGCCCCTGGGCGCGGCGTTACCTTAAGCCCGCCCCCTCCACGAGGACCCGGCGGGTTTCAGCGCTTCAGGTACTAGTCGGCCTTCAAAGTCAGGGCCTCGACACACAAGCTCACTGCCCTGGCGCGGATAGATGGGGCTGAAGTCCACCTATGGCGGCAGAAGCTCGGTTACTTGGGAACGCAGTCCATACCGGGCTGATGTCAGGATAGGTGAGGTGCAGCCCATATATGAGGACTGGAGCCAGGATACCTTAGGCGTTTAACTGAGCGTGGACCCCCTAATCATCGCACTTTTATTTTATCCCCTCTTCCCCCAATACACAATTCAGGCGTCCGGGGGCCGTCCCTGTATCCGGAGGGCAGCCGGGCGTCAGGCACAGGGCCCCGAGGGAAGGCAGGAGGACAGCGCAGGAGCAGGTGCTGGGACGAGGCTGAAGAGTGCGCGGCGACCGGCAGAGGGCGAGGGCTGTGGGCCCACCTGCAAGGAGCTGAGTGCGGCCAGGCGCTGCTCCCGCGACACGTCCCCGCGCAGGTCCAAGAGGGCAGAGACATGATCCTCGCTACGGGGACACCAGAGAGCTGTGTGTCAGCTCCGCCCCGCTCTTCCCGAATCCATCCTCCCCTCCCTCTCCCCCCTCCCCACACCAGAACCACTCTTCGCACCTCACGTCTGGAAATTTTTGTCGCAGGCCTGCCACCTCGAGGCCAAGCAGCATGGGGTCGCGGAGGTTCAGCAGATCCCGCAGAGCGAGGAGCACTGGCGCGCACTGAACACTCTCCTCCAGGCCCTGAGCACCGCGGGGTAGGTCTCGCGTTCGCCCTCGACCTCCACCCAACCACTGATATTCCCGCTCATCTGCTCGCCTAATGAACTCTCACCAAGCCAAGGAAAAGTTCCCGAAGCTGGGCCGCGTCTTGCTGCAGGCGCTCGGCCGCCTGGGTCCTCTCGTCGGCTCCTCGGCACACCAGGCGGCCCTGCATCAGCGCACGCAGGTATTGCAGTACTACCGTACGTTCCGCCTCGGCCAGGAGCAGCTGCGGAGAGCGCAGTGGGTTCAGCATGCCTTTCCCATGGGGCTTCCCTACTCCCCAGCCTTTCTCTTAAACGCACCTGGGCCGCAGGATTCCTCACGCGCCTAAAATCCTGGCAGAAGCGCGCCGTCCGCTCGCACACATCGTCCAGCAGCTCTGGGCTCGACAGCCACCGGCGTGAGGGCAGAGCCGCGAACAGGGGCTGGGGGTTGGGGCAGAAATGGGGTTGAAGGAACGATCCAGAACTAGCATTCCGCCTGCAGAGACGCACACCCATATATGCTGTATCTCCTCCCCCCCACCCCAATCCCCACTTGAAGCCTTACCTGGAGCTCCGCCAGCAGCGCCTCCAACACCAGGCGGCAGATCCTCCTCTGCAACTCGTCCAGCGCTGTCTCCACCGGAGCCAAAGCTCCTGAAGCCGCCCCGTCGGGCTGCAGGACCGACACGGAGGAGCTGGACGGACCAAAACTTAAGGCTTCAGGACCAAGGCCAAGGCCCTCGCGGTCGTCGGTTGTCTAGCCACTCTGACGCCACCTAGTGGTGCAAGTGTGTGGCGGGAGGGGGCAAGAATGGCGGCTCTCTGCACTTCTGTAGATCTGGGGCTTGGACTGAGGATGGGAGTGGTGGGCTCAGACAGCTAGAAGGAACCCAACCAGATGTGCCTCTAGTTCGCAGTGTGACTTCGAGCAAATCATGTCTTTTGATTTCTGTTTGGGTAAGGGAAGAGTTTAATCCCAGCCAGGAGGGATTCAAACACATTAACTTGTTTGTTCTCTCTGCCCCCACCCCAAAGAACATAAGACCCAAGAGGAAGGGGATTTTTTTCTGTTTTGTTCACAACTGTAACCTCAGACATTACGTGGCACAGAGTAGGGCCTTGATAAGTATGTGTTGGATAAATGAATGAATGAATAATTGGTACTGTCAGGCAAGCACTGATAGGTACTTCACACCTGTTATATGATTCTCAGAATGTACCATTATTACCTACACATAATACTGATAAGAAAAACGAGATTCAGAAAGATTAGGTAACTCATCCAAGGTCACACAGTTAGCAATTAGTAGAACTAGGATTGGACTCTCAGAGCCATGTGAGTCTAAAATTTCTGATGACCTAGTGTGGACTGGGTCCATACCTAATTGGGGTTCAGTCAGGGGTTCTGTGGGGGAGGCTTCTGGTACCTGAGTGCTGACTGGTGGTTGAGGGTGGCCAGTAGGTAGGGCACATAATGAGGAGGCATTGCTTCCCCCCTGGCGTGGTCTCGGGAGAATCGGATCAGAGCATCACTAAAGCTGCAAAGGGCAGAGGTAGTTCCTGTACCTGTCACTGTGGCGCCCCCACAACTTGAGTCCCTGGTACTCCAGCCCCACCTCCAAGAAACCCAAGACCCTGTTTTGAAGAAGCCCTTTCCCCCTGGTGTGCCTTATTCACTCAGAGCCCCCTTGGGCTGCCCCAGGAGCAGGGCTAGGGGCTGGACGTGGGTCAGTGCCTTGGCAGACCTCCTCAGGAACGTGCCCAGTTCCGAGAGCGCCATGCCCTGCACCCGCTGCTGCAGTGACTCGCTGACCAGGCTGCTCACGCGAATGTTCTCTTCCAGGATCTGCAGGCAGCAACGGGTGGCCATCAGCAGAGTCCTAGTCCTTTTCTCCTCCCCTTTCCCTCTGGGGGCTTCCCACCTGCCTGGCCTCTTCCCACCCACCTGCAGCACTATGGCCGGCATAGGTGAGTGGTAGAAGCCAGAAGAGTCTGTGCCAGGTTCCTGCTCTCGGTTCCACTCAGCTACCTCCCCATCCAGTGCCTTCTGCAGCCACTGGGCCACATTTGCCTGGAGGAAGGGGCAAAGGGGGGCAGGATGTAGCAGAGCACTGATATTGCTAGAGACAGGTAGACATGCGACTCTGCAGATACAGGCCCACAGCTGGTGGCAGAGCTTCTCTGTACCTGGGCCCCAACTACTCACCTGGATTTGGGCCACAAATGTTGCCTCCAGCTGTTCAATGTTCTCCGGGGTCAGGAGGGGCTCCAGCTGAGACACGTCAGCCTCAGGCCCCAACTCTAGGCTCCCCATCATTTCTGGCCTGCAGATGGGTAGCCCAGTGTCACTCTGAGCCCCCAGCCTCTGATCCACCCACTTCCCGATGCCCCGAGGGTGCTGACCCCAGGTACACATGCAGTGCCCAGTGCAGCAGGGTGAAGGCATCAGCAGCTCCTAGCTCAGGCCCTCCCAGGAGCTGCTGCAGGCAGCGGCGCAGTCCACTGTGCAGGGTGTGGGCCCACAGCTGGACCACCTTGTAGTGCGGTGGGCAGCAGGGTGCTACTAGTGCTTCAGCTATGGCCAGCTCGGCCGGTAAAGCCACCCGCAGAGCCTCCAGCCACCCTGCCAGGGCCCCCGGCTCAGGCAGGAGAGGCGTCCCAAAGTGGGTCCTGTCCAGGCCCTGCTGTAATGCCTGCAGACAGCGCTGCCGCCAGCCCCTGGGGGCCAGCTCCAGGGAGGCTGTGTACCCAGCATCCACCTCCGCCACACGCACGGCAGCCACCAGCTGGGCTGGGTCCTCCCGCGCCAGCCGCCCTGCGGCCCCTGCAGCCGCCTCCACCGCCTGGCCCAGAGCCTCAGCCAGGGGGCCCAGCCCCTCGAAGACTGCCAACTCCAGGCCCCCCAGAGGTGCCCACGTCTCCTCTTGCAGCTGCTCCAGCTCCCGAAGGCACACATATGCCTCCAAGAGCTGCCTGGCATCAATCAGGCTCCGCGCGTGGGCCACTGCGGCTGGCACTAAACAGGGAGGAGAGGAAACAGCCCTGAGTCTCAAACCTCCCCCCATACAACGGGTGCAGCGGTGGGTGCTGAGGCCCTAGGGCTGCAGTGAGGTGTCAAGTGTTCAGTAACGAGTACAGCAGAGCACCGACTAATCTGAAAGGACCCAGGGAAGGGCCTAGAGACCCGGCGGGCCAGGTGTAAATTTTTGAGCTGATGGAATAAGAGGAAGCCAGGGATCCTGGAGGCAAGGCAGTGTGGAATTCACGGGGCCATGCTAGTGGCTATTTAATACTTCAATAAGTTAGCAACCAGGGAGGTCAGAGCCACTTGGCTGAGTCTCAGTCCTGATCCACACAACTCATACTTGAGAATCCCAGAATGAGCCAATTTGTATCCTGCTTCACACGCCATTCGAAGCCTGAATTACTCTCTGGAAGGTCCCTGGTGTGTCCCTCCATGCCATCTCCCACGAGTGCCTCAGCCCCTCGGTCAGTGATGGGTGTTTATTGACTAACGGTTGGGGGGCTGAGGCCCAGGGCCCCCGCACACTCACCTGCCCAGAGCCGGGGCAGCAGCTGAGACAGGACCTGCAGCTGCTTGTGCTGCACCACCTGCTCCCGCAGCGGCCTGAGGGTCTGCGTGGCCTCTGCCGCACCCTGAAGCAACCTGTGGGCCTGGCCCAGGGCCTCACGGGCGCCCTGCACAGCCTCAGAAGCCTGGGCCAGCTGCCACACACCCGTCTTCACGCCCTCCAGGTAGGACTGCACCACCGACTGTGGGAGGGAGGCAGCCAGTGAGGCCTGGCCAGTCCTACAGCCTGTCCCCAGCACTCCTTTCCCCTGACTGATGCCCACCTTGATGCGCGCTTCCAGTGAACAGGTACGCTGAACCTCACGGCTGCGGTACTGGCCCAGTCTGGCCAGCTGCTCCGGCCGGTAGAAGATCCCCGAGGCCCATTTGAGTGCTGCTCCTCGGGCCAGCCGCTCCGCCCTCTCCTGCTCTGGCCACTCAGGCCCTGGGCAGGAAGAGCCTGGGCAGCCTCGTCAGTTGGGCAGGGCCTACAGGAAGTGGCCCGAACCTGCTCCCCTTCCTACTTCTCAGCCTGTCCCCTAGGGCAGTCCGATCCATTCCTCTTGCTGCCCTATAGAGCTCCGGCCAGCCCTGGCAAGGAGGATCCAACCCCACCATTCCCATCTTTCTTGCCACCATCCCTCCCTCAGCCCACCCAGAGGGCTCATACCAGGGGGAAGCGAGGGCTGCATTTCGTCCTTGGTTGCTGAGTCCATGGCAGTCCCTCGAGGAGCTGGAGATGAGGTAGGAGTGGGGGTGCTCCTGTGAGCAGTAGCCTCAGGCTAGGCCCCTCTGAGAAGGAGGAGGGGGGTTCTTGTCCAGCCCCCTCAGGAAATGATGGGGAGACTGGGTTTCTCAGTTTTGCCCCTGCAGACACTAAGTGAGGCAGGGTAGGCACAGACCTCTGCTGGCCCCAGCTCCTGCTCTGAATTGCAGAGGACAGTTTGGTACAGAACTCACCAGGCTTGACCAAGCATCCAGTTCTTTCTCCTTTGAAAATAGTCTTGGCCTTGAGGATGGCCCTCTCCCCCAGTCTTCTGGGCAGAGCTGGGTATTCTCTTCACTGGCTCACGAGGCCTGGGTGGTTCCAGCCCACACCTCAGCATGTAGCAGAATTCTTCTCCCCAAGGAAGCCTCTGTACCACCTCCCGGCCCAGGAGCACCCTCCTCCATCCAAGGCCAAATGGCCAGAAAGGAAGGAAGCTGAGTCTGGCCTTTTATTCCCAACAGGAAAGTGCATCTGCAATGTGGGATGGGGTGGGGAGGGCTGGGCGCAGCTTCCTTGGGGGGAGGGGGTGTACTCCCTGTAATCCCTGAGTCCTGCCCAGCCCATCCAGGACCTCTTCGTGCTCAGGACACAGGCGTGAACTAGACGGCCCCAACTTGGGATGGAGAACGGTGTGCAAATATGGGTGTAGACAACATCACAGTAGGAAAACTGTGTTGATGGCTCCTCAGAGGAGGGTAATGAACCTCTGCAGAGAAGTGAGAGGCCACAGGTATTGTGAGGAAGGTGTGTGGTGGGTGATGGTGAGAGAGGGGTAGAAGGGCTAGGAAAGCTGTTTGTTTTGAGAAGTAAGGGGGCCATGGAGAGGACCACCGGGTAGTAATAATATAGTGGACGCTGGTTACCACCCAAATCCACCCTTCAGGACAACACCACTTGTTCCCCTAGCTGTCAGGAGTGTAGGTTGCTGAGGTGTCACAGCTGAGTCTCTCCCTCACAGTTAGGGCACAAAGGCCTGGTAAACTTGCCTGAACATGGACCACCTTGGAAGGCCCACCCCAGTTTCAGTGGATGGTCTGAGGCCTCTATTATAACTGCATCACAGTTTAATTCCCCCTTCTGCCCAATTTTGCATGTCTTACTCCCTTACAAGAATGGATCCTCATTAAACTTCCCTGCAGGCAGATCCCTGTCTCAAAGTCGGCCTCCCAGAGATCTTGACCTAAAATAAATGATAATAAATAACGATGGTATCAAACATAACAACGTGGTACTAGCCAACACATAATCCTTCCTACCTTCCAGGAACTGCTCTAAGTCCTTTACATATATGTACACCTAGGTAAGCATGTTTGCCTTGGTGGGAAAATTGTTATGACTCCCTGGTCTCTGAGCACTGCAGTGTTGAGACAAGAGAAAGATGAGGCTGGGATCAGGGAAGGGGAATGGGAATGGAGACAAGTGGGCAAGCTCGATGTAGTTAGTGCTTGCTGTTTGACAGGAAGTGAGGGACAGGAATAGGGTCAGTAAACCCAAGACCCTGGGACAGCTTCTAGGAGCAGGTTTGGGGAAACACATTGGGTTCATCAGGCAGCATGGTCTCCTCTTCTGAAATGGGGACAGGTTGGCCAGCCAGGAAGGTTCTGGTGGCTCTCCCCACTCTACTGCCGGGGCTGCCCACCGACTTCCTCCACCTCTCCCTGCACCCTGCCCTCTCTCCCGGGATCCACGGATTGTTTTCGTCCTCTTCGGAGGTTGGACATTTGCTGATGGTCCCCGAAGTTTTGCTGCCGTGTCCGCAGAGAGGAATTGCGCCGGGTTCCCTGGGAGGGCGCGGAGCGGAAGCGGAAACAGCGACGCTGGCGCCGGCGGCCGGGTGGCCAGGAACGGAAGCGGAAGTGGCGGCGGCGCCGGCCTGGCCTGGCCTGGCTGAGGGGAGGCGGCGGGCGGGAGCGATGGCGGAGGCCGGGCCACAGGCGCCGCCGCCCCCGGGCACCCCAAGCCGGCACGAGAAGAGCTTGGGACTTCTCACCACCAAGTTCGTGTCGCTTCTGCAGGAGGCCAAGGACGGCGTGCTTGACCTCAAGCTGGTGCGGCCTGGGCTAAGAGGCGACCGGGAGGATGGTGGACCAGGCAGGCCTGGACCGGTAGTGGGAACCCCTGGGGCCGTCCAGCTGAGCCCTCAGGGAGCAAGCCGCCATCGGTGTGCTTTCTCACAGGAGGGAGGCCGGGAACTGTTTCATTCATTCGGCCGAGGCCATTGGGCGTCAGCTATGTGCTAGGCTCTGGGCTGCAGGTCCTGGTCCTCGTGGCCCTCCTCGGCTGGTGTGGGAAGGCATCAGAACATCAGTTCAGACTGTGCCAGGCCTCTTCCTGCCCCGCGGTCCTGATCTATGGCGCCTGGGAGGAGGGCTGGGACTCAGGCCACCCCTTTTTCAGATCACTTCCAGACCAGATTTCAAGGTAGCTGGGGGGACACCTGAGAGTGGGGCTGAGTATCCTGTGCTCTGTTCTGTCTGCCAGGCAGCTGACACCCTTGCTGTGCGTCAGAAGCGGCGGATTTACGACATTACCAACGTGCTGGAAGGTATCGGGCTGATCGAGAAAAAATCCAAGAATAGCATCCAGTGGAAGTGAGTGGGGGCACCTGAGAGGGCAGTGGCATCTCTTACCCAGAAGTGTCAGGGGCGTGGGGAGGAGGACACAGGAGAGAGCAGGGGCCATGGGACCCAGAGTTCCTGGTAGCTCCTCTCAGCCTCCCTCCCTGGGCTCAGGGGTGTGGGGCCTGGCTGCAATACCCGGGAGATTGCGGACAAGCTGATTGAGCTCAAGGCTGAGATCGAGTTGCTGCAGCAGCGGGAGCAAGAACTGGACAAGCACAAGGTGTGGGTGCAGCAGAGCATCCGGAATGTCACAGAGGACGTGCAGAACAGCTGATATCCTCCTGGTGGTCCCTGCTCCCGGGGAGTGGGCGAGAGGGGCCCTCTAGTCCAGCTGGGTTTGCTCTGTGGTACCCTAGACACTATCCTGCTCGGGAGGATGATCCTGCAGCTCCTGGCCAGGTCCCTGCCTTGGCCTCCCTCCTCAGACTCAAAGCCCCTTCCCCAACCATTCTTGGCCTGTGATCCTTCTCCATGTAGACCCCAGGCCCCAGGATTTTCTCTGAGAGCTTGTATGTCAGATCTCTGCTAAAGAGCTGGGTTTTCTTTGTGGTCTGCCATCTGTCACTATAGGCAGGGCATCAGCCGTTCTCCTTAACCCCCACACCTTGGCCTACGTGACTCATGAGGACATCTGCAGATGCTTTGCTGGTGAGCAGAGCCTGGGTAGGGGGCAGTGGGGGTGGGGCTAGACTGAGCCACAGCCCTGAGCAGTGGGCTCAGTGCCCAAGGAGAGTTTTGTCTCTTAAGAGGGTTCCTTGGGCTTGCCCAAAGAGGAACCAGGCAGGGTAAGTCCTGGGTTTGAGGGTCATTGGGACCCCATGGAGGCAAATCATACTGAAAGGGTACAAGAATTCTGGGCTGGGTCCCTGGGTCAGTCCCCATCTGCAGTGTTTCCTGGGTTTGGCTTCTCAGGCATGACAGAGGCATAAGGGGGGTAGAGCATGTGTGTACGCTCTTGCGTGCTTGTATCCAGAGAACGATGGTGCTCACTTGCAACCTGTAGTTAGTTGCGTTAAAGATATAGGAACTGTTCCTTCTCCGTTTTGCATTCTCTAGACTGGTTTGGGGAAGGAAAATTGGCCTTGGCCTGAACATCTACTCCTAGGGAGCAACCCCATCAATCAAGAAGTGAGATTGCCCAGCAATCCTTCAGTCCACATGTTTGAACCCAGATATTCTGGTTACTGACCCTTGGGCTCTTGGGAGGAGAAAAGCTTTAGTTTTCTGCCCCAGCCAGTGGGGGGTTGGGTGAGGTTTACTGTCCTAAGACACCATGATTTTCTTCCTTGCTCAAAGGGATAGGCATCCCCATTCTCAGATTAGATTGAGCCCATGGGCCCTGACCCATCCTTGTCATTTTAGGAGATACCCTTCTGGCCATCCGGGCCCCGTCGGGCACCAGCCTCGAGGTGCCCATCCCAGAGGTGGGTGCTCAGCCCAGGCAGGCGGAGTTGATTGAGGGCGGGTGCTGGCTGTGGAGCCCGATAAGTCCCGGGTGGGGCAGGTAGGGGGAGGCCTGGGTTTGGGGGTTATCTAGAAGAACGGGCAGCCTAGGGTGGGAGAGGACACTGCAGCCCTGGCCCAGGCTCAGGCAGGAGCCAAGCCTGCTTCTAATTCCACCTGTCCCCCATCCCCCACCTCCAGGGCCTCAATGGACAGAAGAAGTACCAGATTCACCTGAAGAGTGTGAGTGGCCCCATCGAGGTGCTGCTGGTGAACAAGGAGGCGTGGAGCTCCCCGCCTGTGGCAGTTCCTGTGCCGCCACCGGAAGATCTGCTCCAGAGCCCTCCTGCCGTCTCTACCCCTCCGCCTCTGCCCAAGCCTACCCTGGCCCAGCCCCAGGATGCCTCACGCCCAAGCAGTCCCCAGCTGACCACCCCCGCCCCTGTCCCTGGCATCACCGAAGCCCAGGGGGTGCCTGGTCCAGCAGCTGAGATCACAGGTGAGGTGTAACAGGCAGCTGGTGATGGGGTGACTTCTGGGGCCCAAAACGCAGCACCTCTGTACTCAGTGTTAGAAGAGACCTTGTGGGGGTTGTCCTTTTCCTGGTCTCCAGCTGGCCTCCCCTTGCTATGGTCGTGAATGAGCCCTTTTTAACAGGGAAGCTCTGAATGTATGAAGGGGTATTAGTGGCAATGGTTTTCGCCGGGTCCACCTGTGTCTCTCTTCCTCTGGCAGCCCCTCTTGAAGCCTGGCACAGCAGCCATGTCATCCTTGAGTCTCCCTCCTGCAGGCCTCATGCCTCTGTTCAGGGGCTCGTTTCTAGGGTACCTCTGCGTGGGGGACTGGCAGTGCCTCTCTCTCCTTGGGAACTGGGGCTCTTGTCATCCCGACTGTGGGTTCTAGCACAAAGCTTCGGTATCCTCCTTCCTGCTCCCAAGTGACTGGGTTTGGGGGATCTGGTTGCAGTGAGCGGTGGCCCTGGACCGGACAGCAAGGACGGTGGGGAGCTCGGCTCCCTGCCCCCAGGCCTGGCAGCCCTGGACACCCGGCCGCTGCAGTCCTCCGCCCTGCTGGACGGCAGTAGCGGCCCATCCGGACCCAACCCTTCTACCTCCTTTGAGCCCATCAAGGCAGACCCCACAGGAGGTGAGTGCGTGGCCCCTGAGGGACAGGCAGAACCCAGCCGCAGCCACTGCTAGGGCAGAAACACCTGGAGCTGGAAGCCAGCTCGCCTGTCTCCTTGGCCAGAGCTGGCCAGCCCGCCCCCCGGCCCCCAGCAACCCTTGCCTTGACCCCAGAGCTCTGCCAGCCTGAGTGAGGAGCCTGGCTGCCAGCTCAGCACTGGTGCCCCTTTGCTCCCCTTCCCGAGCTACCCACAACTCCTGGGCCCCTCTCAAGCCTTGCCTGCCCCCCCTTGCACTCAGGGATCAGGAAGGCATAACTGCCATCCTGGGGAGGGGGCTGTGGTAAAGGCCCTCAGGCTCCAAAGGTGGGGGCAGTGCCTTCCCAGGGGAGGTGACATCATCTGCCTGGAGTCTTCTTTCCAACCTGTGATTTGGGTGTTTGCGTCTTCCAGGACTCGTTCTCCTTGGCCCACAAGCACTGCTCAGTCTCTTCTCACTAAGTGACCCTTTGTCCTCTGTGTTCCCTCTCTCACGTTCACTGTGTCGTTTCTGTTTGGACTCCTTGGGCAGGTCATCTCTGTTCCATTCCGTGTCTTGGTCTCCTCGTCCCCCTCCAGCATTCAGGACCCTTGTACCCCCACCCCCCGGGACGCTGCTGCTGCTCTGGAGACATTGCCTCGCCCTGACTGCTGCCTCCAGCAGGTTTCTGGGTGATTCGCTCTGGTGCTCTCTTGCTCCATGGTGTTGCTTTCTAGCTCCTTTGGCATTTATGATGCCAACTTTGGCTCTTCTCTCACCGGCTTCTTCTGTCCTCTCTCTTGCATGCCTTTATAAACATTGTGCTTCGCAGGTCTCTGTTGCACACCTGTGGAGGGCACCCATTCTGGGTAGATGAATCCCTAGCCTCTGGCTTGCCTAGGTCTTTGTCTGAATTCCACACCTGTGTCCGTGTGCTTTCCTCTGCACATCTGATGGGCACTTCATTCCTGTGTCATTAACCGAAGCTTGCTTTTCTATCTCTGTGTGTACCCTCCTATTGGCCCTGGTCCCTCAGGCCTGACACCCGCATGTCTCTCCACTTCCATCTCCTCGCTTCTGCTCTCCACCTGGCATTAATTAACTGAGTTTTGTCTCAGACATGTCCCATCACTGGCTTCATGTATCCTCAACACTCAGGGTCACTGCTGGCTACCTCTACCCTAAATTCTTCAGCATCCTCCTCTTTACCCCGACTGATAGGGATCTGTCTGCAACACAGGTTGAGTGTGGCATTTCTGTGTTTGCAAAGTACCTTTAACGCTTCTTAAGGCCTGCTGGATGAAACCACAGGCCCTTCACCTGGTATATGAGATCCTCGTGCGCCAGCACTCCTCTCCAGTTTCATTTTCCTCTGCTTCCCATGTGCCTCCTCCCAGTCAGACGTTTATAGCACCAGCCCCTATTAAGTGTCTGCCTCCTCCTCTGCCAAGTGCCCTGGTCCAGGGTGTGGCCTTTGAGCCTGGCATTGAGCAGGTGCTCAACGAGGGCAGGTGTGAGTGGGCATCTGCCATCAGACAGGGCATACCTACTGAGCCCATCAAGGGAAGGGTCTGCTGCCCTCTAACTTCTGAGTTAGAAGAGCTGTATCAGTCATCTTCAATGGGCCTTTCGTACCCTGGGGTCAGCACTAAGGAACTCACATCTAGCAGGGGAGACTGACAATGCCAGCTTGGCCTGGGGCAGGGCCTCCATCTCCTCAGCTGTGTGGAGCCCCAAGACAGGTGGTATAACATCTGAGGAAGGTGGAGGCTAGAGTGGGACCAGACTGGATCTCTGTGCCCTTGAGTATGGCTTTCTTGTCTTTCAGTTCTGGAACTCCCCAGAGAGCTGTCAGAAATCTTTGATCCCACACGAGGTAGGTCTGCATTCTTCCATGGGGTAAGGGCATAGCTCATTGGGTCTTACGGTTGTTTTCTCGCACTTCTGAGGACCTATGATTGTGCTTGGTACCTGGGCAAAGAGTAAAGTTCCTGATGGGTGGCTAGGGGGGGTCCCCTTCATGGGCTTTGGTGGGTGGAGAGCCAGGAGCCAAAATGTAACTGAGCTCTCCCTCCCTCCCCAGAATGCATGAGCTCAGAGCTGCTGGAGGAGCTGATGTCCTCAGAAGGTGGGTAGCCCAGGAAGGTGGGAGGTGGGGGTGGGCAAGGGGGTTGGGCAACTGCTGGGGGGGCGGCCTTGGCCCAGAGCCTCAGCCTAGTGCTCTCTGCAGTGTTTGCCCCCCTCCTCCGCCTTTCTCCACCCCCTGGAGACCACGATTACATCTACAACCTGGACGAGAGCGAAGGTGTCTGTGACCTCTTCGATGTGCCTGTTCTCAACCTCTGACTGACAGGGACATTCCCTGTGTGGCTGGGACACAGACTGTGTGACCTGGGGGCTGCCTGAGGACCTCCCCCACTCTACCCCTACACAGCTTGAGAGCCACAGACTCCTGGCTTCCCCAGCCTTCCCTCACTGCAGTTCTGACCACGACTCCCACTCCTGCACGAGCACCTGTACCGTGCTAGGAAAGCAGGGGAAAGGGGCTCAGCCCCCTTCACCATAGAGCCAGAGTGTTGGCCTCTCCTTTTCTGGGGCTTTCCCCCACCTCATGCCCTCTCAGAGCCCAGGCTCGGCTGCCACTCAGTGGCACAGAACTGAAGACCTGCCATCATCTGCGTAGGGCAGCTTGTCCAGCCCCACTGCCCTGTTGCAGCCATTGCCTCCCACTCTGAGGAGGGAAGCCTAGGGTGGAGCCAGACGCTTGCCAGCACCACCCCTAGCCTCCTTCACTTCTCCCCACCCCTGACCCTAGAGCTCCCCCTGGGCCTCTCCCCTGTACCCCCCATCTGCTGGGCCCTTAGCCCAGAGTACCTATAGGTGGGGTGGGGTGTGGGGTGGGGGGCTGCTAACAGGAAGGAACAGAGAGGTCTTTAGCTAGAAATCTGGACGGGTGAGCCCCTGAGGATTGGCCCAATCTCCTGCTGCCCTGTAGCCCCCCCCTTGTTTATTCATTTGCCCTCATTTAGAGCCATTTGCAGAGATTTAGAAAGATTTGCAGTAACGAACGGATTCCTATATAAAGATTATTTTTATACTTTTTGCAGCAAAAGGAAATTGTAATATTTGTACAGTATCCAAGTGAATAAAGACCATGCCTAAGGCTATCTCTGATCTGGTTCTTTCAGGGCCCCTCCCTGGAATTCGGCTGGATTGGTGGTGGGACCGGGCGGGTTACCTTTCTTGGAAAGGGAGGTGTGGCTGCTCTGGCGTCCCGCCCGCCCCGCCCCCCCCGCCCCCACCTGGCGCACCTAGGGCGGGCCGCCGGGGTGGGGTGGGGCGGGGCAGGGCAGGCGCCTACCCACGGGACTCCAACCCGGAACTAGTCTCGGCTCCCTTGGGAAGGCCGCGGCCCCTGGCCAGGAGCGGGACCCTAACCCCTGAGTGCGGGCCACGGGGTCCAGGCCTTGAACAGAGGGACGTCCTCGTTCTCGGAGGCACCAGACCAGGCGCGCCCTTGGCCGGAGCTTAGACGGTCTGGAAACTACAGGCGCCCCTGCCCTGGCTGGACCATGGCGCCCCCGCGGAACGTGGTGAAGATCGCGGTCCAGATGCCTGACGCCATCCCGCAGCTCATACAGCTGGACCAGGTCACTCGCCCTGTCTGGCCTCCATTCACCCCACCACCCCCCTCCGGGTGGCCCCCTTCCCCTCGGAACCCCCAGGGTCCTCCCCAACTCCTCCCCACACCCGCCCCATGAGTGACCTGTCCACTTGCAGGCAAAGCCTCTGGCCGCTGTGCTGAAGGAGGTGTGCGACGCGTGAGTGCAGGCTAGCCAGGCCGGGGAGGGGGGTGGGGGATGGGAGGGCAGGAGGGAGGGGCGCCCTCTACCGGCCTCACTGAGCCTCCGCTCCTCGCAGGTGGAGCTTGGTTCACTCGGAACGCTACGCCCTGCAGTTTGCTGATGGACATAGGAGCTACATCACTGAGAACGTGAGTCTCCCCCGCCCCCACCCCCGCCAGGCCCATATCCCACTGTGCGACACCCGCCACTTCTAACCCACCTGATCTTGATCCCTCAGACTCATCCCCCTGTCTGGAATGTGATCTTTCTTTTCCGGACTCCCGAACCCTCCCTCACCAGCAACCCGGATTAACCAATCCTCAGAGCCCTTCTTTTTTTTTTTTTCCTCAGAGCCCTTCTTGACTTCTCCCCCTTTCTCTCCATCTTCTCCAGAACCGCACAGAGATCAAGAATGGCAGCATCCTGTGCCTCAGCACTGCCCCAGTAATGCCCTTCCTGACCCCACCCGCATTCCCTGCCCTTCTTCTATGCCTCTTTGCTGCCCACCCTCTTCTCTGCCCAGTTTGGGAGGGCCCCGGCCCCATCTCCGCAGAGCCCCACCTAGTGGACATCTGAGTCCCTACACCTCCAGTTCCTGCTCCTTACTTCCACCCAGCCTCCTCACCTTTCCCACCCCTGCCCAGGACCTTGAGGCTGAGCGGCTGTTGGGTGGGCTGCAGAGTGGGAGTCGTGAAAGGCGCCGGGAAGCTCTGCAGCACCTCGTCTTGCTGGCCCCGGACGTCACCTTTGCCCAGGAGGTCATCAGCCGTGATGGGCTTCAGAGACTAGGCACCATCGTTGAGGATGGGGATGAGTGAGCACAGGACTGCGGTTTGTGGTGGACATGGTGGGGCTGGGGGTCCTAGTCTGGCCCTGCTCAGCCCCAGATGTCCCCCCAGCTTAGGGGAGGTGCTGACCCTTGCACTGAGGGCCTTCTTGGAGCTCATGGAACACGGCATGGTGTCCTGGGAGACGCTCAGCATCCCCTTTGTTAGGAAGGTGGGATGGCTTTTCTAGGGGCAGCAGGTGGGGGCAGTGGAGTGGTGTCAGGATCTGGCCTTCCATGGTGGTGAAGTGGTAGCAAGCCCCTACCCCTGTTACAGGTGGTGTGCTACGTGAACATGAACCTGATGGATGCATCTGTGCAGCCCCTGGCCCTCAGGCTGTTAGAGAGTGTGACCTTGAGCAGCCCTGCTCTGGGCCAGCTGGTCAAGAGTGAGGTACCACTGGATAGGCTGCTGGTCCACCTACAGGTGTAAGTGTCTGGGGGTGGGGGTGGAATACAGGTGAGGGGCATGGAGCCAGACCCTGGATAGCCCGCTGAGCCCGCCTCTTCTTGCCCCAGGATGAACCAGCAGCTACAAACCAAGGCTATGGCATTGCTGACAGCCTTGCTCCAGGGGGCCAACCCTGCTGAACGCAAGGTGAGTGTCCCATCTGGTGGCTGGACTGCAGGGGTGGGGGGTTGGGGGCTGGAGCCTGCGCAGGAGCTGGTGGGCACTGTGTGCCAACCCGGGACTGCAGGAGGCTGCTCGTGGTGGGGCTGAATCATCTAAGCCCCCTTCCCACTTACCTCAGCACATGCTTGGCTACCTGTGGCAGAGAAACCTTCGCCAGTTCATCTATAAGGTAGGAAGGACTGGGCTAGGCAGACCCCTCCCCGCTTTTCCTCCCCCAGTAAGCCCCTCTGCTCACACCTATGGACTGGCTGTTCTCCAGAACATCATCCACAGTGCAACACCATTGGGCGACGAGATGGCTCACCATTTGTATGTACTGCAGGCCCTTATGTTGGGGCTGCTGGAGCCACGCATGAGGACGCCACTGGACCCCTACAGCCAGGTGGGTGCCTTTGGGGAACACAAGGCTGGGGAAGCTAGAGCGTGGCTTTGAGCCTATGATCCTGACGCCCGCTTACCCCACGACAACGTGGAGTACCTCCCATCCCCCCGCCCCCAGGAACAGCGGGAGCAGCTGCAGGCCCTGCGCCAGGCTGCCTTTGAGTCGGAGGGGGAGTCTCTGGGCACTGGGCTGAGTGCCGACCGCCGCCGTTCCTTGTGTGCCCGCGAGTTCCGAAAACTGGGCTTCTCTGTGAGCGACCCCTCCCTAGCCCCCCACCCCTGCCTCAACCCAGGGCTGCTGTTGTTCCAGAGGCCTGGGGCCCTTACTAAGCTGCCCGTCCCGCTTCCCCCAGAATAGCAACCCTGCACAGGATCTAGAGCGCGTGCCCCCTGGCCTGCTGGCCCTGGACAACATGCTCTACTTCTCCAGACACGCACCTAGTGCCTATAGCCGGGTCAGTAATCGGGTGGGTGGGATATGGCTGGGTCCCCGTGGCCTTAGCTGAGCGCCCCGTCGCATTCACTCTTTCTGCCGCCCCAGCTGGTGTTGGAGAACAGCAGCCGTGAGGACAAGCACGAGTGCCCCTTTGCCCGGAGCAGCATCCAGCTGACCGTGCTGCTGTGCGAGCTGCTCCGCATCGGGGAGCCCTGTGAGCGGGCCTGGGCGCGGCGCGGCTGGGAGCGGGGGCCGAAGGGCAGAGAGGGCCAGGGGCTGCGCACGCCTTCTCCCTGAGCCCCTCCTGCCCCCCTGCTCCAGGCTCCGAAACAGCCCAGGACTTTTCGCCCATGTTTTTCGGCCAAGACCAGAGTTTCCATGAGCTCTTCTGTGTGAGCATCCAGCTGCTGAATAAGACCTGGAAGGAGATGCGAGCCACCCAGGAGGACTTCGACAAGGTGGCTGGGGTGGAAGGGAGGAGACCCGGGCCAGGGCAGGGGCCGTTCTGAGTAGGGGCCCCGAGCGCAGCCCTGAGCAGAACTGGGTGGCTCCAGGTCATGCAGGTGGTGCGGGAGCAGCTGGCCCGTACGCTGGCCCTGAAGCCCAGCTCCCTGGAGCTTTTCCGAACCAAGGTGAATGCGCTTCCCTATGGGGAGGTGCTGCGGCTGAGGCAGACAGAGCGGCTGCATCAGGAGGGCACGCTGGCCCCTCCCATACTGTGAGTTGCTGGGAGTGGGTCCCAGTCCTGGCCCCACCTGCCCCAGTGCCCCACGGGCCTTGCCCCAGGTCAGTTCCAGTCAGCAAGCCTTCCCCTTGCCCCCTCCGCCCCCCAACCCAGGGAGCTACGGGAAAAGCTGAAGCCAGAGCTCATGGGCCTGATCCGCCAGCAGCGTTTGCTCCGCCTCTGCGAGGGGACACTCTTCCGCAAAATCAGCAGCCGGAGGCGCCAGGGTGGTTGAATGGGCAGGGGTTGGCAGAGAGCGGCTGGGTTGGGATTAGGGCCCCTCGCGTCATCCTTCCCTCTTCCCTTTTTGCTCACAGACAAGCTGTGGTTCTGCTGCCTGTCCCCCAACCACAAGGTGCTGCAGTACGGGGACGTGGAGGAGGGCGCCAGCCCACCCACCCTGGAGAGCCTGCCTGAGCAGCGTGAGGAGGACGGGGCAGGGGTCCGGGTCAGCCACCTGCCCTCCCGAGACCACCCCCTGTGCGGGGCCCGCCTGGGTCCCAGTGGTCAGCCCGGCCTTCTTCCCGCAGTCGCTGTGGCCGATATCAAGGCACTGCTCACAGGCAAAGACTGCCCCCACGTCCGGGAGAAGGGCTCAGGGAAGCAGAACAAGGTGAGTGCAGTGGAAGCCAGGGGCTCCTTCCCACCCGCACCTGCCTTCCTCTGTTCCCCACTCAGCACTCTCCGCTGCCTGCCTCCCCCAGGATCTCTATGAGTTAGCCTTCTCCATCAGCTATGACCACGGGGAGGTGGAGGCATACCTCAACTTCATTGCCCCATCCAAACGGGAGGTGAGTATCTGGGCCAGGCTGAGCCAAGTGGGGCAGACAGGCTCGGGAAGAGATGGGCAGGCCCTCACAGAGCTGGCCCCATCCCCAGTTTCACCTGTGGACAGATGGGCTGAGCGCCCTGCTCGGCGGTCCCATGGGCAGTGAGCAGACTCGGCTGGACCTGGAACAGCTGCTGACGATGGAGACCAAGCTGCGGTTGTTGGAGCTGGAGAATGTGCCCATTCCCGAGCAGCCGCCTCCCATCCCCCCGCCCCCCACCAATTTCAACTTCTGCTATGACTGCAGCATCACTGAGCCTTGACAGTGAGGTTGGCCATGGGCCACAGCTGCTGGCATTGGTGACCGTGAAGGGTGGAGGGTGGTAAAACCCAGACACCCTGACCAGCAGAGGCTGCCGCAGAAATAAAGTCTGCTTGACTCTGGGGTGTGTGTCGAGCCAGTTCTGCAACTGTGGGCCAAGCCTGCCTTCAAATTTAGCTGGCAAATGAGATGGGGCATCAGGCCAAGGTCACTGCTTGGGGCCACAAACCTGGGCGGCCGCAGTTGAGGGGCTGGTGTTGTGAAGGAGGGGCTGGAGACAAGCTGACCCTATTGTCCTTCCACAGGATGAGTCCTCAACCTTCCTCGGTGCTGGGCCTGCAGAGAGGGATGTCCTCTGGTCTGGGTAGCAGCCCATTGAGGGACGTGGGGCAGAAGATACTGCCCTAAGTGGATGCCTTCCTGGGCCGCATTAACAGGGGCCTAGTTTCCAGAAGGCTCCTGACAGTCTGAACTCAGTCCTCAGTCCTGCTGGGCCCAGTCCTCAGTCCTGCTTGGCCCTGCCTGGTGTCCTTTTCAAGACTTGGGGGCCCTCTGGTGAGAGGTCTGGAGGGACAGATGTGAAGCTGGGTCTGTTCTGTGCTGAATGGCAAACTCTTAAGATTCCAAACATGTCCCCAGGTGCTGGGAGGATAGGGCTGATGCTGACAAGAGGGAATTCAGTGCCGGAAGCCTGGCATTCTGATTCAAATCTGCTGGAGCATGGGTGTGGTGGGGGCCACAGAGAGGCAAGGCCTCTGGGGACAGAAGTGGCTAGGGGTGCTGGGCCCAGCTGGAGGTCAGTTTCAGAGGCTAGCGCACGAACCCACAGGCCCCACAGGGCAGGCTGAAAGCTGCCACCTCTCTGACCTCCTCCATGCCTCTCACTACTTCTCTTTCTCAACACCTTCGCACATACCTTTTTAAACAGTGTTAACCATCAACATGTTACCTTGAAAACTGATGAAATGGCATCTCCTTTGGAGAATGTGCTGGGGGAGCATCTGCTTCTGACTCGGGCCTCCAGGGGGCCCTGTATCCAGAGGCTTCTCACCTTGGAATAGTTCAAGTTCAACTTGCTATTGAGTTCAAGATGGCAATCAGGAGCAGGGATCCCAGATGCAGTTAACTCTTCTAATACCATCAGTTCTTCCTCCCCAGTGTCTCCATTCCCTTGTCCAGGCCACCAACATCTTGGCAAGAATCTCCTGACTTCCTGCCTTCTGTCTTGCCCCTCCAGTCCTTAATACCCCAAGTGCTTTTTCAAACATGAAGCTGATCAGATTACACACTCACATACACACTACCCCCCATCCTGCATTTTTCAGTGTCTCTGTTGTCCGTGGGATGAGGGTCACGGTTACTTGCCTGAGCGGTAGAGCTAGATGGGTAGGAGACATGTTGTCTAACAAAAGGCCTGTGGCTTGCAGAGTGCTCTGCTTGATCCAAGCTAGCATCCTCCCTGCAGCCCAGGGGCCCCGCCCTGCCCTCCTAGCACCAGCTCGGGCCTATCATGTGTACCTCCCTGGTCCTTTCTCATTGCCCTCTTTCTTCCCTTCTGCCCCTTTTTCACTGCGTCGAGTCTTTCCTTGATCTCTCTGGGCTCTGTTCGTTGCTCTCCTAGGCTCCCAATTCCAGCTGCTTGTTTCTCTATTTACACACACCCCACACACTGGACTGTCCCTGTCTGTCGGCTAATTTGCCTCCCTGCCTGACCTGGGGGCTGGGAGAACTTCGGCACCTCTGAACCCCACATAAAGTGCAGTGCCTGGGGGGCACTCGGGCAGCCATGCTAGCTGCTCCTAGAACTGATGGGCAGATGGACAAAGAGAGTGGACAGATAGTTTCTCAGAGCTGCTGTTGTCACTGGCACTGTTTAGGAGGTTGGACTAGGGGACCTCTAATGACCCTACCCAGAGATACTGTCCTCTTTCTTTTTTCTCCCTGAAGACAGCCTCATTGCATCCTTAATCATTGTGCTCCTAGGGCCTGGCTGGCACGTGTCTTTGTTGCAGGACATGCTTGGAGGCTCAAGCAGGGAGAGTCCTCCAGGCTTCTAGTCTCCCACCATACTGGGGAGGAAGTTAGGACTTGCTGGGGGCACCTGTGGGGCTTTGGGTCAGGTGTAAGGAAGAAATTGTCTATGTGCCTCTGGTGTTTTGTCCACATTGTCCCTGGGCTAGGCTGGGCTGCTTCAACTGAGGTCGAGGGGAGGAGGGGGCCCTTTAGTCTGAGAACTTCAGACAAGGAGGTAAGATCTGGAATTTTTAATTTTGTTTGGGTTTACAACAAAGTCTGTGGCCTGGCTGCTGAAGCTCAGTGCCAGTAAGAGCCGGGAGAGCTCCTTATAGGGGATAAGGCGAGGCACAGGCCTCAGGTGGGAGAAGTGGGCAGGTCAAGAGGCACGTGGTCTGCTCCTCCGTGGCCCCAGATGCACCCCACCTGTGGGCCTGGCCTCCGGACCCAGGCCTGGCCAGGAGAGCAGGAGGTGGCATTTCCAGAGGCCTGTGGCAGCGACGTACGGCTGGAAAAGGCTCCTGCTGGGCTCTAGGGCAGACTGGGGCAGGAAGCCCCCTTGGCTGCCCCGGATTAGCCCTACCCGCCGTCCGAGAAAAAGGGGTTTATAGCTTGGGGAGGGGGCTTTGGTGTATGTGGCAGAGGCGGGCAGAAGGCACTGACTCGAATCAGGTCAAGAGGCCAGGGCTGGGGACTCGGGGGGCGGGGGGGCAACGGACGCTGAGGCACAGGGTTGGTTACTGACCTGGCCCTAGAGTGTTACGGTCAGGTCAGCACCTCCCACGAAGCGGGACTGGACACAGGTCACCTGGGGCAGTTGGGCTTGGAAGTGCCTGACGGCAGCCATGCTGATACGAGGGCACATGGCCACATCTAACATCCGGAGCTGCTTGCATGCCCGCCCAATGGTATCCAGAGTTCTGTGGGAGGCCTCCGATGAGCGCCAGCCGGCATGGGGACCCAGCCCAGCCCCCGGACCGTGGCATCATCGGACAACTCACTGCTCGATGAGCTGCCCGCAGCTGGCCAGGTTGAGGTGCTGCAGCCTGGGCCCAGCCCTCGTCACTGAGGACACTGCAGTGACTCAGCACCAAGCACTCCAGGCTGGGGCAGCCCCTGGCCAGGGCCACCAAGCCCTGGTCTGTGAGTGCTGGCAACAGGCTCAGTGACAGCTGCCTCAGCTCGGGGAACTGGAGCACCTGCAAGGACCGGGCTGGGGAGTTGGGGTGGGGGGGTAGGGTGCCGGAGCCCAGGGCCCTTCCAGGCTCTCCCACCCCCAGCTGGAGGAATGGCCGTAAGTAGCAGAAGCCAAAGGGCATGGAACGTCTTCCAAGCAAAAAGCGGGTTGGCCTGGGCCTGACACCGGTGCCAGGCTCCTCAGCCTATCCACACCCCCGGCCCCACACCTTGGCCAAACTGGCATCAGTTAGTTTGCTGCAGGCTGTGAGTTCCAACTCCCGCAGGGCCCGCAGCATGAGCAGGGAAGGGCCCTGTGGATGGGGAGAAGGGTCCTTGGGGCCCGAGGCCTGATGCTCCAGCTCCTGATGTAGCTGTGGGAAGAAGCTCCTGCTTCTCAGGTTCCTCCTGAGTTTGGCCCTCAAATATTCCTAGAGAGAGACACTTAGGAGGGGCAGGAGGGCGGCTGAGCCCAGGGACCACCCTCCCCCCTTCCATGACCTGCACCTGGGGCTCGTGCGTCGGCTCCTCACTTGGTTCCCCCAGCCCCAGAAGCCCCCAGTCTTGGAGTTCCTTGCACCAGGCCATACGCAGGACTGAGAGGTGAGTGAGGTAGGCGCAGATGGCCTGCAGGGTCCTGTTGGTGAGGGCCACACAGGAGGATAAGTCTAGCACCCTGAGGCTCAGGCCCAGCACTGGGATCAGGGAGAACACTGAGGCATCCTAGGAGGGAAGAGAAGGGAGAGAGCAATGGGCAGGTGGCTTGTGCAGGGGTCCCCAGGAAGGTTCTGCCAAGGTTCCAGCCCCACAGGTGACAGGAGGGAGCCACCAGATGGTCCACAGAGGGAAGCAACAATGTCCCTGTGCTGGTAAAAGGTAGGGGTGGGACACCAGGAGGAGTTTGGTGGGGGACTAAGGCCTACATTGACCGCGGCGGGAAGGACGCAGGTGCAAGTTTCTAAAGTATCTGTCCTGCTAGTGCTCCCAGACCCTGCTGAAGGTGTGAGCGGAGGCAGCCTTCTGACCATAGCCTATTGGATCATCAGTGGACATCTGACCCTAGCTGAGCCAGTCAGGTATGCTTCCTCTAGAATTTGAAGCAGAACTGGGAGGTCACCATTGGGGTAGGGCTGCCACCTGCCAGGAGCAGGAGCTAAGGGCAGAGTAGAGGAAGCTGGTTTATAAAGAGGTTTATGAGAGACACAAGAACACGGGCCCCGGGCCCCGGACCCCGGGGAGAGCAGCTAAGATACACATTGTGCTATTGGGAACGTGGAGTGGGAAGCAGGGCAAGGAAAGCGACTGTGGAGGAGACTGAGAGACGGTTTTCAGGTTGGGAATGCCCGGGGCACATTGAGAGGTTGAAGGAATAACCCACTAAAGAGGGAGAGACTGTCATTGCCAAGTTAGGGACGCCACCCAGAGGGACAGGGCTGAGCCCTATTGAAGGGACTGGCTGCAGCCGAGAAATGACCATGACTCCCACATCACATTACCTTTGTGTCAGACCCTGTCGAGCAACCTCCTTGTGTAGCCTCAGTATCCATTCTCTGCAGACCCCCCTCTCTCCTCTTCCCTGCCTCCAGAACACCTGCCATAGTGCCCCTACCCAGTCCACCCGGGGGGCACAGAGCACTTGGTATATGAGGTGTGGGCTGGGCCGGTCTGGTCTCTTGGGCCTCCCTCTAGCTGGGCCCACAGTAGGGGCCAAGGGGAGGAGTGCCGGCAGGAGCACTGTATTTCCAGGCTCCTTTCCCCTTGCGTCCTCAGTTCACTTCTCCCTGCTGTTCCTTGGACACCGACACTGGGCAGGGCCTCCCTGCCGCCACAGGTGCAGCGCCCCCAGCCCCAGCCCTGGAGAGGAAGGAAGGGGATGGTGTGCTCACCTTGAGTGAGGAGCAGTAGGCCAGGCTGAAGGAGGCCAAGGGGGCTGGAGCTCTGTGCCCCGAACCCAGGGCCTGGGCCAGGCCCTGCCCGCTCACCAGGCAGCACTCTGCCAGGTCCAGGCTGTGCAGCTCCCGCAAGCCCCCCAGGGCTGTGCATCCTGCGTCCGTCAGCCGCTGCAGCTTCCTCAGGCGGAGACACTGCAGGGGCCCCAGGTCCCGGCTGATGGCCAGGAGTGCCCCGTTGGCCAGTTCTGAGCAGCCGCTGAGGTCCAGGGAGGTCAGGCCTGATTGCAGACGGCAAAGGGCGGCCACAGCCTCTGTGGAGAGGTCCTGGCAGCCGTGCAGGCTCAGCTCCTGCAGCTGCAGCCCGGCCACCTGACCCAGGACCTTCAGGGCCTCGGGGAGCAAGCCAGTGCCACTCAGGTCCAGGGCGTGCAGCCTATCAGCCCTTTCCTTCACAAATCGCAGCAGGTTGCGGAAGGAGAGTTGGGAGGGGGAGGAGTCTTGGGGGCCAAGGGAGCCCCGGGCTGGGCCTAGTTCAAAAGTGAGGTGATAGTAGGCCAAGGAGAGGTGCTCCAGGTTGGGGGCACAGCTGCTGAGCCGGTTGAAACTGAGGTCGGTCAGGTCCTGCAGGCCAGCCAAGCTGAGCTCACAGAGGCCACGCAACACCTGCCGGACCCGCTGTGCCGTCTCGGGCTGGGCTAGCAGCGTGCTGCCTGTGAAGAGGCTGTTGCAGCCACTGAGGTCAAGGATACGCAGGGCCGGGCAGCCCAGGATCAAGGCCACAAAGGAGGCCTGCGTGGGGCTGCCCCCACTGAGGCACAAGCTCTGCAGTTTCGGGCCCAGGTGGTAGGCAAAAGACTCCAGCACCTGGTGCGAAGCTGGCAAGCCATCCAGGTTGGTCAGGCTGATGCAGGTGATGCCCCTGAGGCCTAGGCTCTTGATGGCCGGGAGGGAGGCGGAGGACACAGGGATGTTGTACTGCACGTTTGTCTAAGGGGCAGCAGCAGGACTGGGGTTAGCCCTCTGGCTTCAGAGGGGGTTGGCCATCATGTCTGGTGGCCAGTCACTGGCAGGTCAGGGAAGGGCCCTGTCCCGATGGGGACCCACTGTGGTGTGTGGTGTCATGTGTGGTTGAGGGGGTGCTGGTGGGAAGTGGGAGGTGGGAAGACAAGTCACTCTGGGGCTCAAAGGGGATGACCGTGAGGGGAGGGCAGGAAGGTTAGCAATGGATGGGACTGGATGCCTATGGAGGGGCGGGGACAGGGTGGGGGGAGCTGGCCTGCTGGGCACAGGGGGCTGGGGTGGCCTGGAGGAGAGCCAGCGGAGCCCCCAGGGGGCAGAGGGCTAAGTATGCTGGATCCCAAACTTTGGGGCTTTCAGAAGGTGGCCCTGAGACCCATGGACTCAGCTCCTGCTCCAGGGAGTCAGAGCTCAGCATTAGCTAAGCAATCAGCCTCCCCCACTTTTTCAAGAGAATATAAATAGCCCTCAGAACAGCTGAAGGCTGTAAAAAGCGAAGCGGTTGTCACTCATCACCACCATGGTTGGCCCAGGTGCTAGAGGTCTAGGGCAGGCAGTGAGGCCTAGGTCCCCTGGCGGCCTCCGTAGCTCAGCCACTTGAGTGTTTACAAAAGGGTGTTTTGTGTGTGTGTGTGTGTGTGTGTGTGTACCCCAGTGCATGTGGGCCCTGCAGGCTCCAGAGTTCAAGATGTGCTTGTGATCTTCGGAGCTCATCTCCGGGGGGGGCGGTCTATCTTGTCTGTCCAGGTAAGGAAGGAGAGGCCTCCCATTTCTGTGGGCAGAACTCTGCTAAGAGAATGAATCTTGAGGTGCCAAGAGTGTGGGGCTGGCCCCGCCGTAGGGCAACAGGGGAACGAGAGCAGGGGGTCCATGACTGGTGTGGGATAGAGCCTGGAGGTGAGCCCAGGGCTAGATTGGTGGGGGGACAGCCTGGCTTGTCTAGGAGTTTGGGGAGCCCCCGTTTTCACAGAAGCGTCCCTGATTTTGTGCCAAAGGGAAGTTATATCAGGTGTGGGGGAGGGAGAGGAAGGCTTGGCTTCTTCTCTACCCCTGGTGGATGGCCAGGCTGCAGGCAAGCAGTACCCAAAGGCTCTTGTTTTAATATATCAACATGATCCTGATGCAGGAAAGCAAGCCGTCTAAAAAACCTGTCCTGTCAGTTACTGCAAGAACAAGCTGATGTCCCCTGCTTCTGCCCCACAGATCATCATCAAAAGGAATTCAGAAAAGTAGGAATGACACACAAGATGCACTCCGGCAAAATACTTATCAACAGGATTCTCCCAGGAAGACACATGAAACCCATTCCTGGGTGGAGAAACCAGGCTGACTTCTGCCACAGAGAGAAGCAGCTCACTATGGCTGTCATCATGGGAATGAGTGTGTGGTAAGAAATGGGGGCCAGCTCCTGACCGCTTCCACAGGAATCAGGGGTCAATTCCCATTCCCGGGATGTGGTCCTTGTGGATGAGAGGAGCACTTCCCGCAGCTCCCCCTCGTAGACACTGGGAGGCAGTGGGGTGGTGGGAACCCTAAGGGCTTGGCTCCCTCTCTCAGATTTAAGGAGGGGGAAAGATCCCAGTGGGTGGGGAAGGTGATTCAAGGTGATGAAAAGATCAGAGAGGAAAGGTTTTAGAAAGGAAGGCTAAAGGAGACCTCCAGCCATTTCCAGGCCCTGCTGACAGAGGGGCCAATCTGAGGATGGAGAGTGAGCTGTGGCTGCAAGTGCAGAGCAGGGCCCGTTGCTGACGCAGGACCACCCCTGCCATCATGTCATGGCCCGCCCCCCCCCCCCCCCCCCCCCCCCCGCCCCAGGCTCCAGCAGCCACAGTCCTTCTTTTCCTTCCTTCCTGAGCCTTGGGGGCCAGGAAATGTTCTCATGTTCTCCTCTTCTCCCACTGCCTCCCTATGAATAAGGTAGATGAACAGCTGTGTGTGTGTTGGGGGGGGGGGGACACTGGCAGTCAGCCTAGAGTCCAAGTCCAGGGCCGACTGGCAGCAGGAAAACCCACCAAACACAGGGGCAGGGCCTGGTCTGAAGGACTTCCAGCAGCTATTGGGAGATGTGTGAGAGTGTGTGTGTGTGTGTTGAGATTTGAGACTGCCTCCCTGCTCCCCACTGTTTTTCTTGATGGGGAGGGGGTAGCCTCTAAGCCATCACTCAGGTGATCTGCCCTGGACTCAGAGTGCAACACCCAGGCGCAGCCCTTTAGGGATACTGGTCATCCGTGGGGAGCAGAGCAGCAAGCAGAAGAAGCAGGCTCCTGGGTTATGGTCTTTGGCCCCAGTGTAGGAGGGTCCCCCTCCCTAGGCCCTAGGAAGATGCTTCTGGAGGTCCAAAGGAGGACTGCAAGGGTATCTGCTCTAGCTTCAGCTGTCCCATCCACAGAGGAGCCAACCAGCCCCCATCTCCTCCTTTTCCAATGCTGGCCTCTTAGGAGTAAATGCCAAGTCATTTGGGAAGTACCCCAAATCTGCTAAAAGGGACACATATCCCTTGACTGTGAGAGGCCAGGATTCCATTGTACCTCATGAAGCCCTGCGCTGAGACTGCAGGCTTGGGTGCCGGCTTGGAAAGCACGTGATGGAGAAATGGCTCTCCTTGTCTGTTGGCACAGGAATCCAAAGCTAACATGCCTGTTCTCCAGAAGAAAATACCTGCCCTGACACCCAGGGGCTTTGGTCTCTAGAGAGGAGTTAGACCTCGGGGGTCATTTCCAGAGGCTCCTCTGGGCCTTTATAAATACCCCAGCAGGAGAAGGCATGGAGGGCAGAAGCTGAGCTTCTTCACAGTGACCAGCCCAGTGGCAACCAGGGCTCTCCCCGAAATGGGCATAGCCTGGGTGTGTGTGGGGGGGGTGGTGGTTTCTGCCTTTGTCTACCTTCTTATTGGAGAAAAGATAGGACTAAGTGGGAGCAAGTCAGGGGGAATAAGAAGTCACCGATCCAGCATCCTAGGCTGGCCTGGTGAGGCATAAACCCCAGCCATGAGCCAGAATCTTCGGTAGCGCCTACTAGCAAGAGGCACTACTTCCTTATCAACTGCCCACGTCGGGGCCCTGGGAGATGGTTCCTGCTAATAAATGCTGCAAACTGCTCTCTGGGACATGGTGGGGGTGGGATGTCAGCAGAGCCCCTGATGCCATGTACCTGTGGCCTGGCCTTCGAGGGCTCCCGGCCCAGGTGGGGCTGAGCTCTGCAGAGACACCAAACAGGTCTTTGTCAGCGTCCTATCTGGAGCTCGCAGCTGGAGCAGCCCCGGTGCTAAAATGGTGGACTCTAGATCTCAAACTCTGACCGTGGCCTCCTTCTCACTCTTACCCCATGCCGATCTACTCCTGACTGCCCACTTCGCTTCTCCCCTCTCCTTCTTGGCTGGACTCCAGGAACCTCTCTGCTGATCGCCTCTCCCTGGGGTCCTGTGGCCCTGGCCCTGGCACGCTGCTGTGCCCATTCTTCTTGCCCTGCCAGGGATGATGAGGGGGCTGTGCTGAGGCTACAGAATTCTGCCTATGGAAGCCGCAGTCTCCCCTCTTGCCTCCCCCACTGCCCCCCTGCTCCCCTGGCTCTCTTCTCATCGCCCTCAAGGGTTCTCTCGAAGCCTACCATTCTCTCCAGCCCCTGACGCGAGTGCAGCAGCCTCCCCGTACTCGGACCTCAGAGACGACCTGTTCTGTTTCAAAAAGAAGCCACTGCCGTCGGTGGGAAGGCCCTCCCTTTGCTGTGTTCAGTCCACCAGCCAGCTCCTGGCAGGACCCATCCTAACTTCCTTCCCTCTCCTCCTCCTAATCCCCTTCTCTCAACTACTGGGCCTGCCCCCACCTTCTCCCATAGGAACACGCAGTCCCTGCCTTCTCACAGCTCCTTCCCCAGTTTACAAATACCTCAGAGTCATACCTTAACAAAAGGCCTCCCTTGATCCTGCCCCCCCCACTCCTGCTTCTCCCCTTTCCTCTGCGCTCAGGCTTCTCCTGAGCCCACACGCCCACATGGCGCTAGCCGCCTTGTTAGACCTCTTGCCTCACCCACTCACCCCTCCATCACTGCCCCCACAGAATCTCTCATTCCTGGCAACTGCTCCCCTCCAGCAAGGCCATCAACATCTGGGGGCTCCTCTGCAGACCTCCCACAAGTGTCTTTTCTGCCATGCCACCTGCTGTGGGTGGCCAGTCTCCCCCTGCTTCCTCCCACTGGGGGTTCTGTGCTTCTGCCTGCCTGGCTCTCCTCCTACCTTCTAGCCTGCTCCCCATCAACCTTTTTTGGGGCCACCAAAGAAGAGAGAGACCCAGTCCATAGAGGAGTGAGTTCCTCAACTGTACGGTCCACCCCATCACACACACACACACACACACACACACTCTCTCTCTCTCTCTCTCCCTGTTGCCCTCATGTGCACCCTGGCAGATTGCACTTCATCTCATTCCAAATGCTTTATTTGCAGTCCACATCTTTTTCCAGAGCGCAGACCCTGGGAACCAGTTACCTGAGGGACCTCGCCAGATACATGGATGCAACATACTTACATCTGAATTCACTGTCTTACCCCAACACTGGGCCTTCTCCTAAACTCTCAGTGCCCTCTACCAAGTCACCCAAGTCAGAGATCTGGGAGCCATTCTAGACCCCTCCCTCACTCCCCACATCCAGTGACCAAAGTCCCTTGCATCTCCTGTCCCTGACACACTGCAGCATGTCCCTCCGCTCCTGCCTCACTGCTCCTAGCCTAGTTCAGGTACCCGTACTGTCTCTCAGAAATACATCACAGCAGTTTCCTCCTTATGGGGGTCCCGGCCCCCGGTCTTTCTGGCTCCTAGCTAGCCTTGGTACTGTCACCAGGTGATCCTTACAAAAGGCAAACTGACCATGCTCTTTGGACCCCTCGATGGTTCTCCACTCCATGGGATGGAGCAGAGCTTCCGGGCCAGCCCTTCTTCAGCCCAGCTTTCCCATGCCTGCCCTCCTTCCTCCCCGGCCCTGGCTCTGGGCATGGCAACTTCTGATGGTTGTCTCATGCTGCCATGCCTCCTCTTGGCTGCTTTTTCTCTTTGGTCACAGTGCTAGGGCGGCGGGGGGCAGGGGGGCTGTCTCACCCCTCACCTACTCCCATTATTTAGCAAATATTACTCTTCTGTCTAGGCCCAGCACAAGCATCCCCTTCTCCATGAAGTCTTTTCTGAATCTTCTCTGCATCCCCCGTGTGCCACACAAGACTCCCGGTGCAGCACCCCTACTCACTCCTTTTAGCTTATGCTTATCTACCTCTCACTACCAACTGTCAAGTGCTGGGCCTTCCCCGGCCCTGCAGCCCCAGTGCCCAGCACAGGGCTAGGCAGACAGACAACATCCCTATCTGAGTGAGCGAGGCCTCTCTGAGCAACTCTGGTAACCTTCCCACTGCCTTCTGCCCTGTGAATAGCGCGAGCTTCTGTGCCTGGCCTCTACCTCTCTTCTCACTCCCCTAAGACAACGTGGCCTCCAAATTCACCCAGCAAAGAGGCCACTGGCCTCAGAGGAACTTCCTCAGCAAATCGTTCCACATTGCCACCCACTCCCCTCCACGTCCTGAGCAGGAGAGCTGACATCCACTCCACCCTCTCCAAGGCCACGCCTTGTATCACCTCAGGCCGCATCCACCATTTCCGCCATTTCTCCTGTCTCTGCTTCCTGCATTCACATCACCCACTCCTCTCTGACTCTCCTCAGCATACGAACACACTTGAAATTTCTTCCAATGAAAATCCTTTGTCGAGTCCCCTCAACCTCTCATTATTGCCCTATTTATTTCCTTCCTCTCGTGGGGAAATAGGTCACTCTCTACAAGGCCCTTCTTATCTCATTCACTCTTCCACCCACCTGGCTTTTCCCCCCAGATGCCAAATGTTGCTGAAGTCACTGGGGACCTCCCTGGACATCAGACATCATGGACACTACCTGTTCTTTATTTTCTGGACTCCTCATGGGATTTGACACTGTTAGTCATCCACTCAGCACTGTAAATGCTCTTCACTTCTGATCCTCGGGACCTCCTCTGTAGGTGCTTCCTCCTCTCCATGCCCTTGGACTGGGGTACTCTTCTGGGGCATTCTGTGGCCTGCTGTTCCTAGGGCTCTTCATGTGCTGCCTGGGGGATGTTACTTGGATCCATGGTTTTAACCTCCACCCATTCTTGAATGATACCCAACTCTGTATTTATTACCAAGACACTTCTCTTGAATTCCTCACTCAGAAATCAAACAACCAACTGCATCTCACCATCTAGAAGTCTCACGCTTCAAATTTCAACAAGTCCAAATCAAATTTCTTTAGACACTAAGCTCAATGACACTGGATAGATAACATGACAGTAGACCCTACTTATACATACACATTTAATATGTGACAAAGGAGGAGTCCAATGCAGCAGGGAAGGGAAAGATTATATATAAGTGGTATTAGGGCTATTTGAAAACTAATCCATTTAGCTTCTTACCTGAGAGAATAGATTAAATTTCACCAATTAAAAAAATTACTATAAAAATTTAAGCCATAAAACAGAAGAAATGATTTTGTTGTGAACCTAAAGCCTCTCTGAAAAAATGAGTCTAGTAAAAAAAAAAAACAGAAGAGAAATATGAGTGTACATCAAATCACTGAAGAGGCAAGGGGTCTCTAAGTTTAAAAAGCAGTGGAAGAAATAAGAAAGCAAAAGATGTTCAGAATCAACAACATAGAAATTTAACCTCTGTGTCTCAGAAATAAGCCCATATCTACAAATCAAATACAAAGGCAAATATGTTAGGAATATATTTCAATAAATATGTAAAAGATCCATCTCTTTAATGTATAAAAGGTTCATACAAACGGGTAAGAAAAATACTAAGATACCAATGGTTAAATGGATAAAGAACAGAAACAAGAGAGGGAAATATAAATGGTCAGCTAATAAGAAAACTGTTTAGCCTCAGTAGTGATCAAAGAAGTCAGAATGAAAACAAGGAGCTGTCACCGCTTGCCTTTCAAACTGTTGCAGATGTCTGCATTCACCTCCAAGCTGGGCTGTTTCCCCACACCTTGACTCACCCTCTCCAGTCTCCTCAGCACTGGAGTTCTAAGACACGTCACTCCATGTCATCCCCTGCCTTAACATTCCTGGACAGGCTCCGTGATGGTAATCAGGATGGAGCCCTGGCACCAGTGCCAGCTTGTGGTCTGACCGCCCTCTAGCCTCATCTCCCACCCCTCCTACACCCATCTCCGTTCTAGCCGTAGGGGATTTGGGTGGTCATTTACAGAGCCATTTCACACCTTGGTGCCTCTACCTGTGCTACCAGCGGTCCCGGAAGACCAACCTTCCGCCTCATTCCGTTCCGTCAGGAAGCCTTCCCTCATGCTCCTGGTCTCCTCTGGACGTCCTTCTTCCTGTTCTTGTTGCACCGCTCATTCGAGTGTCACAGCACCAAGCACATGACATCACCATCACTCATGTACTTGTCTTTCTCCTTCACCGGACTGTGAGCTCCTTGGGGCAGGGGACTCTATCTTACTCATCTGTCAAGTCCCAGCACTGGACCCAGAGTCAAGTGTGTATGAATGTAACGTATGTGTATGTATGCATGGATGAATGGACGATGTGGAAGCAGGGCCATGAGCAAACTGGAGTGAGAGACGGCTGAGAATGGGCCAGGTGAGGGTGGCCACCTTACCTCCCGAAGGGCATTCTGGGCTGCACAGTACCAAGCCCGACTCACGAGGGAGGCCT
This sequence comes from Neomonachus schauinslandi, assembly GCF_002201575.2. NCBI lineage: Eukaryota > Metazoa > Chordata > Mammalia > Carnivora > Phocidae > Neomonachus > Neomonachus schauinslandi. The sequence continues at coordinate 40,865,351 of NC_058418.1, forward strand.
CTTTCTGATCTGACAGAGGCAGGAAGCTCAGAATATATGTGAGCATCTGAGGGAAAAAGACAGGGCATTGGCAACTATTAGAGCTGGGGGCCTTTGGAACCTTCTCCAGCTGATAGTGCGGTCAGTCTGAGGGAATGGAACACTGGCTTCTAGTTCATCTTGAATCCTAAGCTTCATGGGGTCTTCACTTCCCCTCTCCAGCCCCCAGGCATCTTTACTCTGAACAAACCATTCCTGAGCCTCGCCTGGATGCAGGGTTGTACTGACTGATAAAAAGCAAACTTCCCGCTCAGTTTGGTAAAAAGAGCCTGGGCATTAGGACCAGATAAACCAAGTTCAAATCCTTACTCTATCAACTGGCCTCTCTGAGCCTTGTTTTTCTAATCTGTAAAATGGCAATGGTAGTGAGGTTTAAATGGGTTGTGCTGAGAATTTAATAACATAGTAAAGTGGCGGGGCGCCTGCGTGGCTCAGTCGGTTAAGCGTCTGCCTTCGGCTCAGGTCATGATCTCAGGGTCCTGGAACCGAGTCCTGCATTGGGCTCCTTGCTCAGTGGGGAGTCTGCTTCCCCCTGCTCTCGCTCTTTCTCTGTCCCTCTCAAATAAATAAAATCTTTAAAAAAAAAAATGTAGTATAAGACCTAGGACAGCAAGTCAGGTGTCCTCCTCTGATCTTTGGAAACCACACCCCTTCCTCCTTCCCTCACAGGTCAGGCTCTGGGTCCTCCCTCTTTCCCCATTTTCTCCTCTGTCAACTCGCCTTCTCAGCTGGCTGTTAAGATATGATCCCAGCAGGACCCAGCCCAGGTGCTCAGGCCCTCGCTCCACCTATGCTCTAGGAGTCTGGGGGTCATGAGGTTGGAGGCCCTATAGAGGACTGGGGAGGGAGTCACTGGTGAGGCCAAGAATGATCTAATATTAACTATTCTTTTCTTCTGAAATCTTCTCTCTGGGACTCTTGTAACACTGTGTTTTCTAGGGCTCCACTCTCCAACTCCAACTGCCCCGTTTCTGGATTCTTCTGTGGCTCCCATGGCTCCGACTTGGGTCTTTCAATCTGTTTACTTCCTAGGATAGTAAATTCATTTGCATGGCTTCAACAGTTACCTCTACAGCAATAAGCAACAATTCAGTATCCGCATATTGTCTCATCATTCATGTGCTAGTCTGGTGTTGCCAATCGTCCACAGGATCCATTATCTAAATGTCTTACTATCACCTTCGTCTCAACCAAAATTCATATTCTCAGTCCAAAGCATCCCTTCCTCCCAACTTTCCAGCACCTGAGCTTCAATGCCAATAGTGCATCTCACCTGAAGATCCTGATAATACTTTGTACTCTTCGTGCTCTTCTGTCCCTTGCTGTCAGATACAGGTGTACGGCACAGGCTTAGGCCAGGGTAACTAAGACTCATGCAGATCCCAGCTCTACTACTTCCAAGCTGTGTGACCTATGTGACCTCAGGCAGGGTAACTGACCTCTCTGAGCTTCAGTTTCCATACTATATATAATAGTTACGGTGTGCTTGATACCTAGTAGATGTTCCATAAATGGTTGCTGGATTGCTGTTACTAATATTTCTACCTTTGAAATTTTAGCACCTCAGTAGCCCAGACCCTTATCACTCCAGACCTGGATTCTTTCTACAATCTCCCACCTGACCTCCTTGCCTCCAGGCTCAGCCTTGCTAGTCATTTTGCACACTGTGACAAGGTTAGTTTCCTTAAAAAACAGCTTTTAGTCTTAGCACATCCCTGATGAAAACCTTCAGGGTACCCCAGTACCCGCAGGACAAAATCTCTTCTCTTGGATCAGCAAGACCCTAAGCAAGATCCTGCCAGGCCCTATGCCTGACCGGACCCCTGATCCCAGAGCTTCCCCAGTTCAGTCTTCCCACTGTCCTACAACCATACCATGTCTATTACCTTTTGCCTATGTAGGCCTTTTTCAGGAATGCCCTTTCTTAACCTTGACCTCACCAGCCCATTCTAACCTCTTCTTCCTTTCTTTGATCCCTAGCACACAAAAGGTACTCAGCCAATACTTACTGGTTTGAATTAAAGATGGACAGTGCTCTATCTCTATTTTCATCAAAGCCCTCTACCTCAATTTTCACCAAAGGTTTGCTCAGGGAAGGAGTGGGGAAGATAAAACAGATCATTACTGAGAGGCCTGGGGAGAGCTGCCTTCAGGGCCGGAAAGCTAGACAGGGGGAAGAGAACACTGATGGGATTGGAACTGACTAAGCCCCCACCCTGTGGGAGGCAGGGAAGCCTGTCTGAGCCAAGTTAAGACAGTGGCCATCCTGTATTCTGGGGCTCGGCAACCAACCCAAAAAGCAACGGGAGAGGGCAATAAACCTGTCCTCACTGAGGAGAGGGAGCATGATTCTTTGAGCTGAGAAGGGGGTGGCTTTTCTAGGTCGAAGAGGAGGCAATGGTAAGGATGGAGTCACCCTCCATGAACCCCATCCTAAGGGGCTACAACTGAGATATGACTGGTCATTCCTGGGATTTATGTAGTAGACATCCTCTGGGGCCTAGGAGATAAAGGATGCATGGTAGGGGGCTAAAGGGGGTGGGAGCTGCCCTATTCTTGCTAAGGGGAAGGAGCACCTTCCAGGGCCAATGAGGAAAGGGTGTCTTGTCTCCCGTGGGCAACGGGAGGGAGCTGCCAACTCTCAAGGCAAAAGGGACAGAGAGGCCATCCCAAGAGGCCACTGGGAACAAAATCTGTTCTCTCTCTCTCCGGCCAGTGGAAGGAGAGTGGTCTTGTTCCAGGCTAAGGAAAAGGAGCAAACATCCCATGGGGTGAAGGAGGTAGGGAGAGCCATCACTAGGGACCGAGGGAGTGGGAAGCAGGCCTGTCCTGGGTGAAGTAATCCAGCGACTGTGGCCGGAGTTGATGGGAGGGGCAATCTGTCTCCCACCGCCAGGGGAAGGGGGCAGCCGTCTTTCGGGGCAGAGGGAATGGAGTGATCATCTCAAGGGGCCAAGGAGGATAAGATCGGTTACCATTCGGGGACGAGGGGATGGAACAGTCATCTTCCAGAACTGAGGGGGAGGGGCGGCCATCGCTAGAGAAGGGAATAGGCAGAGACCCTGTCCTTGCTGAGGTGACAGGGCAGCCATCTCCTGGGGCCGACGGGGAAGGAGAGGACGGTTCCCCCAAGCTAAGGGTACAGGGTGGCCCAAAGGCAGGGCCGTTACCCATAGCCTGCAGGTCCTGGGATCTCTCGGGCAGGTCGTTTCCGCCAGGCGGGCGGAGCCTGGCGAGCTGTCTAACAGCCCCTCCCCCCAGCCCGGGACCCCGAGGGCGGAGCCTGTCCCAAGCCAGGCCTGAGGGCGGCCTCCTCTCACCTCCAGGGGCAGCGACTCCGCCATCGCATCCCCGCCGCCTCCGCCCCCGTGTAAGGCCTTCTGGGAAGTGTAGTCCTACCGACTGGGGGGGAGGGCCTTGGGAGGGAAGTGGACCCCCCCACTTCCGTCACAGTTGTGACGATTTGGGTCTGCACCGGAAGTGCCTGTGCTGCCGATGTGGTACCTACTGACCGCGGTTTCGGTCGCTCTCCCTTGTTTTTCTCGCTGGGTGTTTGCGTCGCGCCATGGCGGTAAGGAGGGCGGGTAGGGCGGGGTTCGCAACGGTAGAGGATTCCCGGGGCCGGGAGACTGAAAACAGAGGAAGGACATCAAAGGAAGCGGTCCGCCAGAGGGGGGCGCCATGCAGTGGCCAGACCCTACTAGAGCTCCGCGGGGGAATGGAGCGGCGCGCCGCCATACCAGAAGTGGTGCGGGAGGGGAGTGGGCGTCAGTACCAGACTGTATCAGACCTGGTCGGAGACCTTAGGGGCCTGAAAGGGGTGGGCGTCAGCCGAGATCTGGACTACTCCAGCAGAGGCCGGAGGCGCGCACCATTCAGCGCCACTCAGGAGTCACCCTTGAAGGGGTAGTCATCCCAAAGCTGGACCTTACCAGGGGAGCCAGGAGATACCAGCCTAGTGTTGGATTGTTCCAGGGTGAGCAGGAGGCGATCATCGGTAGGGGTGTTGCACAGATGGTGTCAGCCCTAAGCAGGATGGACGGGAGGAGGGGTGGGCATCCCAAGGATTGTGCTTGATTTGAGCACGTGGGGATCTGGCTTAGGTGCAGGTGTAATTCTGTACCTGACCAGACTTGGGGGAGGGTAAGGAGGACCCTGGCTGAGGAGGGCTCTGACAGCACCTTACCATCCCTCTGCAGCCGAAGGGCAAAGTGGGCACGAGAGGGAAGAAGCAGATATTTGAAGAGAACAGAGAGACTCTGAAGTTCTATCTGCGGATCATACTGGGGGCCAATGTAAGTACCTACCTCCTTGCTTCTGTGCCCACCCGAGATCCCACAGTCAGCTCTGGTGGGGGTGGGTGTGGGTGGGCCTGGTGGTATGTGACAGTCATGTGTAGTTTTCCAGAAGAAAACTACAATTAAAAAGAAATGAGGGGCACCTGGGTGGCTCAGTTGTTAAGCGTTTGCCTTTGGCTCGGGTCATGATCCCAGGGTCCTTCCCTGCACCGCGGGAAGCGTGCTTCTCCCTCTCCCACTCCCCCTGCTTCTGTTCCCTCTCTCGCTGTGTCTCTGTCAAATAAATAAAATCTTTTAAAAAAATTCCTAAAAATTAAAAAAAAAAAAAAGAGAATGGATCCTGGCCCCCAAAAAGTGCTGAGTAGTCAAAACAAAAAACAACCAAAAATGAAAGGAGCGTTTGAGTCTCAGATGGACTTGAGCCCATCCTTCCCATCCCAGATACACAGGGCCTTCTTTCCTGGGCTGACACGTCGGAGGAGAGTCTGGGGACTCAGGTACTCAGGGAACAGACCCCTTTCTCCCACGAACCCTATGAGAAACAGCCTGTCTCTTTCCACCAGCTGGCCTAACTCCTGGTCAGAGTCGAGGAAGGCCCGTGATTTAGGGTAGCTTTTGATCCCAGCCTGATCATGTATCTGTTTACAGGCCATTTACTGTCTTGTGACCTTGGTGTTCTTCTACTCATCTGCCTCATTTTGGGCCTGGGTAAGTGTCCCCTATCCTGGGAAGTGGATAAGCATATAGGATTACTGGCTGGCCTTTGATACCATTCTTATTCTGCAGATGGCCCTGGCCTTTAGTCTGGCAGTATATGGGGCCAGCTACCACTCTATGAGCTCGATGGCACGGGCAGCCTTTTCTGAGGATGGGGCCCTGATGGATGGTGGAATGGACCTCAACATGGAGCAGGGCATGGCAGAGTGAGTGTCCCCCGCTGCCAGCCCAGGTGAGCGGCCCTGGGGCTGGGGTGTTGGGGCCCAGATAGCCCAAGACCCACAACTGCCCGCAACTTAAAGAGGGTAGAAGGGAGATGAACTGGGGCCCATCTACTATTTTTGGCCCTTGCAGCCTCCCTTCTATCCACAGGCACCTTAAGGATGTGATCCTACTGACAGCCATCGTGCAGGTGCTCAGCTGCTTCTCCCTCTACATCTGGTCCTTCTGGCTTCTGGTGCGTGGACTGTAGGGCTCCCAAGAAGGGGCTAGAGCATTTAACCCTTCTCTTCTTTCATTTCCTGCACCTGGCTTCAAGTTACCTTTTTTGTCCTAGGCTCCGGGCCGGGCCCTTTACCTCCTCTGGGTGAATGTGCTGGGCCCTTGGTTCACAGCCGACGGTGGCACCCCAGCACCAGAGCACAATGAGAAACGGCAGCGCCGACAGGAGCGGCGGCAGATGAAGCGGTTATAGCCCCTGACGTTTGGGTCACAGGCTGCATGGTCCCCATGCCAGGAGCAGGGAGGGCCTGCCTAGTCCAGGGCCCAAAAGCAGTCTAAGGTATAGGATTGTTGAATAAATGGCTCAGAATGTGGCTAACGGCTGTGCGGGTGATAATGAAGGGCGAGGCAGGGAGAGCCAGTCCTGCTGTACTGGAGCCAGTATTAGCCTCCTGCTACAGACCAAGTGTGGTGGGTACCTCGAAGGAAGGAAAATGCTCTTGGGTTGGCTAGGAAAACTTTATTATACTCCACGTATTCAGGGAGCTCATACAAGTACGTGTACACACACACACACACGCACAAACACGCACGCACGCACACAGGCACGCACAGCTAATACTGCTCAAGGCACTGTCCCCTGGGCACACAGTGGCCCTGGGGTTGAGAAGAGGCCCAAATTCTGCTGATCCCTCCTCACTCTCTGGTCTCTTGTACTGCAGACTGGGGCCCCGACAGGTAGGTGTCCTGGAGGCGGCGCCTTATACCTCCAGGCCAGTCCCCTTGCTCAGTCCCAGTGCCTGCACCAGGTCCTCTCCGAGCCCGCTCTTCAGTGTCCGTCTCACTGCAGGGACAGAGCAGGGTTGGAAGGGGGTTGATGGGATTAAGGCGGGTAGTGGGAATTTGGGGAGCACTCACAAGACTTGCGGTTGCCCCGGGAACGCTTGCGTTCCCGAGCAGCTAAGGCACGAGGACTGCTCTTCGTCACTGATTGCACCAGCAGGTCCATGATCTCATCTGAAGTGTCACTGGGTAAATTGGAGCCTGGGGGTTCTTCTGGGGGTGCAGTGGAGGATCCCATTGCTGTCGGCATGACTGGGGAGCCACTCTGGGCCATGCCTAAGGGAGACCAGATGGGGAAGTCAGGTCAAGGTGACCCCAAAGCCCATTGTTCCCAGTGGCCCCAGGTCCCACCTCTGCTGCGGCGGCCATGTGTCGTGTCCTCTGGCTTGCTGGTCAGCAGACTCTTCATGCTGGCGTGACTGTCGGCATCACCCCGCCCTGGCCCACTGCCCACAGCCACTGGGACAGATGGGTTGCTGGGGGCTTCCCCAGCCACACCTGAGAACTTCTCTGTCTGCAGAGGACAGAAGGATGAGCTGGGAGCGGGGGAAGGAAGCCACAGGGGGTGGCAGTCCAAACCAGGAAGGGTGCCCACCTCTGTGATCATGCGGCCCCGGGTCTTGTTGCGCTCACGGTACGTGGCACGCTTCTGCTGCTGCTGCAGCACCCGTTCCCGGCAAGTGCGGTACTCCAGTGCAAACTCGCGCAGCGTGTGGCAGAACTGCATGATGCGCACCTCGCGGGCCGCCGGGGCCGTGTACCCCAGGTACAACAGGAAGGCGTGGAACCTAAGCAGGCCGGGGTAGGGAGGGATGGTGAGTCCTGCGTGGGGTCTGAGCGATGGTGGTGGCGCTCCTGCCTCTCTGGCCCGTGTGCCCACCTGTTGCAGACACGGCGGTGCACCACCCGCAGCATGGCTACACGGCGGCCACACTGGGCCAAGAAGTGGGTGAGGCGGGCACGCAGGGCTGGGGCCAGCTCATGCTTGGCCAAGCTCCGTAGGCTCTCCTCAGCTGCCCGGCTCCGACGCTCCAACTGCCCCAGGTTCTCAGTCAGCTGCTCAAAGTCCACCTGGAAAAGCAGGGGGTATGCATGCTATCCCCCCACAGAAGGGCACCACCTGAGCTGCCTCTGCCAGGCCAGCCAGCTTGGGCCCTAGGGACCCAGCTAGCCAAGACCTGCCTCCTGCCCTCCAAAAGCTCACAGTCTAATGCCGGAGACAATGGGGAACAGGGAAGCTTTCTTGGGGGAAGTGGTGGCTAAATGGAGACCCAAAGACAGTAGGTGTGTGTAGCCAGGCCAGCAGAGGAAAGAGTGTTTCTGGCCAAGGACACAGCCCACGCAGACACCTAGCTGGGCACACTCTGGCACAATAGCCCAGACAGGGAGGGAGAGCCAGCCCCAGGAAGCAGCGCTCCCTCATTGCCGTGGCTGGTCTTAGCCAAGCCTCTGGCTGGCGCTAACCTTGGCACAGCGCGTCAGGGCAGGGATTTCGGAGTAGAGGTCCGAGGAATCAGGCCGGGTCTGGAGCACCAAGGAGCAGAGATGGTGCAGCAGTGACTGCCGGCGCACCGTGTCCTTCACCTCTGACACCTTCTCCAGGTAGCTCAGCTCGAAGCCGCTGCTCTGAAAGGACCCCATCTGAGCCTGGGCCTGGCTGGCTCCAGAGCCCTGGCCGCCAGCCCTTGTGCGCTCCTACTCACCTGGGAACCGTTGAGGAAGTTGCCCACAGCCAGGAGAGTGGCCAGGATGCAGCGGAAGGTGGCATTTTGTACCAGCTGTTCCATGCCCACTTTCAGGTCAAATAGTGGTTCTGCGATTTCCTGGAGTGGGAGATGAGGGACTCTCAAACTACCTGGTCCTTGTGCTCACCTGCCCCCGTTCCTGCCCCGCCCCCCCCATAATCCAAGTACCCGCTCCATGCTGTCATAGTCCAGCTTGAAGGCCCAGAGTTGTAGGCGGGCGGCCAGGCCCCCAGTGGAGGCAAGGGTCATCAGGAAATTCTCAGCTGGGCCCAGGGGTACGTCAGGATTGGCCAGCTGGGCCTCCTCGATCTTCTGCCGCTCCTCCTCCGTGGGCATCATAGTCAGCAGTTTCTGAGGATGCAGCCACCACCCCACATAGTCCCCTCAGTCCTGGCCTGAGGCTTCAGGAGTTGGTTTGGACTCATCCCTAGGTCATCTGGGGGATCCCCAGGGTCTGGGGAGTGCTCTGTAGAAATACCAAGCCCGTGCCCACTGACCAAAGGAGAGGGCCAGACCTTCCACCTCCCTCCAATACCCCTAGCTGGTATCCCCACCTCAATGCCATCTTTGGTGACAGCAAACTCATCAAAGTTGAGCAGGGCAGCCTTAATGACATGCACAGGTGGCAGGGTGGTTAGGCCAATGTTGATGGCGTTGCTGCGCTTGGGGTCCAGCACTGTGGTCATTGTCCGGCGGCCCTCACCGGCTTTCTTTAAAGTTGGGGAGAAGAGTGGTATGAGATTGGGAAAGGAACTAGCTGGGGAAACAATATAAGACGGCACTCTTAAAGCCCCCTTTGAAATGGCCAGATGGTGCGGTCACCCCACAACCTGCGGTGGGATGTGTAAGGCTTTGGGATGAGCTGAGATTCTAGTTAGGGCTTTGCTGATACCTTGTTGAGAGACCTCAGACAAGACTCGGTGCCTTTCTTTGCCTCGGTTCCCCCATGTGGGAAATGGGTGGCAGTTCAGACCCTTAAGGTCTGACTGCCTCCTGCCTCCACTGGGGTTACCCTGCAGACGAGGGTGGATTTACCTTGGAAGGCAGCACGTCCTTGGCACGGGACTCAAACAGGTGTTCCAGCCGGGCTGTGTCCACCGCTACAGGTTCCAGTGAGGCCCATAGGGTGGGGCAAGGCCCAAAATGGCTCCCAGAGCCTCCATGGCCCCCAGCCAGCTTTAGCTCCCGCCAGAAGAGTTTTACTGTCTTCCTCTTGGTGGGGAGGGCTAGACCATCAGGTGCTGAGGGAGGAAGGGGGGCGGCTGGAGGTGGAGGTGGTGGGAGTGAGCCTTTGATGGGTGGGGGAGGTGGGGGCGGAGGAGGCAGGGGACCTCCAGAGAGCACAGGCAGTGGGGGTGGTGGGGGTGGGACCCCTTTCACAGCCTCCACAGCCTCCACATTCAGCATGTCCTCGTCTTCGTCCTCCCCCAGGTCTGAGAAGTCCAGGTCTCCAATGCAGAGCTTGGGTACACGGACAGGAAACTCCTGAATGGGCTCAGCCTTGGGGCTTGGTGGGGCCAGTGGCGCCTTGGGCTCTGGCTCAAGGCGCCGTTGGGCCCGGAGCAGACCTCGGGGGGCAGGGCTCTCAGGGGTTCTGGGTGCAGGGCCTGGTTCTGGGGAGCCACATAGTTCCCGGGTATCTAGAAGAGAAGCGGCTGTCAGCATCATGCCCTCTGTGGAGCAAAAGGGCAACATGAGTGGATTCTGCCCACCCACCTACTCACCTGGGTGTCCATCGGCCTCATCAGGCATGGCCCCAGCCAATGTCTCTGCCCGGCCCTGGGCCAGTGCAGCCTGCTTCTCTGTTTCTGCTGCTGCCACATTCTCCAGGAACCGGGCTCTGGAGGGAAGCGCTCATCAGTGAGGGTGTCTGACACACCCCAGCCCAGGGTGGTGTACATGCCTTGCTGTGCCCTGGGCACTGCCCCAAACTGCAGGCACACACAGACACACAGGGAGCAGTCCATGCGCTGAGCAGACCCAGGACTTACCCCCCAAGGCCAGCCCCTGTTCAATCCTCCATATCTGGGGAGGGTCAATGCCAACCCAGCATCCCCAGTTCAACATATGGAGAGAAGTTCTGCTTAACATCTAACTTGCAACCTTGCTGCTGTTCATGTTCATTGTCTTGATTCTAGACAAGGACCCTCAAAGCAGGGGAAGGGGACAGCTGTCCCAGTGGGTACACCAGGCTGTCCCATGTCTGGCAGCTTCTGAGAGCTATGACCCATGCCTAGAAAAGGGCCCGGTAAACAACAGGCTTTAGCTTAAGAGTTTCATGCTTTACTGACTGAGCTACCACAACAGGCACTCAGTTTATGTTAAAATAATGAATGTGATCCAGTGTCTTTTTTTCAGCCCCTCCAGCTTCTGTTGGCCCTCAGTCCCTGCCCTTCCCTCAGTCCTAGGTTGCTCCTCTACCCCCACACCATATAGCACCCTGGATACCACCCCCCCCGCCCTATTCCTGGGAGACTGGGCCCCAGGTTGGGAGTCTGTGTCCTCATTTTTGGTTGAAGCTGTTAAGGTGTCACTGTTGAAGCACAGGGACCACTATGACCCCAATGAGCTGCTTCCCTTCCCCTTGGATAACAGAGGAGGCGTATGTCTGGGAGAGGAAGGGCCTGAGAGTCCCCCAGCTCTGGCTGCATGAGGCACATGGAACCCCCGCTGGGGGGAAGCATTGCTGAAGCCCTGAGCACATGGCGAGCCTGGCAGGCTGGCCTCTGTACTTACTCCAGCCTGGCCTGCTCAGTAGGGGACTGAGGGACAGGTGGGCTCTCTGGGGCCCTGGGTGGGGGGGGATGAGAGGAAGAGATGGTAATTGTGGTGCCCGCTCCACTCCAAAGCCCAGCAGCTCGTACCCACACAGAGCTGGGCAGTAGTACCAGGGGTTCCTTCCCAGCCCCAGTGGGAAGGGGAGGCGTGGAGGAGGCAGGACGTGAGGAAACTGGAAATGGAGGGGAGAGACGGACATGAAGCAGGACAGGGTGCAGTAGGAGACAAAGACGGAGCAGAACAAGAGAGTCAAGAGATAGGGGCAGAGAAACAAAGAAGGGGGGCAAGGGAATAGATGACAAAGGGGCAAGGACAGGCAGAATGCCAGAAAGAGATGAAGACAAGCAGCAGGAGGAAGAGGTCCAGTCAGAGCAGAACCCCACCCCCCAGCAGTCACTTACCAAACAGGAGCAGTTTGGTGAAGTCTGGAAAGAAAGAGAAAGCACGCGTTTGGGCAGAGGAGTTTGGGCAGAGGAGGCGGAGGGCCTGTGGAGGGGCTCAGAGTGGAGGGACAGCTGGAGAGAGGACTCTAGGGGCAGCCTCTATCTCCCTACTTACTTGTAGATGCTCCTCTCGCTGGAGCTGTCGGCCGAGGGCCCCACGGAGATGGCAGGAAAGAGGTTCACCGAGGTACAGAGGCCAGAAGCTGGGCTCATGGGGCTGGGAGCCAGGCCGGTCGACAGGGCCGGGCCAGCGGAGTAGGTGGAGATTACCGTTGAGGCGGGGTCCGCGGGGCTTGAGGCGGGGCCTGTCGGCGAGGCGGGGCCTGTGCGGCTAGAGGCAGGGCCTGCAGGGCTGGAGGCGGGGCCTGTTAACGGACAAGGCCACTGCAGGCGGATCCACCCCTCCTCTTGTGCAAAGGCAAGTTCTTACCCAGGCTCGGAGGAGCGAAGAGGGCAGCCCCCGCCTTCTAGAGACCGGCGGCTCCTCTTGCCCTCCTCCGAAGAGGGCTTTCTGCGTTCCCGCCGCCCACCTGCAGCGGCTTCCTCAATGTCTCCATCCTCCAACCGCAGGGCATTCTAGTGGAGGTGTACCCAGATCTAAGCCGCTGAGACTCGCACAGGTAGGGTGGGGTGCTGGGGAACTGCGCCTCTTCCCTCCCTTCCAGTCCCGCCCAGATGGCCCAGCCTACCTCATAGAGCACAAGCTGTGTGCGCAGATCGAAATCAGTGCCCGAGGTGCCCAAGTGGCGCTGGACCAGAGCCTCCATGCCCTGCTGCTCCAGCGCATCTGTCACATCATAGAAGGAGTCCTGGTCCGGAAGTGCTGCCAGTGTCTAGAGGGTGGGGATGGGAGGGCGAGGCCAAGGCTGACTGGGGTTAGGAGCCTTAGGGGCCCAGAATTGGCAGCTGGTTCTCCCCCCTTCTCAGGGCACCCCCACCTTGTTGATGAGGGTGACTGTGTACACCAACAACTCAGGGTCAGCGCCATTCTTCTCCTCTAGGATGGACACCAGATTGGCCCAAGGAAGAGAGCCTGACACACAGAAAGGGGACCGATCATGCAGGGACAGGTAGGAGAGAGGGCTCTGAATGGTGGGGGAGGAAGGGACAGTCTCTCACCTGTGGAGCTGGCCACAAAGTTGACTGCGCGGATAAACAGCGGTGCGTTGTGCTCAGAGTATTCCACAAACACCAGCAGCAGCTTCAGGGCCGTTTTCACCACCAGGCGGGACTGGGGGAGGGGTCACCACATATGAGTGGGGCTTGGGCCAGACTTGTGCTAGCTCCTGCTGGGGAGGGGTAAGGGCTCCTGGGGCTGGACCCAGAGAGGAGAGTCTAGGCAGAAAGGCCCTGGCCCCGGGCCCAGGTGTTGGAGGGCCTCCTAGGCTTAGAGGAGCCTGTCTCACTCATTCCAGCCCACTGTGAAGAAGAGCCGACAGAGGTCAGTGCGAGGCAGTGGGGAAGGGTGCATGGCTGTGCGGAGGCCCACTTACCACACTGGCGCACAGTGTGTACAGCCACTGCAGAGTCTCACTGTGGGCCACCACCCCCAGCATCCCATCCACAAACAGCATCAGCTGGCCTAGTGCTGGGGACACAGGGACAAGAAGAGGTCAGAAAGGGGTCGCTGAAGGCAGGGGTCATGGGGGAGGGATGGGGCTGACCTCGGAGGATGTAGCTCTGGTAGTTGTGGTCAGCAGCAGCACCCACACGGATCAGGCAACTCAGCCCCTCTGAGTGCACAAATTCGGGCACCAGGTCCTTGTCCTCCTGGGGACACCACGGGGGACTGTAAGCAGGGCTCAGGCTGGACGCCCACCCCCAGCCCACTTCTGGGCCTCACCTGGAAGATCTGCTTTAGTGAGAAGAGAGAGCGGCGCAGCTCAGGGCCACTGGAGCCATACAACTTTTCTGCAAGGGGTAGGTGGGCACGGAGAGCTCAAGGGGGCACAGACACCCTCCTCTACTGGGACACAATCCCCCACCAAAGAATATTCTAGCACTCTTGAACCCCCAACCTCCTCCTCCACTCCCTGACTCTGGGCAACCCCCATCGCGGTTTAGCTGCAGCATCAGCCCTGGCCCTGGGAAGAGAGGTCAGGATAGGAATGGGGAGGGCCACGCATCCTGTCTCCCATGTGCCTTGTTCACTGTCCAGCACAGGCCTGAAAGAAACTGAGCCAGCACGGGTGGGGAGGGGGATTCCTGGACTCCAATGCCCTCATACACTTACCCAAGATGGCATTGACCCTCACAGAGAGTTGAGTACGCAGGATGAGTGTAGGCTTCCGCCCTTTGCTGGAATCAAGCAGCCTAGTCAGCAGTTTCCAGGTCATTCCTCAGAGTCCCTGCCCCCACACCAGGGCAGCTAAAGACCACCCCACATGCCAACACTGGCCCAACTCCTTCCTCCCCAACAAGAGGGTTTGTGCAAACATAGGTATCTCAGGGTATGTGCAAGAGCCCCCCATCCACACCACACACACATCCCGGGCATCAGGTAACACTGGCCAGGCCTTGGGATTCCCCTGGCACAGTCCCCTGGGGTGGCAGGAGGTAACCCACAGCCTAGGCTAGAGATCAGGTGTCTTGCCTGCTGACACCTGAGCCAGCCCCTGGTGGAAGCAAGGGTGGGGGCCAGCCTTGCCTTCCTGGTCCCATCAGCTCTGACCTGATCTCTTCATAGAAGCCCTCCAGCATCTCCCGCTGCTCTTCCAGAGACAGCTCAGGGTCCAGGTAGTATCCGGAGGGAGACACTTGCAGGGCACAGTCCTCCAGCTGGGGGAAAGAGGTGGCAGGGGTATGTACGGAGACCCCATGCCCTCCCACCTCCCACTCAGAGAGCTGGCAGAGTGGCATACCACGGGGTGTGCGCTGCCGCGACGCATTCCGTCGGCAGCCGTCTCTCCCAGGCCTACTATGTGCAGTGCCCACGCACTCCAGGGGCCAGGCTTTCTTGCCCTTTGTACGTGCTATGTCTTCCAGCTAACACCTACCCATTCTGTAGGTTTCAGATCAGGTAATGGTTTTTTGGAATGCTCTCCTGGACTCCTCTAGCCAATGCTACGCGACCCATTCCACCCCATGTGTGTAGCTCCCATTTGTGAGGCCTTCCACACAGCGTGATAATGTCCCATACACTACTCTTCTTCCCCAATAACCATAAGTTCTCTGGGTTCAGGCACCATGTCTGTCTTGCCCCATGCTGTATCTGCAGAGCCTAGCACAGCTTTTGGCTCACAGTAAGTGCTCACTAAACACTGTTGAGCTAATGAACATGAATAAGGAAGGGGAATAAAGATGGGCAGGAGCTCCTGCTTTTGAGGAAGTTCACAGCCCTGGGGGTGATAAGCTGCATCCACAAAGCAGTCAAGCCCAGGGAGAACGTGTTAACGAATGCTGGTGCAAACCCAGCTGGGAGGGGGGTGTGTGTGTGTGTGCGTGTGAACCCAGCTGGGAGGGGTGTGTGTGTGTGTGTGTGTGTGCTGTCTCCCTGAATTGAGACCGTGAGGACCTTTGGGTAATCCATAGGCTGTCAGTCCCTCTAGGCCTAAGGGTCTTTGCCCTGCCCTGAGTGAGCTGGGCCTCAGAGGCCTCCAGGTTGAAAACCAGGTTTTAGGGTCTGACTCCATCAGTCTGCACTGGGTCCCTGAAACCTGCATTGTACAAGGCACACGTTCTATCCACTTGTCTGCTTCCCATGTATCCCCACCACGCCTCCAGCCTGGCTCCCGTCCACCATCACCAGGCGTCACACTGGCCTCTTAAGAAGTACCTGTAGAGAGGCCCTAGTGGAGTGACTCCAGAGTCTGAGGGCGGCACTGTGCCTCTTCGAGACACCTCCCCCGTAGCACAGAGCCAGTATGCAGGGCTCAACAAAGTCCCCTTGAATTGAGTGGGCCTGCTCCTTGACGTACCATGGCCCAGGGAGAGCCCACCTCTGGAGAAGCAGGGTGTTTTCCGGCTTCCCTCTTACTGGGGAAGTCAATCCCATCATTCGTCCTGCTGTTCTGCCAGCCCTGCCCTGCCCTGGGCCCAGTCCAAGGGCTTCCAGCTGCATTTGGTCCCCTGGGGGGGGGAAGGGAGTCCAGCTCCTGCCCCTACCCCTGTTTCTGCTTTGCACCCCTGCTCATGCCTGAGAGCCTGACCCACCTCCTTCCTGGCAGTTCAGCCTTGAGGCCCTTGGGTGACACCCCCTCTCCTCCTGCCCCCCTCCCCCACCCTGTCTCGCCTGGGACATGGGACACAGGACAAACACTCCAGCCTGTTCTCTGTCCCACTTCCTGCCTGGCTGCCTGCCCTCCCTTGGGCGCCTTGGGCGGGCCTGGCCTCTCTCCCCTCCCTGGGAGCAGAGTCATCTTCTCCAGGGCCTAACAGGAACAGGCCTGAGATGCGGAGGCAAGGCCTCAGAGCTGGGGTACTCCGTCTTGGGCCAGCTCAGCTGAGGGCAGCCCCACATTCCTCCTGATCCCTCTTCCCACATGATGACTCAGCAGCCTGCCTACCCCACCCGCATCCAGGCACAGCTGCATCTCCTTCCACCTTGGACTAGAGGATTCTGGGACCCTAGAGAAACATCTCCACACACACTGCCCTAGCCCCAGAGCAACACATTCCTTCAGGGATCCCCCAGATCACACATACATAGACTAGCTCACTCATTCAAACATTCATGCATCAGGCTGGTTTTAGGTGCTGAAGACATAGTGGGGAAGAAGATACTGCTTCTGCTTTTCCTGCCTTCCAGCCCGGCTGGGGAGGCAGGCAGGCTCGCCTCAGAAAAAGGCCACAAATACATGTAGAAGTACAAGGGTCATGAGTGTTAAGCAAGGAGAGGAGTGGAGTGCTGTAAAGCTGAACACTGGAGGGGTGATCAGATTAAACCTGGTATGTACTTCCACACCCAGGTTCATGGTCTGTGGTATACATATATGCTCTGCTGGAGCACAGGTTCAAGAAGCACATCCCCAGAAAGCTCGGCTCCAGCAGGCTCTCTTCCCCTCCTGCAAGCACGCTTGTGTGCTCTAATCCCAAGTGAGCAGAGAACGGCCCTCTCCTTCCAGAAGGCCTGCATGTATTTGGGGTAAGGTCCTGCAGGCCAAGTGCTCCATCATCCAGCCTCCTCAGATAAGCAGGTTTAACCTCTTTCCCTCCATGGTGGCAGCAGTGGCCTCCCTAGAGGAGTCCTGAGGTAACAGTCAGCCCAAAGCCTCCAGGATGGTACCCCCCAACCCAGCTGCCTGTCCTGGGTGGAGATGGGGGAGGGTGGGCTAAGGTAGCAAAGAACAGAGACTTCCTGCCAGCTGGGTGGTGTTTGTCCCTCACACCCCTGGCCCCTTGCTCGGGTCACCCTTCTGAGAGCCAAACCTCTGGGGCTTGTTTCTCACACCCTGGGGCTGGGCCAGGCCAGAATAAGCCTGCTGACAGTGCTGAGGGTCAGCACAGGGCCCGTGTAGGCCCACATCCTTGACTCCCTCCTGGTTCTTGTCTTGCACGCTTCTCTGTGTCCGTTTTGGAGTACAGTCCTCTCCATTCTTCCCAGGCTCAGCCCCTCCCTTCAGCATCCAGCCCACTTTTCTCTTGGTTCTCTGGGCTCAGGCTCTTCTGACAGCCTAAACCAACTCATTACATATGGCTTTAAATGCAGGGCCAAACTTAGGGGACCATGGTGTCTACTCCCCAATATTTTTCATAACTGCAAATCAGGAGAGAATGAACACACCAGGGGCAGGGAAAGAAGATGGAGAAGAGGGCAGAATTATATGCTGAAGGACTCCCGTTTTAGGAAATAATTTTGCTAACTGCTTTTTTTTTCTTTTGCTGTCCTCTAAACCCTATACCCTTGAGACACCTGGCTGGCTCATTTGGAGAGCATGCAACTCTTGATCTTGGGGTCGTGAGTTCAAGCTCCACGTTGGGTGTAGAGGTTACTTAAACAAACAAACAAACAAATATATAAACTTTAAACATGACACCCTCCTTCTACTGTTATCTTGGGTTTCCAACTAGACCATGACTTCCTGGATGAGACACCATGGATGGACCTTGAGGAGCGAAACCCATAATAGTTATGCCTCCCCTGTGTCACATACCAGGTTGCCTAGTTGTCTGATTCTCCTGCTATTCCCTTTTTTTTTTTTAAGTTTTATTTACGTAAGCAATCTCTGCGCCCAAATTGGGGCTCAAACCCACAACCCTGAGATCAAGAGTCAAATGCTCTACCAACTGAGCCAGCCAGGTGCCCCTCTCCTGACAATCCTTTCACAGGTGAGGAAACCAAGGCTCAGAAACTCAGTGAATATGCCCCAGGCTGCACAACCAGGAATGGAACCAGGGCTAACTGACCTACATCTTGGGTGGATGGACTTTGGAAGTGCTCCAGGGAACCCTGGAGGGGAGGTGGGGGGGGAGGGCTGGAGCATGAAGTGTTGCCAAGGGCTGAAGACCACCCCTCAGCTTTCTGGACTCAGCAAATACCCTGAACTGGTCCTCCAAGTTGTAGCAAGGGAACACAAATGAACACATACACATCATACACGCCAAGGTAACAATGCCTACATCTGTAAGGATCTAGGTCCTGCGGTCCCTCACCAGGCTGCATCCCAGCCTGACCCCAGAATGACCAGTAAATTGGACATGGATGGTGGCCCCAGAGAAAGCTGGGAGAAGGCCATAACTCATGTCCACATCCCAAACTTCTAGTCTCCCCAAAAGACCTCCATATCAGGGAAATAAAGGGCTCAGTTCATCACCAGAGCACCCCATCTTACCCTTAAACCTCCTCTGGGATCCCTCCAGTTGGTCCCTGTCCCAGCAGATCAGGTTCACACTTTAGCCCCCTTGCCACAACTGCTCCTGAGAGGTAAACTGAGGCTGGAGTAGGGAGGGTGCAAGGTCAAGAAACATCCCAGGACAGTGCCATCCCTGTCCTCCTCTAATCTTTAGCCACAGCTGGGGAAACAGTTACTGGTGACAGACGGATTTCTAGGGATATCCCTGCTGCTAGAAGTAGGGGGCTCCTCGGGCCTTTGCATCAGGGTCAGAGCAGGACTCAGGTCTCTGTGCCCAGAGCCCAGGGAGAAGTCAATGCTATCTCACACGTGGCAGGCCCTTTACGTGTCAGACAGGGGCTCCTGAGGCACTGCCCAGAAGACCAAAATGTAGCAGAGCTCTGGGTAAAGAGATGAAATGCAGGGCCAGAGGGTCAGGTTCTCCCCTGGACAGGGGCAGGTCCCTGGGCTGGGAGAGGCTTGTGCACAGAGGGAAGACAGATATTCCTAATATTCCCCTGGGGACACCAGGCATGGCCCAAGGCACAGCCAGGACCCTCCCCACCCCCCTCACCCCTCCCACTCCCACCCAAGGCCAGGAGATGAGTCAGAGGCTGTGGCAAGGAGCTTCCTCCTAGACTAGGAGGAAATGAGCAAGGCCTTCTCAGATCTGAAAGCTCTAAACGGTTTAAAAAGGAAGCCCCCAGGGGAACTCTAGTGGCTAGGCCCAGCCCAATGGGGTATGTGGGGTGGAGCTCCAGAGTGAAAGTAGGCTGGACCTTCCTAAATTCCCAGGGAGGGAGCAGGGTCTGCAGGGATGATGAAGGTCAGTGCCCAGAGTGGGAGGGCAGATGTCATCACTTGTCTGTGTCCTGTTCCTCTACTGGACAGATGTACAGAGGATAACGTATTGAGTGGTGATCCCCTCCTTCTTATTTCTGCTCTAGGCCTGGGATGGGAATGCCTGGGTTTCTGGGCCACCTCTCCCCTCTATAGGGCTATGTAGGCAGGCTTGAGTCATGTCTGTGCCCCTGGGGCAAACACTTATAGGAGGAGGGGAGGGACGAGCTGTTGACATTTCCTGCAAGGAGGAGCCCTGCTCCCCCTCTCTCAGCCCTCTGATGTCCCTGCCCCTATCCTATTCTCAGCCCTTCTTCCTCCAGCCTTCTATTCTGGGGCTGTGGTCACAGTTTATATTTGGGATGAGCACATCACAGTGTATCTGACCATTCCTAGCACAGCTGCCAGCCCCAGGGAATCCTGGCTACAGGCACAGTGGTAACTCAGTGTGCCCACCAGCATATCCTGCCTGTGGGGGATATGGTAGTCCTGAGGTACACCAAGTGGGAGATCCTAAAGGTGGGGAGACCAGGAATGTCTGAGCTGGGGCGTACTTAACACTTAACACATTCTCCATCTGAGCTCTGTAGTCTTTAGCTAAGGAGTACAGAGCACCCGGTGCAGCAGGGAGATGGGTCCCTAAATGAGGGGAAGAAGAGGGGTTGTTCTTTTCTGTTGCTGACCTCCCAAATCTGCCCCTAATTGGGAAGAGGGCTGTTAGGGCTAAGTCCTGTCCTAGAGTGGGGGGTGGGAGGAATACTATGTTCTCTGTAATGCACCAGGCTTGTTTCAGCACCAGGAGTTCCAGGAGCCTGAAGGCAGGAACCTAGACTCGGTTCAACACCCCTCTCCAGCGCCCAACCTGAATTGAAGGTGGCCTCGGGATGGACGTGCTCTTTCCAGGCCCACCTCAGACTGCCCCTTTGAACAGGGCAGGACAAAAGGGGTTGCATCAAAACACTAAAGTGGGCAGTGTACTACAACCTTCAAGCCGTGGCCTTGAAGCCGGGGCTCTGCCCGGACACGCGCCACTCCCCCCGCCAGTAATCTCACTAACTCTCCCGCCCGCGCTCAGAGGCGGGGCTGGCCTGCAGAGCGAGGAATGCAGGCTGGGGGCCCGGCGCCCGGGGCACATTCCAGGGGAGACCCCGGGCCTAGGGGGCAAGTTTGCGTAACTCGCCCCCCAGCTAAGGCTGGCAGCAGGGGAGGGCACCCCCGCCAACTCTCTCTTTTTCCTCACCACTCGGTGTGTACTGGCTGGCGGGGAACCCTGGGGGGTGGTAGTGCGCCTCCCAGAGTCCTGGTCCGGAAACCCAGCGCGCCGGAAAGCGCTGCCTGCGGGGGGCTGAGCGCAGGGAGCCGGAGGGGAGGTAGAGCCAACCATCTGGAAAAGGGCCTCTCCCAGCACTGTGCACGAGTCGGCTCCGGGACGCAGGCAAACTAGGGCAGGCTGGCGGTTTAAAATTAGCCCGGCCCCCCCCTCCCTTCTAGCAGTGGGCGGGCTGCGGCGGGAGTACGGGATGGTGGGGGCGGTGACTCAAAAGGCTTTTCCACCAGTGCAGCCACCAGCTCTCGGCGTGTCCCGGGCCGGACCGCTTCCCGGAGACTCACCTCACCCCGAGAAGTCTCTCTTCTACTGGCACTCCCAAGCGGGGCCCGCACCTACCGAGGCAACACTCCATCCGGCAGGACCTAATCCAGCCTCCAGAAACCGCTCGAGGCCTTGGCCGCCCCAGTGGCCCGCCCCGGGTCCGCCCCTCCTTTTGGTCCCGCCCCACCTCACCTGAAGCAGGTGGAAGCTGGTGCTTCCCCAGCTCCAACTTTTATAGTCCGCTACCACGCAAACATCTACCGTCACCTTATCCAGATCGGTTACCCAGGCAGATAGGCAGCGAGTGGACCCCGAACATCTCCCCAGGTGGGCCTCACTTCGAGGGGGCAGCCAGAGTGGCGCAGACCACAAATTCCCATCTCCCTTCTTCAGCTTCCCTCAACTTGAGAGGCGTCCCGCGAAAGCGAGGCAGCGTGGACCTTAAGTCCCCAGTCCAAGACTTTCCCGCAGAAGCGCACCCGCTCCAGCCTCTCCCCGAGGGATACCTCCCAAACGCTTTCATGGCGCCATGAACCTTTGATCGCCCCCAATCTTTCTCCGGACCCCCTCACCTTCAGCGGCGCCGCCAGCAGGCGGTGCAGCGCGGGTATCTGCGCACCCAGGGGCAGTGCCCCGTCTAGGCTGCAGGTGGGGGCCCGGCGCGGCTCCGGGAAGTTGGCACATGCGAAGGGGTCGGTGTCCTCCAAGTACTGCACCCGCACGGTCACCACTGATACCGGGTCCCCGTCTCCGCGGTCTTCCTTGCCCGCCATCGTTTGTCACTGGCTCGCGCCGCGCGCCTCCGGGAGAGTCCCGGCCCCTCCGCGGCGTCTACTCAACTAGCTCCGCTGTCTGGGCCGAGTCTGACCGGACGCTGCTGGAGAGGGGCGGGGCCAGGCGGAGGCGGGGCCGAGGAAGGGGGTGGAGCCAAGAGTAGTCCCTGAAAGCGCCGGGAGGGGCAACCACTGCTGGGGGCGGGGCTTGCCGCCAGCCACTCAGAGGGCGCGATCGTGATCCCGTTAGTTTACTGGCTCTGCCGGCGGGAAACCGGAGCTCACCCCCCCACACCCCCACCCCCCGCCTTCAAGAGCGTGCCCAGAGCGGGGAGGTTTTCATTGGGGTTGGTGGCGGTGAGGCTGCGTTCTTGTTGAGGGGTTATTCGGGCAGGTGGGGCGGGAATTTCTTCAGATAGTGGCCGGCCGGGTCTCCCAGAGTTTAGGGACGAGATGGTCCTGATTCCTTCAGTTTGAGGGATGAAGTGGATGGGATTCCATCGTTTGGGGAAAGCAGGGAGATGGATCCCTTTCAATTTGGAGCAAGAAGTGAAAATAGATTCCACTCAGTTTGAAGGAAGAAGTGGAATCATTTCCCTTTAGTTGGGGTAAGAAGAGGGACGGGTGCCCCTCAGTTCTGGGAAAATGATATGATGACTCAATTTGAGTGAGGAGGTAGAACATGTTTTTCTCAGTTTGGGGTAAGATGTGGGATGGGTGCCCCTCAGCTTGAATGAAAAATGGAGACGGTCCTCCTCAGTTTGGGGTGAGATAAGCCAAATGCCCCTCAGGTTTGGGGGGAAAGGTGAGTGGATCCCTTTTAGTTTGAAGGGAATCGATAGGCTGGGTTTTCTCATAGTTCAGGGAAAGAGGTTAGGTTCCCTTCTGTTTTCATGGAAAAGGTGAGGAGACTTTCCTGTAGTTTGACCGAAAGGGAGGCCGGGTGCTCCTCGGTTTGGGAGATAAAGAGGAACAGCTTCCTCATCAGCCTCGAATGAGCTGGGCCCAGTCTGGGCCTTGGAGTTTCTGGGGACGTTGAGGAAGGACGGCGTTGTCCATCACGGCTTTCTGGGAGGGCCCAGTGCGCGTGCGCAGCGCTGGTCTGGGCGGGGGCCCGAAGGGGGTCCTAGGCTCCGGAGGGCGGCGGCGCACTGCCCCCTGCCGTCTGCACGGGGCAGCGTCAGGGCCCGCGCCTTCGGTACCAGCGGCCGGCGGCTCCAGCGGGTCGGCACTAGCGGTGAAGGAGATGCGCCCCTCCGGCCTGGACCGCGCCCCCCGCAGATCCCCTCCGCTCCCGCGACGGGCTACCTACTCCGGCGGGTGGGACGCGGCCGCGCCTCCGGAGGGCTGTGGCCGCTCACAGCTCTGAAACCGGGTCAGGGGAGCTTTGGGGAAGGTTTGGGGGAGCGGACTCGAAGGAATAGGTTTCGGGACTTGGAGAGCTGGACTGGGGGATTTCCAGAGCTCAGACTGGTTTAGAGGGGGGAGGAGCAGGGGTCCAGAGTCCGGACGCCCGGGGCACGGTCTCGGAGTCCGGACCCGGCTTGGGGGTTTCGGAGCTGGGATTGGGGGGAGCGGGCCCCACGTGCTTGTGACGCGGGGGCGGCCGGTAGGCGCGGCAGCGACGCGCGGCCGGCGGCCGTGCGGTGCCGGAGGGCCGCTAGGCAGGCGGCAGGATGCTGCGCGCCGCACTACCGCTGTTCGGGCTGCCCCTGGCGGGGGCGGCCGCCACCGAAGAGCCCACCCAGGAGCCGGGGTCGCCCGACGAGCCTCCCGCAGGGCTGGCGCTCTTCCGCTGGCAGTGGCACGAGGTGGAGGCGCCCTACCTGGTAGCCCTGTGGATCCTGGTGGCCAGCCTGGCCAAAATCGGTGAGTGCGTGTGTGTGAGCGCCAGGCCGGCGGCCGGCAGCGGACCCGCCCCCAACCCCTAGTGCCCAGATCTGGGCCGGCTTCTTGCACAGTGCCAGGACTCAGGTTCCGATTCCACAAATCCGGGCTCTCACAGAGTTCCTGCGCCCTCTCTCCCTCCTCTCCTCCCCGCGGGGGAGGTCTGAGGATTGGCCTTCTCTGAGGGCTGCCCCAGCTCTCTCCATCCCTACACTCTTTGCCCTCTCTGCCCCCCTCCTCCCCATAAGCCCTTCCGTCTGGCCTCTTCTCCACCAGTCTCCAGGCTCCTAGAAACCTCTGTCAGCAACAAAGATGTGTGGAGACATTGTGGAGATAGTGTTCTCCAGCGAATCCAGGCATCCTGGATCTGCAGAAGCAGTCTTCCCAGGAGACCACATACAAGTGTCCACTCTCTTGGGATACTAGATTGCCACTTTTCCTCTAGGCCCCCCTCTGCTCTCCTACAGATGCACCGTTCTTTAGGTGTGCTTAGCAGGACCCCCTACCATAATTCAGATCTACGTTCTTCCCATTTCAGGGTAAAAAACAAACAAACAAAAACCCCTTTCATTTCGTAGGGCCTTACTTACTATCTGCTGCCTACACTAGGTGCTTTCATACATCCGACCTCCTTCAGTCTGCACAGCATTAAAGGTTGTGCTTCACATTCCTTGCCTTGAATAGAGCTGCTTTTCCTTGCCTTTGCCCCTTCCTCCCCACTTCTGAGCAGCCAGTGGTCCCTCCTCCTTCCAGAGACCCTCCTCCATCTCCCTGTTGTTCAGGCTCTGCTGTGGGGGTGACTAATTATAGCTGAGCGTTGCTACTCACTCCCCAGCTATGCTGGCACAGGCTGTACTCCAATCTCACCAATACAGTCTTCCTGTAGGAATCACACAGCTTAGAATTTGCCCCTCAACTCCCCCAGGGACTCTGCTGGGGGTGGGGGGTGGGGTTGCTGGGCAGGAACAGAAGAACTTTCCACTCTGTTCTTGCAGCTCATTAATAATGGGAAATGGGGCCTGAAGGCCTTCAGGGAACCTAGTTCTGCCTGAGAACAGGCTTTGGTGATGGGTTTTGGATTGCAGTGCTGGGGTTGATGCATGCTCTGGAAGTGAGGATGGAATGGAGTTCCCTGAAGGAGAGGAGAGGGGAACTGAAGGTAGGGATGTGTGTGGGCAGATCTGACTGAATTTACCTTAGGGCCTGGCAGCAATGAGAGCAAGAGGGAGGAGCCCAGATTTGGGAGCCGAGAATTGGGTTTGCTGAGGAGTCTATGAGTTGCAGGAAAGTTCTTGTTTTATTTAGGGTTTATGTAGCAACAACTGTAGTTTCCCCAATAAATTGTAGTGCTTTGCCTAGCTTGGATGTCACATCCTCTGGAAGTAGAAGAAGAGAGCCTCTTCATCTCACACACACACACACACACACACACACACACACACACACACAAGTCCTCACAGAGGATGGGAGAGATCAGTAGGACGCTCAGCGATACCTTCCCTCAGCTTCATTGCTAGGAGATTTCCCCCACCCCCCTTTTTTTAAATTTTTATTTTTATTTTATTTTTTTAGATTTTATTTATTTATTTGAGAGGTAGTGAGAGAGAGCACAAGTGGGGTTGGAGAGGGAGAAGCAGGCTACCCGCAGAGTAAGGAGCCCGATGTGGGACTCGATCCCAGGACCCTGGGATCATGACGTGAGCCGAAGGCAGACGCTTAACCGACTGAGCCACCCAGGTGCCCTTTTCTCCCCTTTTATTTGACAAATATTTATGTAGATCCCACTGTGTGCCAGGAACTGTTCTAAGCCCTTTGCATATAGCTTCCAAAGGGCACTGTCTTGGCATTGGGTCTCACATAGGCTATCATGGAGGCCACTTCCACTACCTGCCACTCCAGGTATGGGGAGAAGTGTTTACTCAGGATCTCAGGGCCTAGGGGAAAGCCAAAAGAGTTTATTTTAGTGGGCAAAGATAGGAGTGGCGATAATGCTAGAAACCCAATTCATACTTCCACTTCTTTTCCTGGGGGCAGGTCTGTCATTATTTCCCCCCAGGATAATTTTTTTAAAGGTTTTTTATTTTTAAGTAATCTCTATACACAACTCAAACTCACAACCCCGAGATCAAGAGTGGCATGCTCCACCGACTGAGCCAGCCAGGCATCCTTCCCCAGAGTTCAGGTAAATTAAATAGCTTGAGATTACACAGTTAGAAAGTGATGGAGCCAGAAGAACTGGAGATCTTCTTACTGCTACACCCAATGTTTTTTAAGCGATTGTGCCATTAGTGGAGCCTATGTAATGAGAAGCACATTGGGCTAGGAGGTCTGCAGTGCTGCTAGGAGATATAATACGTGTTATGGTCTGGATAGGGAGCAAGACGCTGTATATTAGGTAACGTTTATTGAGTGCTTGTGATAGAGCACTGGGTTAAGTGCTATCGAGTAGATTGTTTTACTTAAACCTCACAACAATTCTATGAGATCATGACTGTTTTTATTTCCATTTTGCTGACAAGAAAACTGAAAGAGAGGTGAAGTTATGTACTCCGAGGCCACAGAACTAGTAAATAGAGGAGCTAGTCTTCGAACCCAGGCAGCCTGACTCTAGAGGCCCTGATTTTAATAGCTAAGTTATGCATAAAAATATACCAGCTAACATTTGCTGAGGCTCAAATAATAGCTATGAATAAGGGAGATCAGAGAAAGGTGAGGTCCCCTGAGGATAAGAGTAGAGAGGAGGGGGCATCTCCAGAATGGAAAGAGCAAGAAAGGCCTAGGTTACCATGACAGAAGCACCAAGAGACAGACAACCTTAGCTGCAGTGGAGGGCTTGTAGCCATGCAACTTGAGATTCTAGCAGTCTTGCCATTCTTTTCTCCTCCTTGGTCCCAGGGTCAGGGTTCCTGACCTTAGATAACATTTTAAGACTGGGAGGTTAAAGGCCAGTGTGTGTGTGTGTGTGTGTGTGTGTGTGTGTGTGTGTGTGTCCCATAAGCTGATACATCCTGCCCTCTTCTTGCATTGTAGTGTTTCACTTGTCGCGGAAGGTGACATCGCTGGTCCCTGAGAGCTGCCTGCTGATTTTGCTGGGACTGGTGCTTGGAGGCATTGTCTTGGCTGTGGCCAAGAAAGCTGAGTACCAGCTGGAGCCAGGCACATTCTTCCTCTTCCTGCTGCCTCCTATTGTGCTGGACTCGGGCTATTTCATGCCTAGCCGGCTGTTCTTTGACAATTTGGGTGCCATCCTCACATATGCTGTGGTGGGCACACTCTGGAATGCCTTCACAACAGGTGCTGCCCTCTGGGGCCTGCAGCAGGCTGGACTTGTGGGTGAGTGACACTAGGCCCTGGACTGGCAGAGGGAGGCTTTGCCAGATTCATCACCCAGCTCCCTTCTCCAGTTCTGGAGATCCCATATTGGCAAGAGCCATGCCCTGAGAGCTCCGTCTTAGGTCCCTCCCACCTGGAGTGCAAGGCAACACTCCAGATGGGCCTTCAGCCTTCATTTAGGTCTCTGCCAGTTGAGGCTGGGCTTCTGCAGCATGACAGCTGAGCAGAGGCCTGGCTCCCAGATGTGTGTGGGCTGCCGAGGCTGGGAAGCCTGCATTACTACTCTGCTGCCTCCTGCCCTCTGTTACGACACTGCCACTTGCCAGTCTTGCTCCCCTGAGGCACAATTCACTGTTCCGTGAGGGCCAACCATCCTGGCTCTGCCCAGGTCACATCAGGGTGGTTTTCTGTTATTATTATTTATTTTTTTTTAATTAAGATTTTTTTAAACAATTTTATTTTTAAGCAATCTCTACACCCAACATGGGGCTGGAACCTACAACCCCAAGATCAAGAGTCACATGCTTCATTCACTGAGCCAGCCACTGTTCAGCCAGGCACCCCCTTACATTTTTTTTTAAAGATTCATTCATTTATTTGAGAGAGTATGTACATAGTGGGGAGGGGCAGAGGGAGAAGAGAATCAAGCACACTTGCTGAGCGCTGAGCCCGAGGCACGGCTGGATCTCCAGACACTATCAGGACCTGAGCCAAAACCAAGTTAGATGCCCAACCGCCACCTAGGGACCCCTGAATTTTTTTTTAAGTAATCTCTACACCCAGCATGGGGCTTAAACTCATGACCTCGAGGTCAAGAGTCACATGCTCTTATGACTGAGCCAGCCAGGCACCCCTGTTGTTATTATTATTATTATTATTATAGATAAATCTATATTATACATCGACAGAATGCAATACATTATACTGAGTGTTCTCTCCTTACTTATCCCATGGACTCTTTATAGCAACCCTGTTGGGGTATAATTTGTCCCACTTAATAGATGAGGAAATAGAAGGCCTTGAACTCATTTGATAACAGGTTCAAGGTTAGTAGGAGAGGTCTGCTTTACTGGGGCTCCTTGCCCTTAGGCTGCCTTCCTACTCCCTTCTTCCTCATTTCCTGTACCCAAATCCATCCAGCTCTGAACATTGATAATTCAGACTTCTTCCAAGGTACAAGGGGAGGTTTGCAGTTTCTACTTGAGGACTCCAGCCTGATTTTCCGAATGGATGAGTGAACTCTTTGGGGCAGGAAGGGAAGGGAGAACATCAGATAATAATAATAATAACAGTAACAACAACAATAATAATAAGTAACATCTATTAGGTGCTTACTATGTATGAGACTCTGGCTAAATAAAGAACCTTTTGAGGGAGATACTGTTATTATTCCCAATATATACATGAGAAAACTGAGGCTCACAGAGATTCTATGTCATATTCAAGTTCTCCCCATGGTGGGTGCTTTTCCTATCACACTTAGCCCTCGTGGATGGACAGCCCTTCCCCCTCCTGCTGACAATTGTGTCACATCCCTTAGGCTGAGAACCACAAGTGTGGGAGAAAGCACTCTCTTGTTGTTGTCCCTGATAAGGCCAGTGAGCAGCCAGTTTCCACCTGCTAGTGGTTCTTATTACTGCAGTTGCAATTCTCAGCATCACCTTAACTTTTCAGGTTACTTAGACTTTCTTAGCCATCTCCTGGGTTGATTTTGCAGCAATCTCGTGAGGTAGGCAGATGAGGAGGCATGGCTTAAGAGAAGTCATGTGACAGTGACAGCGCCAACATCACAGAGCTGGTAAGTGGCAAAGCCAGGCCTTAGGCTCAAGTCTCCTGACCTGCGGGCTGACACTGTCTTCACCATCCCAAGTCCTCTCTGGGCATCCTTGTTTCCACAATGCGGGGGCGGGGGGTGGTGGTGGGAGCCAGGGCTTGTCACAAGGAATGCTGTGGGAGACCAGATACCTCACCAACTGCTGTCCCCCATCTGTCCCTCAAAAGCCCCTCGAGTGCAGGCCAGCTTGCTGGACTTTCTGCTGTTCGGGAGCCTCATCTCAGCAGTGGACCCTGTGGCCGTCCTGGCTGTCTTTGAGGAGGTGCACGTCAACGACACTCTCTTTATCATCGTCTTTGGCGAGTCCCTGCTCAATGATGCCGTCACCGTGGTGAGAGTGCTCAGTTGGCTGCCATTCCCTGACCCCCGCTACCATGCTCTGACTAGTTGGGTGTCTGAGCATGCTCATACCCTTCCCTGGGTCCCCTGGGGAAGAAATACAGCCTCAGTTTTCACCTTCTCCTGGCAGTCCCAGTTGGGCATTCCCTCTCTTTGCTTCTGACTCTCCTCTTCTCACTCAGGTGCTGTACAAGGTCTGCAACTCCTTTGTGGAGATGGGCTCTGCCAACGTGCAGGCTGCTGACTACCTGAAAGGAGTCGGTCAGTATTTCCCCCTCTTGGCTGGGTTGCTGAGTCCCTGCCCCCAACTGCATCAGGACAGAGGAGGCTGTTGGGTTGCCTCATTCCCTTCCCTCCACTATGGAGAAATGGGATCCCGAGAACCTGAGAAGGAAGGGCTTTCCCGGGATCCTGGCTCTGGGATCCTGACCCCCGGGGAGTACAGTGGGCATTGTCCTCCACTCCCTGCCAGGCAGCACTCTTGTCTGCCCGGGTGGGGTCCAGGCCTGGGGTCATGCTGACAACCCACTCCTCCCCCAGCCTCCCTGTTTCTGGTCAGTCTGGGCGGGGCAGCCGTGGGCTTAGTCTTTGCCTTCCTCCTGGCCCTGACCACACGCTTCACCAAGCGGGTCCGCATCATCGAGCCGCTGCTGGTCTTCCTCCTCGCCTATGCAGCCTACCTCACTGCTGAAATGGCCTCGCTTTCTGCTATTCTTGCGTGAGTCGTGGGGGCCTTGCATGTAGGCAGCTGGGAGGGGGCATTGGAGATGGTTGCCCCTTCCATGGACAGAAGCAGGACCCTGAGGAGGCAATAGGCTTCCCTGAGCCCTTGTGGTAGCGGGAGCCTCAAACTCCCCTGGGGAGACGGCAAACCTCAGGTAATGTTTCAGGATCTGCCTCCAGAACTGCCCTAGGCACCTCAGAACCCAATCTTCCTCTGCCTGAAGCACTCTCTGGGGTATAGGCTGAGCTAGAAGTGGACCTCAGGTCCTGGTGCCGCCAGCTCTAATGGCCACAGCACTTTAAAAAGTGCCTCAGAGAGGATGCGAGTCAGAGCATGTTTCTCGCAGCTTCCCTTCCAGGAGGCACTGAGTGGGAACCTGGAGATTTGGACCCTTATCCCAAGACCACCCACCACTAGCTATCCTGGGACAGTCTCTTTGCCTCCCTGGGCTTCAGCTCTGACGGTCTGACAACCTGTGATGGGCAGCACCCCTCCTGCGGCACGCTCAAACCCCAGAGGCTGCAACCCCTCCTTACTTGCCCTGTCTGTTCATTCCTCTCCCAGTGTGACTATGTGTGGCCTGGGCTGTAAGAAGTATGTGGAGGCCAACATCTCCCATAAGTCACGCACGGCTGTCAAATACACAATGAAGACTCTAGCCAGCTGTGCTGAGACCGTCATCTTCATGCTGCTTGGCATCTCGGCTGTGGACTCTTCTAAGTGGGCCTGGGATTCTGGGCTGGTGCTGGGCACCCTCTTCTTCATCCTGTTCTTCCGAGCCCTCGGTATTGCCAGCACCCTCTGCTTTCCCACTCTCCTTCCTGCCCTGCCCCAGCTCATCCCCCACTTTGAGTCCACATCCTTGTCTATTCCTAAGCCCCACCCCCCCGCCCCGTTGCTCACCCCTCCCAACCCCTGTCAGACCTTAGCCCAGATACTTGGTGCCATCCACTCCTGGGTCCTCCACTCCCAACGCCCTGCTCCCACTGGCCTCCCTCCTGCTGTAGGCGTAGTCCTGCAGACGTGGGTGCTGAATCAGTTCCGGCTGGTCCCTCTGGACAAGATTGACCAGGTGGTGATGTCCTATGGGGGCCTGCGGGGGGCTGTGGCCTTCGCTCTCGTCATCCTACTGGACAGGACCAAGGTCCCTGCCAAGGACTACTTTGTGGCCACCACTATTGTGGTGGTCTTCTTCACAGTCATTGTGCAGGTGGGAGAGCCCAGGAGGCTGGGTAGGGAGAGGGTCCGGCAGGCCCTGGGGGAGGCATGGAGCCTTTGGGACCGGGGCTCTTCTCTTTGGGGGATAGGGACCTGACTTCCCAGACCTTGAGTGCAGTAAGGTGGAGGTACAGAAACTGAGGTCTAATTATGGGGTGAGAAGGGCAGCAGGGAACTGGATAGGGCAGGGCTCACCTGCTGCCTGTCCATAGGGCTTAACCATCAAGCCACTGGTCAAGTGGCTGAAGGTGAAGAGGAGTGAGCATCACAAACCCACCCTGAACCAGGAGCTGCATGAGCACGTGGGTACCAGAACCCCATCCCTACACCTATACCTCTCTTCCTTCTATTTTGAGCAGAGTCCTGATCCAGTCCCCCTACCCACCCCCTTCTAGACTTTTGACCACATTCTGGCTGCAGTGGAGGACGTTGTGGGGCACCATGGCTATCACTACTGGAGGGACAGGTGAGGGAGCTCCCCCAAGGCTCCTTCAGCAGCAGCAGCCCCACCAGCCAGGGCAGCATTGGGGATGTACCACACTTCTGAGAAGGGACACAGCCAGACTTGGGCTGGGTGACCTCTGCCAGGAGCTCTTCAGTGGCATCCCAGTACTCTCAGGATAAGACAAGTCTTCCCAGGGAGGCCTGCCTGGCCCTGTGTGGTACTGCAGGTGCCAGACCCCAGCCTCATCGTGCTCTGCCCTGCCTTTGACTCTCTGCCTGCTAATTACACGGATCCTGGTTTAGAACTTCAGGACCCACTCTGCTTCCCCCACCCTGCCACTGGGACCTTTGCCCATATTCTGTGTATTAGAACATTCCCTTGCCTCCTTCTCACCTACTTAACCTGTTCATCCTTCAGATCGCACCATAGGCATCAATTCTCTAAGGAGGACTTCCCTGGCCTCCCTGACTAGGACAAATCCCTATCATACTCTATCCTTTGTAGTTCTTGTTATGGTTGCAATTTTAGTTGTTTGCAATAACTTCAATTTAATGTCAGGCTTTCCCCTAATGCTGTAAGTTCCATAAGGGCCGGGATTAGCTTTGAGATTCTCCCAACTGCGGCCCACACCAAGAGAGCCAGGCCAGTGCTGGCCGTGCCCCTGCCCCATCTGAGGAAGGGCCAGCCAGCTGGGCTTTGGGGATGGCACTCAGGGCTGGGCCTGACGTCCTCTGTAGGTGGGAGCAGTTTGACAAGAAGTACCTGAGTCAGCTGCTGATGCGGCGGTCAGCCTACCGCATCCGGGACCAGATCTGGGATGTGTACTATAGACTCAACATCCGGGATGCCATCAGCTTCGTGGACCAGGTGGGCCAGCAGCCAGTGGTGGGTGGGCAGGTAGCCAGCAGAGCAAGGCAGGAAGGGGTGACAAGCAGGCAGGACCTGAGCAGGGAGTTGGGAATTCCCAGCAGACTCCATGGTCTGGTAAAGTGGCAGCTGCAGGCACCAGCCTGACCTGATGCTAAATTCAGAGTCTGGCAGGCAGTAGAGAAAGCTGAGAAAGAGCTGGACTCTACAGTCAGCAGATGCAGTTCAGTTCTTACCACTTACAGGCTTGTGATCTTGGGTAAGTCCCTTATCCTCTCTGAGCCTCAGTTTCCTCCATTGTAAGAAAGCAGGAATAAGAATACCTATGTCATGGGGTTTTGTGGATTCAATATTTAAAGTGCATAGCACAGTACCTGGAAGATCAAAGAGCAGAATAAGTGTTACCTATTGTTCTTTTTATTACCCTTTGACTGGGCCACCCTCCATCTGATTGCCGTCTGACCTCTGTCTTGGCCCCTGCAGGGAGGCCATATCTTGTCCTCCACAGGGCTCACTCTGCCCTCTATGCCCAGCCGCAATTCTGTGGCAGAGACCTCTGTCACCAACCTGCTGTAAGTCCTTGAGCCCCCTTCCAATTCCTCAAGCTCCTCTCTGCCGGGCCCTCTCTGTGCATCCCTTTTGGGGAAGATTTGTGGACACCTTTGCTTTTTGCCCTCCGCCTGGCCTGTGCCTCCCGGCCCCTCCCCGGCACACATGTTCCCTGCCTCCTGCAGGAGGGAGAGTGGCAGTGGAGCGTGTCTGGATCTGCAGGTGATTGACACAGTGCGCAGCGGCCGGGACCGTGAGGATGCTGTGATGCACCATCTGCTCTGTGGAGGCCTCTACAAGCCACGCCGCCGGGTGAGAGCAGGCACGGTGTGAGAGTTCCAAGGGCAGCTGGGGCGGGGGGTTGGGGAAGGGTGGTCGGGGAGGCCATGACTACAGGCTCAAGAGGCAGTTGGCGCCAGCTAGTGGAGAGTTAAAAACACCCACTTGAAGAGCGTGGGCTTCATCTTGTTGTAATAACTTTTAGCTTTTTTTTTTTTTTTTTTTTTGAGAAAGGGTTGGCCTGATACAAGCACTGTTTAAAGATGTCTTCTTCTGGTAGCAGAGCACAGACCAAATTGGAGGGGTGAGGTGAGAGACGGGGAGAGCCAGTTGGGAGGCTGGATTGAAACACCAGATCGGAGCTGGGTGGTGGTAAGGGAGAGGAGCACATAGGATTGGGTGGTTGTCCTGAAGGGGAGAGGAGGGGACAGACTACAGAGGGCTTGATGGGCTCCCAGACAGAAGCAGAAGTGCTGAGGAAGCCTGTGGGACCAGCTTAGCATGGGGAAGGCCGGCATCTCTTTTAGAGAATGTTAGTCTAACGCAGGTCAGGAAGCTTTGGGGCTAGACGGCCCAGCCCATCCGGGAGGGAATCTGCTGCAACCCCACAAGGGGGCAGCAAACCATTACATTGAACTTGTCTGAACCGGGAAGGCAGCTGTTACCATTCCTGGCAGTTGAAACAGTCCAGGTTATTTCTATCATTGAGACGGAATTGGCTTCCCTTAACCGGTGGCACTGGTCCTAATTTGACTCTCTGCAGCTCTGCAGAATAAGACTTTAAAGGTTCCAAGACAGTTCCCTTTCACACAGGCCTTCTTGCCCTCAAGTCAGCATCGCCTCTCCCTGCTGTGTCTTCTCTGGTCATAAGAAACAAGGCCCAGAAGGCTCCTCTAGCTGTGGTTGGTCAGGGCATGGCATAGGGGTTCTCTTACCTTTCTAGCTCTAGAATTTGCCATTCTCTTCCCGCTGCTCAGAATCCCCCCAGCTTTGTTTTACCACTCTGAGGCTCCATATTATCCTTACAATTAGACACACCTCCATGGTCTTCCTCAGTTAATGACTGTTAAACTCTGTCTTATCCAACCTGTGGGGTTTGTGTTTCATTTTGTTTACTTTTTTCTCAAGGCAAATTTTACTCATTCACAAAACTAGACAGAATAAAATAACTCTCATGTATCCATTGCTCAGCTCCTCTTATCAGTGCATGGTTAACCTTGTAACATGCTGTACCCCCACCTCACTCCATCCACACTTTATTATCTTAAAGCAAACTCCAGACATATATCATATCACCTCTAAATATTTCAATATGTGTCTCTATGTGGCAGGAACTCTCTATATGTATTCATGTGTATGTATATTTTATATATATATATACACACATATATATAATAGTACAATTATCACTCACAGCAAATAACAATAATTCTTTCTCACATGAAATATCCAACCAGTGTTCATAAACATCTTTTTTCCAGATGGTTTGTTTAAACCAGGATCCAAATAAAGTCCACACTTTGCCTTTGGTAAATATGTCTCTTTATTAAAGAAGAAATCTCTAATAGTTCCTTTTCCTTTTCACCCACTTGCTTATTTATTTATGAAGAAACTGGATACTATGTCTCAGAGAATTTCCCATTTTATGGATTTTGCTGATTGTATTCCAGTGGTGGTGTTTAACATGTTCCTCCATCCCCTGTATTTCCTGGTAGTTAAATCTAGAGGCCTGGTCAGATTCAGGAACATTCAGTAGGTGTGCTATGTATTTCTTATTGTATCACATCAGGATGTATGTAATGATTGGTTGTCTATGGATGTGTGTATGTAAGATTGGTCAATGGGTGCAATTCTTGTGTAGTCAATTAAAAAAAACTGGAGTAAGATTGTGCTTATCTCTGTTAAATGTCATCTTATTTGATTTAGCCTATCATTCCATCGTTTGGATCCCATGTCTGGCACCAAATATCTGTTCAGATTCACATCATGTGAAAATTTACTAAGCCTGTTAACTTTGTATTCATCCAAATCAACATAAAATGTTGAACAGGATAGAGCTGAGGACAGAGCCCTGTGGCATGCTACCAAAGACTTTCCTCCAGACTGACATGGATCAAGCATTTTTGGGTATGGTTACTCAACTAGTTCTGAGTCCACTTAGTTATACCATAACATAATCTGTAATTCTTCGTGTTCTTCACAGAAATGTCATTAGAGAGAAATGTCATCAGAAACAGACAGAAGTGTTTAGTATGCAGTTACAAATAGGAGATGATAGTTTAAGAGAGAGATAAGGGCTAGAACTAATGATTTTTAAAAAAGATTTTATTTATTTAACAGAGAGAAAGAGAGAGAGAGAGAGGGAACACAAGCAGGGGGAGTGGGAGAGGGAGAAGCAGGCTTCCCACTGAGCAGGGAGCCCGATGTGGGGCTCGATCCCAGGATCCTGGGATTACGACCTGAGTCGAAGGCAGACGCTTAACGACTGAGCCACCCAGGTGCCCCTAGAACTAACGATTTATAAGCAATCTTTATCATCAGAGGTTTCCTAACCTGGCAACATCAGAATCCCCTGGGGGAGCTTGCTAGAATACATATTCCTGGCTTCACCTCCTGGAGATTCTGATTTTGTAGTATGGAAAGGGACTAAGAATCTGTGGGCTTAGTAAATGTCCAGGTGATTCAAATGCACCTGGTCTGATGGCGTCATGGTCTCTATCATGAGGCTAGCTGAAGCTGGGGGAAGGGCCAGTTCACTGCGGAGAACATTTGGAGGGGGGAGAGGAGGGCCAAGGACAACACTGTGAGGAATCCACAGGGGAGAAAAGGAAGGGGAGCCAGCAAAGGAGGGGAGAGGAGCTGTAGCAGGTGGTGTCTTGGAGGCCTGGGGCAGGACAGCTGGATGCTCCACAGAGGTCGCTCAGTGCCTAACCAGAGGCCATGCCATGGCACTGGTGACCAGGGAGAAGGCAGCACCATGGACTCGTGAACCCTGGAGTTATATTTCTGTTTTTAAGAAAGTAATGGGTATGAGGGAAAGTGTCAGAATCACAGTATAAAAGTTTGGCAGCAAAAGGGAAGCAGTGGCTTCAGTGGAAAGGCTTTCTTCAGGGGAGTGTGGGCAGCTGCCTGCTTAAAGGCAGGGGGTGGGCGTGGTGAGGGGAGGAGGGAAGGTGCTGGGGCAGGGGGAATGGGAGGGAGCCAGGAGCTGATGCAGGAAGGGAGGAGTGGGCTGAGCAAAACAGGGACCAGAGTTCAGGGGGGAGGCCTGGGAGGGAGTTGATTCTGGCACCCCCAGGAGAGAGGGGTCCCTCTGGGTGATTAGGTAGAGGAGGGTAGATGGGAGACTTGAAGGGAGCTCTTAGAACTGGCTCAGGGCATCAGAAAATAGG